>NC_090444.1:429207062-429510093 GCF_031143425.1 Pleurodeles waltl
ATATAGATCCTCTCTCTGCTTTTCTGTCTGATATTCTTCTTTGCATTCTTTCTCTTGCCTAGCAAGGCTCTGTACTGGGTACTCTCAAAGGCTATCTTCCGCCTTATCGGTATTCCCTCGGCTGCCCGATCAGCCTTCACTATTCAAATCTCCTATTGTACATAGATTTCTCAAAGGGCTTGTACATATGTTTCCTCCTACGTCCTTTGTATCATGCCTCAGTGGGATCTAAAATCTGGTCCCCGCATTTCTTATGTGTGCTTCCTTTGAGCCACTGCACAAGAGTCCCCTCTGGCTGCTCACCTTCAAGACAGCCTTCTTAGTGTCAGTAACATCTGCCAGGAGGGTGAATGGGATGCAGACTCTTTCATCTAAACCGCTGTATCTCACTATGTACCCGGACAAGGTGGTACTTAGAGCTTGTACCTCTTTCCTCCCTAAGGTGGTGACCTCATTTCACCTGGGTCAGAATATCACGTTGCCCACCTTCTTTGCTCCACCGCATCCCTCTAAAGAAGAGGAGCAACTCCAGCGGCTGGACCTAAAAAGAGCATTGTCGTTCTACCTTGACTGCACAAAAGAGTTCCGGGTGGATGACGAACTCTTTGTACCACTGCTACCACTGCTCTAGCATAAGGTTTTCCAGTCCTGGATATCTGTCAGGCAGTGACGTGGGCATCCTGCACACATTCACAAGACATTACTGCCTGCACAATCCGGTCCGTAGAGATGGGCACTTTACCTGTTCGGTCCTACAGGACTTTTTAGTGTAAGGAGAGCTGTCAGCAGTCTACTGCCAGGTGGTTATGGCTTGGGTATCTTTTCTAAAGGTAAGGAAATCTGCAGCTAGAAGTCTCTATCAGATGAACAAATTACTTACATTGGGTAAAGCATTATCTGGTAGCGACCCTAGCTGCAGGTTCCTTACACCCATCCATGCCTCCCCGATCTGCGGACACGTCTGTTAGGGTTAAGGATACTATACCAAAGTAAGGTATAGTGTGCACAGAGTCCACTGGATCCCCAGAGACTTTACAGAGGCTAAAGTAGATAATAATGCTTTCTTTTGTGGTAGTGTGATCGAGCAGTTAGGCTTATCAGATGGTAGTGCTAAGCATTTGTTGTACACACACAGTCAAGAAATGAGGCACACACTCAATGACTAACTCCAATCCAATGTTTTATATGTCAAAAAATATACTTTGTTACTTTATTTCTAGAACCAAAAGGATCTTTGTTGCAGGTAAGTAAAGTTTCAAGAATGTATCACTTTTAAATATCAAATGAACTTTGTTTGAAATTCACAGATGAAACAGTTTTCAGATAAGTAATTCTTTTCAGTTTCAAAAGTCGACAGTGCAATTTTGGTTGAAGGCAATGCATTCCTAGAGGGTGTGGGGGGAGAACATACACAATTTATAGGTAAGTACTAGACTTACAGTCCTGGTCTTCTGGGCTTAAGTTGTCCACAGTACAAAGTTTAGGAAGACACCAAAGGATGCACCACGAATAACATGGGGCTAGCCGGGTGCAGAGGTCAAAGTTGGTGTTGGGCTCCAAATAGAATCCTATGGAGACTGGGGGCACTCAGAAGTGAACAGTTTGCAGGTAAGTACCTGCAGCGGAACAGGGGTGGCCGGGTGCAGGGTGCAAACACAGCGTCGGGCACCCATTGCTTTTCAGTGGAAAGCTCTGGGTTCACAAAGAAGCTGCAGCCGTGGTCCAGGGAGTTGTCTGAAGAAGTCTAAAAGCTGGACAGGTAAGTTGAGGATCCTCTGGACGTCGACAGGCCGTTAGATGTGTTCTCCAAGGCCAGGGGGCTGCAGATGCAGGGGTACCTTCAGGCATAGGTATCCTCACCAGCTCTGATCGCGGTCAGGGTGGTCCTCTCGATTCAGGCTGCAGGTGTCATTGTGGTGGCCAGAAGGGGTCATCCCGGGGTGGACTTGAGATCAGAATTGCCTGGGGACTCTCTCCTTAGGTGGGCCACTTGAACTCGGGCCGTGGGCGTCGGGTGCAGAGTCCTATGACCACATGAAGGTTACGCTGATTGAGGGCTTTGGACTCACCAATGAGGCATATAGAATTAGGTTCAGGGGGCTCACAAAACCTCGAGCCAGTTCTGGGTTGATTTCGTAGACTACTTGATGAAAACACTAGATGGTTAGATAACTGGCAGTGGAGTGCATGACTATGATGGGCTTTATAACTTGTTTATGAAAGAACACATTTTAAGTAACTGCTTCAATGAAAATTTGCATCAATATCTGGTAGACCTAGTTCTAATTTCTCCCCAATAATTGGGAAGGAAGGCAGACCACTGGGTCAATTCTAGGGGAATCGAAAGAAAGGGGCTACAAGGCCTCCCCAGGGGAAGGGTGATGAGACACCTAAAGATAAAAGTAAAGAGTCTTCTAAATCCCCTCCAAAAACCTGAGCACGAGGGTGGGCCCCCGAACCTTTTCACAATTTTCTCATGGGTACAAAGGTAAAAGCTTCAATCCCAAAAAGGCCTGGTGTTTCAACTGTAGAGTGAATGGACACCAAACTGAAGACTCGGCCTGTCCCAAAAGAATGCCCCTAGTACTGCACCAGATAGCTCTGGTATGGCCAGTCTCCAGGAGGGATCAACAGTGTGCCCAGCGCAACTCAGGGTTCACACTGAAGCTTATTTAGTTTCTGAGGGTGGGGTACATGTTGCCACTCTTGCTGTCTGCCCCTCTAATACCAACATATACAGAGAGCATTGTAGGAAAGTAGCCTCTCTCTAACATGGTTACCCACACTTTTGGCCTGTTTGTGAGTGTGTGTCAGTGTGTTTTTACTGTGTCACTGGGATCCTGCTTGCCAGGACCCCAGTGCTCATAGATAAAAACCTATATGTCAGTTTGTTTCGCCTGTCTCCCTGGGACCCTGCTAGGCAGGACCCCAGTGCTCATAGTTTGTGGCCTAATGTATGTGTTGTCAGTAGTGCTTGACTGTGTCACTGAGGCTCTGCTAACCAGAACCTCAGTGCTTATGCTCTCTCTGCTTTTAAGTTTGTCACTATAGGCTAGTGACTTAATTTACCAATTTCAGTTGGCACCCTGGACCCCCCCTTAAAGTCCCTAGTATATGGTACCTAGGTACCCAGGGCTTTGGGGTTCCAGGAGATTCATATGGGCTGCAGGATTTCTTTTGCCACCCATAGGGAGCTCAAACAAACCCTTGCACAGGCCTGCCAGTGCAGCCCGCGTGAAATAATGCACACGTTATTTCAAAGCCATTTTCACTGCACTTAAGTAACGTATAAGTCACCTATATGTCTAACCTTCACTTGCCTTGCTGAAGGTTAGGTGCAAAGTTACTAAGTGTGAGGGCACCCTTGCACTAGCAAAAGTGCCCCCACATAGTTCAGGGCCATTCCCCCAGACTTTGTGAGTGCGGGGACACCATTACACGCGTGCACTATATATAGGTCAACACCTACATGTAGCTTCACAATGGTAACTCCGAATATGGCCATGTAACAGTTCTAAGATCATGGAATTGTCCCCCCATTCCAAAGCTGGTATTAGGGAGCCAATTCCATGCATCCTGGCGGCTCCACCGTGGCCCCCAGTACTGCTAAACCAGATTTCTAAGGCTTGCACTGCAGCTACAGCTGCTGCCACCTCACAGCAAAGGTTCTGCCCTCCTGGGGTCTGGGCAGTCCAGTCCCAGGAAGGCAGAACTAGGCATTTCCTCTGAGAGCCGGGTGTTACACCCTCTCCCATTGGAAATAGGTGTTACAGGCTGGGGAGGGGTAGCCTCTGGAAATGCTTTAAAGGGCACAGATGGTGCCCTCCTTGCATAAGCCAGTTCACACTGGTTCAGGGACCCCTTCTCCCCTGCTCTGGTGTGAAACTGGACAAAGAAAAGGGGAGTGACCACTCCCCTGTCTATCACCACCCTAGGGGTGGTGCCCAGAGCTCCTCCAGTGTGTCCCATACTTCAGCAATCTTGCTTTGCAAGGTGTGGGGGCACTCTGGAGGGCTCTGAGTGGGCAGTGCCAGCAGGTGACATCAGAGACCCCTCCTGATAGGTCCTTAGCTGATAAGGTAGCCAATCCCCCTCTCATGGCTATTTAGGGTCTCTCCTGTGGGTTCTCTTTGGATTCTGCTTGCAAGTTTCCTTCAGGAATACTCTGCAACAACTTCAGACTCTTCTGACCTCGGATCAACCGCAGCCTGCTCCAGGAAACGCTGTGACTGCAACAAAGTGTCTACAAGAGACACTTTTCTTCAGCAACCTCAGCTGCAAGTCAGCAACTGCAATAGTTTCCACGGTGTGCACGCTCTGGGGACTCCCTGTCTTCATCCTACACCAGAAGGACCGAAGAAATCTCCTGTGGAGTGACAGAGACACTCCCCTGCTCCAAGCAGGCACCTTCCAAGACAACAACCGGTTCCCTGGGACTCCTCTCACATCGACAAGCGTGCTCCTAAGGATACAGAGGGTGGACATCATCGACATAGACTGTCATGAGGTCCTGCTGATGCAATTTTGAGGAGGTAAGACCTTGCCTTCCCTGAGAGCGATGGTATCCCTGTGTACTGCGTCTTCTTCACCTCCTGAGGCCTCTGTGCACTCTTTGCAAAATTCCTTCATGCACAGCCTGACCCAGGTCCCCAGCACTCCATCCTGCGACACTCAACTCGCTGAGTTGTTCTCCGGCGGCTTGGGACCTTCTTTTGTTGTGCTGCATCAACTACATTTTGCACCTCATTTGTCCCCGTGTCCTGGGACCTTCGGGGGTGCTGGCTGGCTTCCTGAGGGCTTTCTAAAGTGCTGAGAGCCCCAGGTCCCTCCTGGATCCATCCAGCGCCATTTTAACGCAAAATGCACTTTTGTCGTAGCCAAGGCTTGTTGGTGGCTTCCAACACAAAATCACGTCTGCAACAATCTTCACGCCGTGGGACATCTTTTGCATCATGCAGAAACCCGCTGGCATCTTCCTAGGATGCATTCCTGCAGTCTTTGACAAACTGGGGACTCATCTTTTGCACCCTCTTCTGGTTTGGCAGGGGCTCCTGTCCTTCCTGGAACTTCTTTCGACTTCTGGACTTGGTCCCCTTCCTTTGCAGGTCTTCAGGTCCAGGAATCCAGAAGTTGTTCTTTGCAGACTTGGTTGGCTGCTGCAAAATCACAATCACGAGGTGTAGTGTGTCCTAAGGAAACATGCAGTACTTTACTCATGCTTTTCTGGGCTCTGGGGTGGGGTAATTTACTTACCTTTACTGTATTCTAATCTCCCAGCGATTCTGCACACACTACACTTGCCAAGGGGGAAATTCGTGATTTGCATTCCACTTTCTTAGTACATGGTTCCTAATGTTTGCATTACTCTATGACTATTTACTTGTCTAATTTTGGTGTCTAGTGTATATATTGTGTATAATACTTATCTCCAGAAGGAGTATTGTCTCTAAGATATTTTTGGTACTTTGTCACCCAAATAAATACCTTTCTTTTTTTGTAACACTGAGTATTGTCATTACTTGTGTATAAGTATTGTGTGACTATAAGTGGTATTGCAGGAGCTTTGCATGTCTTCTAGTTCAGCCTAAGCTGCTCCCCTATAGCTACCTCTATTAGCCTAAGCTGCTAGAACACTACTACTTCACTAATAGGGGATAACTGGGCCTGGTATAAGGTGTAAGTACCCAAGGTACCCACTACAAACCAGGCCAGTCTTCTACAAGCATCCCTTGATTAATGGAACTAAGGTGAAAACCCAGAGGGATACAAGTGCCAGTGTTACCAGGGTGACAGAAAAACTGTTTTCCACAGGAAAGTATTTGGCTGGACAGATATATCCAGTAAGCAATGGTGACAATGTAACTAAGGTCAACCCATGACTATGGTGACCGTAGAATGGGCAGAGGTTACTGGCCTTAAACAAGTAGTGGTCTCTTCTGAAATCCCAGTTGAATGTCTTCTAGGGTATGACCTGGAGTAGAACTCAAAACCCATGCTGGGTATGCCTGAGATAGTGTGTCTGAATACTAGAGTATAAAGCCGAGCACAAGGTCAAAACGAAGTGTTGGAGCCTGGAATAATGGTTCTACCTTCCAAGAGAAAGGGCAAGAAGACTGGGGGACCAGCTTTCTGTACAGCAAAAAGCACAAGACTCCTCATCTCAGGAAGAAGTCTTAACATCCTCAGTGGAACTTGATCCTTACCAGGTAGAGCTCCTGGGCCTAGGGGGACCCTCTAGGTGCTAACTATGCCAGGGGCAAAGAACCTGTCCCACTCTTGAAGGCTTGAGGCATAAAGCTGCTGCACAGAAAAAGGGAGATGTCAGTGGCTCCCACAGTATCTATTGGGAGGAGGGACTTGTGCACTGAGGCCACAGACCCCAAACGTGGTGCCACCAGGCAAGTGGGAGTGCCTCAGCAATTCAGGAAATTCATCCTCGCTCTAGCACGTGTTGGAAGCTGGCTCTGTATAGACTATATCAAAATGACATATAGTGTGTACAGAGTCCAGGGGTTCCCCAAGAGACCTGACAAAGGTAGTAATAGATAATACTAATGCTCTATTTGTGGTAGTGTGGTCGAGCAGTTAGGCTTATCAGAGGTTAGTGTTAAGCATTTGTTGTACACACACAAGCAGTAAGTGAACACACACTCAATGACTTAACTCCAGGCCAATAGGTTTTTATATAGAAAATTAAACTTGCCCTGATGCCAGTGATGGACTTATTGAAAAATGCACACAGGGCATTTTAGAGATGCACACTCTATTTTACTCAATGGTCTAGCGTAGGGCTGACTGGTCTGTGCCAGCCTGCCACTAACAGACAAGTTTCTGACCCCATGGGGTGAGAGACTTTGTGCTCCCTGTGGTCAGGAACAAAGCCTGCCCTGGGTGCAGGTGCTTCACACATCCCCCCTGCAAGAACAGCAACCCTTGGCGGTGAGCCTCAAAGGCTCCTGCGTCCTGTTACATTGCTCCATGGCACTCCTGCTAGTGGAGAAGCCTAACACCCCTCCCCCTGGCCCCCTACCCCCCTCCCTTACCTCTATACCAGGCCCTACTGTTGACAGCAGGTCCGGCGGAAAAAATAGTAAACACCAGGAGGAGTATCCACCCCAGCTGGGACTACCCCTAGGGTGCCCAGAGCTTAGGTGAACCCTTTCTGGCAGAATCCTCCATCTTGTTTTGGCGGAAGATCGCCAATAGGGTTAGGTATGTGTCCCCCCCCCCCCCCCTCCCAAGGGGAGTGGGCACAGGAAGGGTGTTGCCACCCTCAGGGTCAGTATCTATTGGCCTTTGCTCTTTGACCCCTGTAACACCCCTAAATCTAGTGTTTAGCGGCACCCCTTAAACTTGCTGTTCTGATTTCTGGTGACCTAACAAGAAGAAGGAGGAGGACTAAAGAGCTGCACCAGCAGAGAAGAGTCCAGATGACAGTTGACTTGGCCCCAGCCCTACTTGTCTGTCTGCAGCATCAAGCCTCCTGCTACAAGAAGACAAATCGTCCTGCAGGACCAGTGACCTCTACCAAACCCCCAGAGGACTTCCTGCCTACTTTCTGGAGGACAGCAACTCTGTCCACAAAGAAATCGTCAAGAAGACTCCAGAGCCACCCAGAATCCGCCAGTCGTACCCACTCTGCACCCAGCGCCCACGGCCTGTTTCCATGTGTCCCCCGGGTCTAGAGAAAGTCCCCAGATGCCTGCAGCCTAAATCCAGAGGACCCCCCTGACCGCAACCGGCTCCAATCAAGATTTCCCAACGCTAAATGTACCCCTGCACCCGCAGCCCCCTGGCCTTGGGGAATTCAACCCTACGGTCCAGCAACGTCCAGTGGGCTTTCTACTTAACTGTCCAGCTGTTGGTTTTCTTCAGTGGACTCCTTGGATAACTCCTGCAGCATCTTTGTGACCCCCAGGATTCCCTCATTGAGAAGCATTGGGCACTTAATGCTGTGTTCGCACCCTGCAACCGCTCCCTACTCCCCCGCGGCACTGGGAGTGTATGGTTAGTGCCGACTTGTGGCTCCCATCGGTGCTGATCTAACCCACCCAGGTCTTTGCCCTGAAGTTGCAGGTACTTACCTGCAAGCAGTTTCTTTCTGAGCGCCTCCTGTCTCCATAGGATTCCATTGGGTGCCCGACACCAACTTAAACCTCTGCACCCAAATAGCCCTGTGTTGCTGGTGGTGCACTCTTGCCGTCTACCTAAACTTTGCCCAGTGGACACCTTAATCCCCAAAGACTGAAAACATAAGTCGAGGACTTACGTGTGAATTTTGTTGTTACTCTGCCTCCCTCACTACTGCATTGCATTCTATGAGAAATTGTCCACTTCGGAAACTGAAAAGTGTTACTTACCTGTAAAAGGTTTCATTTGGGAATTCTAAAAAAAAAAGTGCCTTTGATACTTGAAAGGGAGACATTCTTTAAACTGTACTTACCTGCAACAAAGATTCTTTTGGTTCTATAAATAAAGAAACAAAGTATTTTTTGATACATAAAACAATTGCTCTGGAGTTAGTCATTGAGTGTGTCCCTCACTTCTTGACTCTCTGTACAACAAATGCTTATCACTACCCTCTATTTAGCCTAACTGCTTGACCACTCTACCACGAAAGACAGCATTAGTATTATCTACTTTAGCCTCTGTAAAGCCTCTGGGGATCTACTGGACTCTGTGCACATTATACCTTATTTTGGTATAGTAGATACAGAGCCAGCTTCCTACAGTACCCTTGCGTGTCGTCAGGTGTCGTTGGTCGACTCCGTGTCCGTGATTGGCCTCGTGGTTGACGCAGTTCTCTTCTTTCTGTGCCAGCCTAAGCGCAGATCTGGAGAAGAGCTACCCTCAGTTGCTTTTTGACTGACTTTTTGACCTTTTTGTTGAAGTATGGTGCATCAAGATGTCTTTCTGTTAGACCAGTTTCAAGTCTTGTGACTCCTGTCACCGTATAATGTCTGTGACAGATCTGCACCTTGTGTACTTGTGGTGCCTGGAGTGCAACCACGACCCAAAGTCATGCTCCGAGTCCTGGGCCATGAACCCAAAGGCTTTGAGGAAGTGGTCCCTAAAGCTCATGTCGACCCAGTGCTCGGGGCCGTGCCACTCCCAGTCTCGTTCAAGAGGAAGGTCACGAGACAGCTTGCTGAGGCACCACCACTCGTCTTCATCCCACTCCAAGTCCTCTGAACATTTGGGTCACAAGAAGAAGGGAAAGCCGTTCTTTGACTTCACCCGTCGCTCAGATGACGCAACACCGGAGGAGCCTCGATTCTCCAGTCTTCCGCCCTCGGAGCCTGCTTCTGGGTCCTCTCCGCACCTCCCAGAGTTTCCGGGAGCCGGAGCCACCCCAGCCCAACTCAGGAAGTTTTATGAGGCCATGCACCTTATTTATGGGCAGACCAACCCTCCTGTGACGCCTTCGGGCCCAGTGGGCCTCCTTGGGTTCCGCGCCAGCTGCTTCAGCCTCAGCTCTGGAGGGATCGGATCCGTACCGACACCGGTCGTGCCCTCGCGACCTTCCCCAGCGCTGGTAAAGACATCGATGTTTCCGACACTGGTCGGGCCCGCAATCTACGTCGACCACATTCTCATTCCCAACTTTGACCCAGAGCCAGGCCAACATCGCTTAACACCAATTCTGCCTTCGACTGCACCTTTGTTCCCTAGGTTGGATCTTGACCCTTGTGCTTATGGGTACAGGTATGGTGAGAGTGTGGGGTGGGGTCGCTGGACCCTATAGAAGTCCAGCTAGAAGATCCTGAAATGAACTGGGCTCAGGATTTGGGCAAAGTCAGTGGTCTAGACACCTGTCCTGATGGAGGCATGCTTTTCCCCCCCACCGTGGGTACGGCGGAGGGAGCCTCCTATTCCATGGTGGTGAGAAGAGCAACTGAGGTTCTGGGCCTTGAGCTGCCTTCTGTGGATGTCAGAATTAACCTACTGACTGAGGTGCTTTAGCCCGGGGCTTCAACATCAGAACCCCTTTTACCCTTCACTGATGTCCTGCTGTGGACGTGCTCTAAATCCAGCACAGGGGCTTCTGTCAACAGGACTACCGCGAGCCACCTTAGGCCTGCGCCAAACCACCCTAAATTCCTGACCCAACATCCTACACCTAAGAGTTTAGTCATTCAAGCTTCTTCCTCTTCGGGCACATTCCAATCCGCAGCCCGCATAGAGAATCAAAACGACTGGATCAACTTGGGAAGAAGTTGTTCTCTTTCCCCTGTCTGGCGCTGCGGTCCGTGTACACCAAATGCTTTTGGACCCCTATTCCCATACTTCATGGGATACCATCACGCAGGTGCTGCCACAGGTCCTGGAGGAGGCCTGGGCCATTCTCTCCCAAGCCGTTGCTGATGGGAGAGATGTAGCCAAGTTCACGATACGTTGTGGGCTGGGCACGACCGACTCATTCGGCAGATGGGTTGTGTCGATAGTGGCCTTGAGGCGCCACGCTTAGTTGAGGACATCTGACTTTTTGGAGAATGTCCAGCAACCGCCTATGGACTTGCGATTCGATGACATCCATCTCTTTGGCCAAAAAGCAGACTCAGCGGTCAAGCACTTTAAGGAGTCCCAGTCTACTGCTCGGTCCCTTGGCCTTGCAGCTGTTCCTCACCCCGTCTACTTATCGTCCCTTTTTGTGGCTACGGAAGGGACACTCAACTGCGTCCATTTCACTCTGCCACTGTGCCGCGCATGCTGCCCAGCCTCTGCATGGCCATGGACGATCGGCCCAGTCCACCACCACCCCTGCTTCAGTGCTTCCGCCTCCAAACCTTCCTAGTCTGTCTCTCTGTCCTGAACCAGTTGGAGACATGATTCGTCATCACCTGCCCCACTGGAAATCCATCACGACAGACAGGTTTTGCAAATTGTCCGAAGGGGCTCCTCCCTCCCCTTCAAGACTACCTCCGCCACGCCACCATCCTACGATCAGATGACGGAGGATCTCTTGGCACTTCTCCGCGAGGAAGTTATGTCTCTTTTGGTCAAGGGAGCCTTAGAGAAGAGCCACGTGTCAGAGTAGATCGTGGTTGTTATCCCTGCTATTTTCTGTTGCCCAAGAAGGACAATGGCCTTCAACCTAGCCTAGACCTCAGAACCTGAAGGGGGGAATCTCTGTCCCTAGAAATCAGTTCGCAAGCAGGGAGGATGGGTGGGTCGGTAAAGAATCTGCAACTAGAATATGTCTCTACCAGATATTTTTTTACCGAAGGTAAGTAACTTGTACATCTGATAGGGACTTCTAGTTGCAGATTCCTTACCTTAGAATAGATACCCAAGCAATGCCATTCTCGGTGGTAGGCTGCGAACAAAGATCATACTAGGAAGTCCTGCGGCACCGAACGACCAAAGTAGCTGTCCCGACGGACCAGACTGTCCAGGCAGTAGTGTTTAGTAAACGTGTGCAGGAACACCCACGTAGCTGCCTGGCAGATATCCAGGACAAGAACTCCGCATGCTAACGTAGTGGAAGCAGCAATTGCTCTGGTGGAATAAGCACGCAGTCCCTCAGGGGGTTGCTTCTTGGCCAAAGTGTAGCACACCTTGATGCAAAGAAGTACCCATCGAGAGATGGTATGTTTTTGCACCGCCTTCCCTTTCTTTGCACCCACATACCCGACAAAGAGTTGATCGTCCACCCGGAAATCTTTAATCCGATTAAGGTGGAACGCCAACGCACTTTTTGGGTCCAGGCGATGGAGTCTTGCCTCCTCATGGGAAGGATGTGGGGGTGCGTAGAAAGTAGGCAGGATGATGGACTGGCCCACATGAAAAGGCGTAACCACCTTTGGAAGGAAAAAAGCCCTAGTGCGCAACACCACTTTGTCAGGGTGCACAGACAAGTATGGAGGTTTGGACAAAAGGGCCTGAAGCTCACTCACCCTGCGAGCAGAGGTGATGGCAACAAGAAAGACAATTTTGAAGGTGAGGAGCCGTAAGGGACAATTGTGCATCGGCTCAAAGGGAGTACACATTAAAAAAGTAAGGACAAGATTGAGGTCTCACTGAGGCATGACAAATGGAGTGTGAGGAAATAAATGGGTGAGACCTTTTAGGAATCTACTCACAATAGGAGATTTAAAGAGTGAGGGCTGATCAGGTAACCTAAGAAAGGCCGAAATGGCAGATTAATACCCTTTAAGCATCCCCAAAGCAGAGCCCTGGTGGTCCAAAGCAAGAAAGAACAAAAGAACCTTTGATAAAGTGGCAGAGAGTGGATCAACAGATTTGTTGGTGCACCATGCCACAAATTTATACCAACGACAGGCATATACTGTTTTGGTGGAGGGACGCCTGGCTGCCAAGATAACATCACAGACTTTGGGTAGAAGATAAAACCTCCCCAACTGTCGCCACTCAATCTCCACACATGAAGGTGGAGATTGGACAGGTTCGGGTGGAAAACGGTCCCCTGCTGCTGCGACAGAAGATCTGCCCAAAGAGGCAGTCTGAGTGGCCGATCGATGGCCATACTCAATAGCTCTGGATACCATATTCTCCATGCCCAGTCTGGAGCCACCAAGATGACTTGGGCCAGGTCGTTCCTGATTTTCTTGAGAACTCAGGAAGAAGTGGTATAGGTGTAAAGGAGGCCAGAGTTCCACTCGAGTAGAAAAGCATCTCCGAGCAAGTGCCGCCTTGGAAACTCCAAAGCGCAAAACAGCTGACATTGTGCGTTCTCTGCTGAGGCGAACAGATCTAACCAAGGCTCCTCCCACTGCTGAAAGATACCTTGCGCCACCTCCGGATGGAGATGACATTTGTGATCGGCGGTGCATCAAACGGCTGAGTTCGTCCGCTCTAGGGTTGAGAGAACCCGCCAGATGTTGAACCACCAGAGTAATGCCCTGATGTTCCAGCCATGTCCAGAGACGTAGTGCATCTTGACAAAGGGTCCAGAACCCTACTCCGACTGTGAGGCTGCTGGGCCTCATGGGCTCCTACATCCTGCTGGGCCTCATGGGCTCCTACATCCTGCTGTGCACACATGCCAGGTGGCATATGCGGGCTCTGCAGTGGAGCCTGACGTTCTAGTCGGTGCAGCATCAGTGGAATCTTTCAGACATGGTCCAAATCTCGGAGGCAACTGTGCAAGATCTGCAGTGGTGGCATTCAAACTGTAATTTGGTCAAATGCAGATCCATCTCCCTTCCCCGACCAAATCTGACAGTAGTGACAGATGCATCGCTCCTGGGATGGGCCTGCCACATGGGGGAAACGGAAATCAGAGGTGTCTGGTCTCCAGTGGGGTCCGGGCTCCACATCAATCTTCTGGAGCTCAGGGCAGTCAGGCTTGCCTTGAAAGCATCCCTTCCCTCTCTAAAAGAGAACGTGGTGCAAGTGTTCACGGACAACACTACTGCCATGTGGTACTGCAACAAGCAGGGCAGGGTGGTGTCATGGACCCTTTGCTAGGAGGCTCTATGCCTCTGGACATGGCTGGAATGTCAGGACATATCACTGGCGGTTCAACTTCTGGCAGACTCTGATCGCCAGAGCAGACAAACTCAGTTGTGCATGGTCGATCATGAATGGCATCTCTATCTGGAGGTGGTGTTATCTCTTTCAGCAGTTTGTAGAGCCTTGGTTAGAGCTGTTCGCCTCTGCAGCGAACTTGCAATGTCAGCTGTTTTGCGTGCTGGAGTTTCCGAGGTGGCACTCGCTTTGCAACACTTTTCATCTCAAGTGGAACTGAGGCCTTTTCACCAGTACCACTTTCGCCCAGAGTTCTCAAGAAGATAAAAAAACGACTGGGCCCAAGTAATCCTTGTGGCTCTGGACTGGTCACAGAGAGCATGGTATCCCGAGCTTCAGAGCATGGCCATCGATCCTCCACTCAGTCTGCCTCTTCGGGAGGATCTACTGTCACAGCACCGGGGAACGGTTTTCCACCTGAATCTGTCCAGTCTCCACCTCCTTGCGTTGATATTGAGGAGCAGCAGTTGACAGCTTTCGACCTTCTGCCCGAAGTCTGCAATGTTATCTTGTCAACCATGCATCCCTCCACCAAAACGATATATGCCTATCGATGGAACAAATTTGTGGCATGGTGTACCAAAAAGTCTGTTAATCCCTTTTCTGCACCTCTGTCTCAGGCTATTTTGTTTGTACTCTCTCTTGCCCAGCAGCCCTCTGCTTCGGGCACCCTTAAAGGTTACCTGTCTGCCATCTCTGCTTTTTTCAGACTACCAGATCAACCCTCCTTGTTTAAATCTCCCATTGTTGGGAGGTTTCTCAAGGGTCTTAACCACGTTTTGGCCTACTCCATTCATTATGCCACAGTGGGACTTGAGCTTGATACTCACTTACCTAATGTGTGTTCCCTTTAGGCCCCTTCACAATTGTTTACTGTGTCTTCTCACTTTAAAGACAGCCCTTCTTATTGCCATTGCAGGACGCATTGTAGTATTATCTACTTTAGCCTCTGGGAAACCCCTGGACTCTATGCACACTATATCTCACTTTGATATAGCATATACAGGGCCAGCTTCCTACAGTAGTGCAAAGCATTTGATGTGCACACACAGACAGTAGAAGAAGCACACACTCAATGAAGTCCAGACCAATATGATTTTTATATTGCAAAAATATATTTTCTTCATTTATTTTTAGAACCACAAGATTCAAGTTGCAGTTAAGTACTGTAAAAGTTTCGTATTTCACACAGGTATCAACAATACTTGGTTTGAAATAGGTAAGTAATACCGTTTTTGAAATATTGGCAAATAGCAATTTTAAAAATGGGCACTGTGCAATTTTCAAACAGTTCCTGAGGGGAAAAAAGTTAGATCTGTTTAAAGGTAAGTACAGCACTTACAGTCTCAGTCTCCGGGTTTTAGGAAGTCTACTGGTTGGGGTTCAACCCACCACCAGCAACACAGGGCCGGCCAGGTGCAGCGGTGAAAGTTGAGATAATTTAACGTGGGCTCCTATGGAGACAGGGGCGTACTCAGAATCCGGTCAACCAGCAGGTGAGTACCTGCAACTTGGAGGTAGGATCGGGGGGATTAGAAGAGTACTGGAGGGGCCACAAGTAGGCACCAGACACACACACACCCTCAGTGGCACAGGGGTGGCCGGGTGCAAACAGAACGTCGGGTTTCCAATGCTGGTCTATGAGGAGACCCCGGGGTCACTCAGAGGCTGCAGGCTAGGTCCAGAGTGGTGTCTCTGGCACACCACCAGTAGGACTGGGAGGAGGGCCGCCTGCTGAATGATGAGGCACCAGGGGTTGGTTTCTTGAAGGCCTTGGGGCTGCGGCTGCAGTGTGTTCTCTAGGCGTCGGATATCTTTGTCCGGAGCTCGCGGTCTGGTGGGATCCCCGTGATGCATCGTTGTGGAGGGGTAGAGAGGTCAACCGAGGGTGGGCACTTGCTCACAATCGCCTGGGAACCTTCTCTTGCTAAGTGGACCACCTGGACAAGGGCTATGGGTGTCAGGTGCACAGGGGTCAAAACTCATGCATCCGGAGTGAGGTGGGAATCCTTGGTTGCAGGTTTCTTCAGACTGAGCCACTGTCCTCTGGAGTTCATGGTTCTTTTAATTGCAGGGCAGTCCTCTGGAGTTGGCAGAGGTCGCTGGGCCTGCTGGACGTGTCGCTGGTCTTTGTGCAGGTTCTTTGAAGCAGGAGACAGGCCGGTAGGGCTGCGGCCAAAGCAGTGTTGTCTTCCTTCTTCTCTGGTAGGAGTTTCAGCTTAGCAGTCCTGCTTCTTCTTGTAGGTCGCCAGGAATCTAGTGAGCTGGGTTCAGTGAGGCCCTTAAATCCTAGATTTAGGGGCGTGTTAGCGGTCAGAGGGCAGTAGCCAATGGCTACTGTCCCTGAGGGTGACTACACCCTCCTTCTGCCCACTCCCTTTGGGGAGGAAGGGCACATTCCTATCTCTGTTGGTCCCTGTCCTCCAAACCAAAATGGAGGCTTCTGCAGGGAGGGGGGTCACCTCAGCTCTGGAAACTTTAGGGGTGGTCCTAACTCGGGTAGTTACTCCTCCCATTTTTTCCCTAATTTTCCTGCCGGGATTGCTGACAAAAGTGGGGGCTTGTCTGGGGGGGCGGGCATCTCTACTAGCTGGAGTGCCCTGGGGCACTGTAACACAAGGCCTGAGCCTTTGAGCCTCACCGCCAGGTGCTACAGTTCCAGCAGGGGGAGGTGTGAAACACCTCCACCCAGGACAGGCTTTGTTTCTGACCACAGTGCACAAAGGCATTCACCCCATGTGGTCAGAAACGTGTCTGAAAGTGGCTGGCTGGCACAGACCGGTCAGTCCTATACTAGCAGTTGGGCTAACATAAGGGGGCATCTCTAAGATCCCCTTTGTGTGCATTTTTCAATAAATCCCTCACTGGCATCAGTGTGGGTTCATTTTACTGAGAAGTTTGATAACAAACGTCCCAGTATTCAGTGAAGCCATTATGGTGCTGTGAAGTTTGTAATGACAAACTCCCAGACCATATACTCAACATGGCTACACTGCACTTACAATGTCTAAGAATGGACTTAGACACTGTAGGGGCATATTGCTCATGCAGCTATGCCCTCACCTGTGGTATAGTGTGCCCTGCCTTAGGGCTGATTTACCTATGCAACAGGCAGTGGTGGTTTTGTGGGTATGGCGCCCTGAGAGGGGTGCCATGTCGACTTGGTCTTTTTCTACCCATCAGCACATGCAAGCTTCAAGGCAGTGTGCATGTGCTGAGTGAGGGGTCCCCTGGGGTATCTTAATACATGCTGCAGCCCTTAGAGACCTTTCCTGGCCACAGAGCCCTTGGTACCAAGGATCCCTTTTACAAGGGACTTAACTGTGTGCCAGGGGTGTGCCAATTGTGGAAACAAAGGTACAGTTTTAGGGAAAGAACCCTGGTGGTGAGACCTGGTTAGCAGGGTCCCAGCACACTTTCAATCAAAGTTGGGATCAACACTAGGCAAAAAGTGGGGGGGTAACCATGCCAACAGTGGCACTTTCCTACACCAAACAACCATTCTATTCTATTTACCTCTATGATGCACCACCAAGTTAGAACACCCAGGATCTCAAACTAAGTGAATTCTTCTGATGGAGATGTTGGCTTCAAAATATTTTGTTTAAGACTATACAAAAAATAATACTAGAAAGGTACATGAACAAAATTTTGTGTAATGACGAAATGGGCATATATATATACCTGTAATTGATGGAAATTTCTAACCGCTGATTTCTCATCTTGTTAGATAAAGTCTCCATGAGAAAAGGCGCAACCCAAAGTAACTTGTTGGTTTCTGCTTAAAAAAAAGCTTTCCACCTATGTTTAACCTGTAGTAGTACACTTCAGCCTCCCCAAACCTCTCATTGCTGTTTCTGTACACCCAGAAACTGTCCAATCCACCCCACTTCTGTTCAGTTATATTTCTTTAGCTACCTCTGAATGCCACTGACCCTCAAACCGTGCTTATCTACGCATAAACCAGTTATTAAATTATTGGACTATAGGTCGGTATTCTGTGATGATATTTTGTGTTGACAGCAACACGTTGTATGTACATGTCCGGCAAGTTACGAATTACACTATTTTACATTGCTGCGTGATGACGTTCTTAAAAACGTTTCCGTTTGGGTTGTTGTCACATCTGTCTTCTCTAGATCGCACCAGTAGAAAATGACAACAACTATGATGAACTGAAAAGAGATGCAAAAACATGTTTATCACTCATGTCTCAGGGACTGTTGTACCCCGAGCAAGTCACGTCTGTCCTTCAAGCTCTGCAACAGGTAAGCCGCTTCGGAAATATTTTGAATTACGGTGGTTGTTGTTTCTTTCGTAATGTCATCAGTAAAATCCTGTGTCGCAATTTGTCATATTTTAGAAGTCTTGGCTCTTACTGTAACATCATCATGCATACATTGTTTAATGTACAATTTGCAGCACTGAACCCATGGACGTCACTACACCAAAATGCCACAGGTAGCGGAAGTGACATCACACATACTTTGACCTTAGTACCCTCACACGCAATGACATCATATGACCTTTTACCCTAAATTTTCCTAGGGAGTAATGCTATATGGTCTTAACCCTGAAGTCAACCCAATAATTGATATTGCAGAAGTTTTGTAATAACCGCATATAGGGAAATGCCTCCCATTGCATGGTTACCCCCCCACCGTTTTGCTTTTTGTTGATGCTTGTTATCATTGAAAGTGTGCTGGGACCCTGCTAACCAGGCCCCAGCACCAGTGTTCTTTCCCTAAATTGTACCTTTGTCTCCACAATTGGCACTGCCCTGGCACACAGGTACATCCCTTGTAACTGGTACACCTTGTACCAAGGGCCCTGTGGCCATCGAAGGTTTCTAAGGGCTGCAGCATGTATTATGCCTCCCTGGGGACCCCTCACTCAGCACATGCACACTGTTTCACAGCTTGTGTGTGCTGGTGGGGAGAAAATGACTAAGTCGCCATGGCACTTCCCTCAGAGTGCCATGCCCTCACCCCACTGACTATGGCATAGGTAAGTTACCCCTCTATCAGGCCTTACAGCTCTAAGGCAGGGTGCACTATACCACCAGTGAGGGAATAGTTGCATGAGCACTATGGGCAAATGTACGAAAGCTTTTTCCCATACACACAGAATGGGTAAAATCCTTTCGTACATCTGGCCCTATGCCCCTACAGTGTCTAAGCCAAATCTTAGACACTGTAAGTGCAGGGAAGCCATAAAGAGTATATGGTCTGGGAGTTTGTCGAACACAAACTCCACAGTTCCATAATGGCTACACTGAAATCTGGGAAGTTTGGTATCAAACTTCTCAGCACAATAAATCCACACTGATGCCAGTGTGGGATTTATTGAAAAATGCACACAGAGCATATCGTCACTGTGCTGATGCTGCGTCTATGTACTACTCCTGCTGTCATCACGGCGACTACGACGCCAACAATGCCCGCAAAGTCGATCGATGCCACCTGCTGACGCGCAAGGGTATTGCTCGGAGAAAAACCTCCAGATTCAGTCTCACACCTGGGGGAAAATTCTAAGGTAAGGAATCTTGCACTAGAATATGTCTCTACCAGATATTTCCTTACCGAAGGTAAGTAACTTGTACTTTTACTCAGTTAATCCTTAAGATGCTGAATATAGCTGATCAAAAATACCCACTGTATATGTCTATTTTATTTTTCAGGGTGGTCCATTGTCATAAAAATGCTTAGCTTTTCATTTCTGTAAGTTATAGATTTACCAGTCTGAGTCCCACACAACAGTTGCTTTATACTGCTCGTAGGAAGCTGGCTCTGTATATACTATATCAAAATGAGATATGCTGTGCACAGAGTCCAGGGGTTCCCCAAGAGGCTTGACAGAGGCAAAATTAGATAATACTAATGCTGTATTTGTGGTAGTGTGGTCGAGCAGTTAGGCTTATCAGAGGGTAGTGTTAAGCATTTGTTGTACACACACAAGCAATAAGTGAAAACACACACTCAATGACTTAACTCTAGGCCAATAGGTTTTTATGTAGAAAAATATTATTTTGTTAATTTATTTTTAGAACCACAAGATTCATTTAGCAGGTAAGTACATTAAATGAAAGGTACTTTGCATAGTAATAGTTGAGACTTTGAATAGATTTTATATTGTACACAGTTTTAATTAAAATGGCAAAAAGCTATTTTAAAAGTGAACACTGTGTAATTTTCAACAGTTCCTGGGGGAGGTAAGTACAGTACAGTTTCAGAGGTAAGTACCACACTTATGGGTTCAATCTCCTGGTTATAGGTAGTCCACCGTTGGGGGTTCAAGGCAACCCTAAACACCCAGCACCCAGGGCTGGTCAGGTGCAGAGATCAAACAGGAGACAAAATAACCTGGGTGCCTATGGCGACAGGGGGTACTCTGATCTGCTGGCAGGTAAGTACCTGCGTTCTCTGAGGGTGGGGATAGGGGGTCTCGGAGGAGTATTGGAGGGTCCCCAAGTAGGCAGAAAAACCACACCCTCAGCGGCACGGGGCGGCCGGAAGCAGTGTGCCAATAGGGCATCTGGTTCTCAATATAACTCTATGGAAGGACGCAGGTGTCACTTAGGTGCTGCAGGTAGGGCACAGGGGGGCCGCTAGGGCAAGCCACCGACTGGACAAGGGTGAGTGCCGACTGCTGGTCGTTGCTGCACCAGTGGTCGGTTTCTCACAGGCCTGGGGGCTACAGGTGCAGTGCTTCTCCAGGCGAGGGATATCTTCGTCCCTGGCAGTCGCGGTTGGGGGGATCCTCAGGATTCTCTATGCAGGGGGTTTTGGGGGTCTAGAGAGGTTAGCCCAGGGTGGATACTGAGTCAGAATCACCTGGAGGTCCTCTCTGGCTAGTTAGTTTCTAGCTGAGCCATGGGGACCCCTGGGTCCAGGGGCATCGGGTGTAGAGTAGTTTGGACTCGCGCTTCTGGAATTAGTTGGGAGTCCCTTTAAAGATGGTTTGTTTGTCTTCTTTTTGAACAGCCAGGCTGTCCACTGGAGTTTCTTGGTCCTGGGTGATGCACGCAGTCTAATGGAGGCTTTTCAGGGGTCGCTAGTCCTGCAGGATGTGTTGCTTCATCTTTTGCAGCTTTTTGAAGCAGGAAATGGGCCGGTAGGGCTGGGGCCGAGTCAGTTGGTGTCTCCTTTTCTTCTCTGCTGGGATATCAGCTCAGCAGTCCTTCTTTTGAGGTCTTCAGGAAATCTGAAGAGCTGGGTTGAGGGTCATCCCTAAATACTGAATTTAGGGGTGTGTTCGGGTCACAGGCCAGTAGCTAATGGCTACTGTCCTTGAGGGTGGCTACACCCTCTTTGTACTCCCTCCCTTTGGAGAGGGGAGCACATCCCTATCCCTATTGGGCTAAATCCTCCAAAACAAGATGGAGGATTTTCCAAGGAGGGGGTCACTTCAGCTCTGGTCACCTCAGGGGTGGACGTTGCTGAGTGGGTGACTTCTCCTTGTTTTTCTCATTATCTCCCCAAACTTGCCACCAAAAGTAGGGGCTGTGTCCAGGGGGTGGGATTCTCCACTAGCTGGAGTGACCTAGGGTGCTGTAACACCAGGCTTGAGCCTTTGAGGCTCACCGCCAGGTGTTACAGCTCCTGCAGGGGGAGGTGTGAAGCACCTCCACCCAAGACAGGCTTTGTTCCTGGTCACAGAGTGCACAAAGGCACTCACCCTATGTGGCCAGAAACTTTTCTGGAAGTGGCAGGCTGGCAGAGACCAGTTAACCTAGCACTAGCAATTGGGCCGGCATGTAGGGGGCATCTCTAAGATGCCTCTGTATGCATTTTTCAATAACTCATTATTGTGCTGAGACGTTTGATAGCAAACGTCTCAGTATTCAGTGTAGCCATTATGGAACTGTGGAGTTCTTTTTTGACAAACTCCCTGACCATATACTCAGTATGGCTACCCTGCATTTACAATGTCTAAGAATTGACTTAGACACTGTAGAGGCATAATTCTCATGCAGCTATGCCCGCACTGTGGTATAGTGCACCCTGCCTTAGGGCTGTAAGGCCTGCTAGAGGGGTGACTTACCTATGCAGAGGCAGTGGGTTGTGGGCATGGCACTCTGAGGGGAGTGCCATGTTGACTTAGTCTTTCTCACCCCACCAGCACACACAAGCTGTGAGGAGATGTGCATGTGCTGTGTGAGGGGTCCCTAGGGTGGCATAATACAAGCTGCAGCCCTTAGAGACCTTCCCTGGCCACAGGGCTACCTTTTAAAAGGGACTTAACTGTGTGCCAGGGCTGTGCCAATGTGTGGAAACAAAGGTACAGTTTTAGGGAAAGAACACTGGTGCTGGGGCTCGGTTAGAAGGGTCTCGGCACACTTCCAATCAAAGCTTGCATCAACACTAGGCAAAAAGTGGGGGGTGACCATGCCAACAGTGGCATTTTCCTACACTGCTTTAAAAAATAAAGCACACAGTGGAGGACTGGCCTGCTTGTGACCCAATCAGTGTTTTGCAGCAGCAGTGCTAGTGTGGCACTGCAATGTAATTCCTCAAGTCTTTTGGCGTTGGTCAGCTCCATTCAGCCCTTTTCAGCATACACACATCGATGGGCTGAGAGCAATGGGCAAATGAAAGCACATTTTTTCTAGGGATACAAGCTCATTATTCTCAGAGACCCATCTCTGTGGCGCCAGGCACTGCAGTTGTGACTTGTCAGCTAATTTGCCTTTTGCAACTTTGCATGTAGACACTTAAAACTGGGTAAAACAAAACTGAAACCAAACGTGGTAAACGTGTCACTAGCTGCAGCTTTGCTTTCAAGGATAGGATGCCGCACTACAGCGGAATTCTTGTTTTTCCTTCTCAGAAATAAAATATTACACAGCGAGCCTTGTAAGTCCGGGGTCGCAGGGACTGTGCCAGGGGTAGCAAAGGGCAAGCCAGGAGTCGCACCTGCGATCCCTCATTGACATCTATGTCCCAACCTTTGTCCCATATACCAAGAATCATATCACAATTGATCGGTTTAAATAGCATGATCGTGAACGATAGCAAATAAGTACTCTCAGCCTTGTCACTTTGCACAAGACTGTAAACCTTTTATTTTTAATGCCTTTGCATACTTCAACATTTTTTACTTGAAGTCTTGCATTTTAGCGGTCATGCATTGTGTTTTTGTTGTTGTTTTTTTTTAGTTTATGTGTAAGTTGTACAAACAATAGGGGAAAAGAGGGTTGCTCAATCGAAACACGACATGCAAAGCAGTACACAGTTGCAGTCCAGAAAATCGCTATCAAAATGCCATACACAGTGGCTTACAGAAAATATAAATATATTAGTTATTTTTGTGCCTTTATATAGCACCAGAGCACTTTACAAGTGAACATTTATCCAACATTCACATCAAGAGAGAGTACATTAAAGATGAAACCTAGGAACAATTAAAATCCGGTAATCGAGTACAGTTCACAAACAGTACATTTGGGGTACAACATAGGAAAAATGAAAGCAGACATTTGAGTGAGTGGGAGCAAAAGGGATTTAACCCAAGCGTCTTTTACAGAGAAGGGCTTTGAGGCCCTTTTTTTTAAGGTAGCAAGGCAGCATGGTATGAGGTCATGCACAAGGTTGGAGGGAGGGAGTTCCAAATTCTTGTGGCACTTCTGGAGAATAAATGGATCATGAATTTGCCTCTTTTGAAGGTGAATGTTTCCAGGGGAGGGGGTTGGGCATTTCTTGAACCCCATTTAGGGCTGGAAATTTTCAGTTTTTCACTTAAGTGCGCAGGCGAAGTTGAGTATGCAGTGCCTTGTGTGTGATGCAGGCAGTTTTAAATTGGGTTGTCACTTCTACAGGCACCCACTGAAGGGATAATAAGATAGGTGTGATGTGGTGAAATTCATTGAGACGGGTAGAAAAGTGGGCCGCAGCATGAAGACCTGTTCTGAATAGACTTAATTAAACTTTGGGATGTCTGAGAGGAGAAGATCCTGTAGTCTCAACCTGGAAAGAACCAATACCTATACAAATGATTGATCTGCCTGATTCTCGAGACCGGCCTTAGCAGAAACCAGGCACTCTTGGCCATGACTGCAATATGACTCAGGAAGTGAAGAAACTTAAACTGACTTTAAGTGGGGTGCAGGAACACCATTGCCCACACTGCACTCGCTTTTTGCCCATCTAGTGGAGGAGGGTTCTGTGTAGCTGCCGCTTCTTAGTGCGCTTCATTTCCCTACTGTCTGGGACACTGAAACGGACTCTGAGTGGGGTGCAGGAACGCCATTGATAACACTGCACTTGCTGCTTGCCCAGCTAGAGGTAGCAGTTCTGTTTTATGTTATCTGATTTTATAGCACTCTATTCACCCATGAGGATATTCTTGTGCTTGTAGCAGTAAGTGGAGCCAACCTGGTGTGATTACCGGAAAAGCCAGGTCTTCAGCTTCTTGCAGTAATCAAGAAGAGAGCCTCCTATTTGTTGTGGGAGGTCCTTTCTGGCTTAAGGAGCCTAGTATAAGAAGGTGTACCCCCTGCTCTGCCTTTGTATATGATTGGGGTGTATGCAACTGAACTCCAGAAGAGTGTCTAGAACATGCTTCTCCAGTGAGTAGCTTGTGAGATACTGGTATCTCTCCCACTACCTGTAAGTAGCTTGACTGGCTGCAGCTCAGTCTACCAAAGTAAAGACTTTTGTTTGGTTGAAATAATATGTGTATTCCAAAATTGAAAAGTGTGTATTCTTATAACTCCTATGCTCAGCTGACGTTTAATGACAAATAGCGGGATTTATAAAATATGTTTAAAGCTGATATTTGAGTGAGAAATCATGAGGCGTTGGGTAGACATTATTAGAATTATTTCCTTGGTACCAGGTACATTGCAGCTATGATTGTCCTGTATTAACGCATTAGATGTATTGTAAATTGCTAAAGCCATTTTTGCATTACTGCTGGCAACCTTGCTTGGTGAATTTACGTAAACCACTGTTGGTAATCTTGCGTGGGGTGGCCACTAATGTAATGTAGTCTGGCTTGGTCACGATTACCTAATAATAATTATAGCTCTGTACGAATTTCATTAAGCATAAGTGGCTCTTATTACCAAAAAGGTTGAAGACCCCTGTTCTAGAAGGTTGGTGAAAATTTGTGGCTGTTCAGGTAAGCAGGGCCCGTCTGAGTGCATTGAAGTGTGCATGCTTGTGTTTCGAGAGCCACTGTAGTTTCCTGAAGTGTGCGGTGTGATATGGGCTCGGTTTAAGTCTGCTGCAGTCTGTATGGTATGAAGTCTTCTTGTGAGCTGATTTGGTATTCCCGGGTACAGTGTGTTCCCATAGTCCAGTTTGCTAGTAATGAGGGCTTGATTGATGGTTTTCTGATGCTGTCTGGTTGCCACTTGAAGCTTTTCTTTAGCATACTCACGGTGCTGAAGCAGGATAAGGCAACTGCGTTGTCTTTGGCTGCCATGTCCAGTTGGTTGTTGTAGGAATCTGGCTCTTTATATACTATATCAAAATGAAATATAGTGTGCACAGAGTCCAGGGGTTCCCCAGAGGCTTGACAGAGGCAATAATAGATAATACTGATGCTCTATTTGTGGTAGTGTGGTCGAGCAGTTAGGCTTGTCAGAGGGTAGTATTAAGCATTTGTTGTACACACATGAGCAATAGAAGAAACACACACTCAATGACTTAACTCCAGACCAATATGATTTTATATAGAAAAATAATTTTTGTTAATTTATACCTCGAACCACAAGATTCTGTTTGCAGGTAAGTACATAAAATGAAAGGTACTTTGCATATATATATATACGTTCTATGGCATGTGTAGCTGCAGATACACATGCTGTGCATAGCCCGCAATCTAGTGTTGGGCTCGGAGTGTTACAAGTTGTTTTTCTTCGAAGAAGTCTTTTTCGAGTCACAAGATCGAGGGACTCCTCCCCTTTCGGCTCCATTGCGCATGGGCGTCGACTCCATCTTAGATTGTTTTCTTTCCGCCATCGGGTTCGGACATGTTCTTCTTCGCTCCGTGTTTCGGTTCGGAAAGTTAGTTAAATCTCGGAAAATTCAACGGTATTGTTTGCGTTCGGTATCGGGTTAGTTACAACAGATCGACACCGAATTTTGAAGAGCTCCGGTGGCCCTTTGGGGTTTTCGATTCCCTGCGGGGCCTGGTCGGCCCGACCTTGTGCGTCTTCAAGGCTAATGGAACGGACCCCATTCCGCTTCTGCCCCGAATGTCACAACAAGTATCCTTACACAGATCAGCATTTGGTCTGTAATTTGTGTTTGTCTCCCGAACACAAAGAGGATACCTGCGAGGCCTGTTGAGCGTTTCGGTCGAGGAAAACGCTAAGAGACCGAAGAGCAAGAAGACTACAAATGGCGTTGGCGCCGACAGGACAACAACACTTGGAAGAAGAAGAAACCTTCTCCATCGCAGATTCGGACTCGGACGAGGTCGATCCCGAACAGACGCCGAGAACCATGAGTAAGACGTCACTGCCCAAAACTCACGGAAAATTCACTAAAGCCCAGGGGACGCCAACAGGCCATGGCTTAACCCGAAAATTAGGTGACCGGCCATCGGCACCGAAAAAGGGCACGCATGTGTCGAAGTCATCCGACTCCGGTCGAGATACCGGCACAGAACAGACTCGACACCGGGTCAGAGCAATCTCGACACCGAGAGGGCAGCACCGAAATGAGTCGGCACCGAGAGATCGGAACACCGAAAGGCAAAAAAGTGTCTTTGGAGCCCAAAAAGACGGTCGAAAAGGTTTCGATACCGAAACATCCGGCCTCGGAGCCGAAACCAAGTTCCTACACTGAGGAACAGGGCCTGTCCTCACAGATGAAAGGACACAGATTTGGACAGGAACTAGAGGCAGGGGAGCCAGATTACACTCAAAGGAGGCTCCACATTCAAAAGGACACAGGGAAAATCAGTACTCTCCCTCCAATCCGAATTAAAAGAAAACTTGCCTTCCAAGAGAAAGACAAGCAACCACAATCAAAGGTGGCAAAACAAATAACTCCACCACCATCACCACAACGCTCACCACAACCATCACCGGTAGCCACTCCACCAATGATGCAGTCTCCAAATCATACAGGAATGAGTCAGGATGATCCTAACGCATGGGATCTTTATGATGCGCCTGTATCAGATAACAGTCCCGACTGCTACCCAGCGAGACCGTCACCACCTGAGGACAGTACTGCCTACACACAAGTGGTGTCAAGAGCAGCCGCGTTTCACAATGTCACCCTGCACGCAGAACCAATAGAAGATGACTTTCTGTTTAATACACTGTCGTCCACACATAGCCAGTACCAGAGTCTCCCTATGTTACCGGGAATGCTGAAACACTCCAAGCAAGTGTTTCAAGAGCCTGTGAAAGGCAGGGCAATTACTCCAAGGGTGGAGAAAAAGTACAAACCACCACCAACAGACCCTGTGTTCATCATGCAGCAATTAACACCAGACTCAGTGGTAGTAGGGGCAGCTTGCAAAAGAGCGAACTCACACACTTCGGGAGATGCACCACCACCAGACAAGGAAAGTCGCAAGTTCGACGCAGCGGGGAAAAGGGTCACGGCAAAGGCAGCCAACCAATGGCGCATTGCCAATTCACAGGCCTTGCTGGCTAGATATGATAGGGCTCATTGGGACGAAATGCAACATTTCATAGAACTCCTACCCAAAGAGTTCCAAAAGAGGGCACAACAAGTGGTGGAAGAAGGCCAGAGTATCTCTAACAATCAGATACAGTCAGCAATGGATGCAGCTGACACAGCTGCTAGGACTGTAAATACAGCGGTCACCATACGGAGACACGCATGGCTACGCACCTCAGGATTCAAACCGGAAATTCAACAAGCGGTGCTGAATATGCCTTTTAACGGACAGCAGTTGTTTGGGCCGGAGGTGGACACTGCTATCAAAAAACTTAAAAAGGACACAGATATGGCCAAAGCCATGGGCGCACCCTACTCCCCACAGAGCAGAGGCACATTTCATAAATCACATTTTAGAGGGGGGTTTCGGGGACAGAGCACAGAACCCTCAACCTCACAAACAAGACCGACATACCAGAGTCAATATCAGAGGGGAAGTTTTCGGGGACAATACAGAGGGGGACAATTCCCTAAAACTAAAGCGAAGTTCCAGAGTCCCAAAACACCGCAGAATAAACAGTGACTTCAGCGTCACAAATCCCCAACACATAACACCAGTGGGGGGGGAGACTAACTAATTTTTTCAAAAACTGGGAGGAAATAACAACAGACACGTGGGTCCTAGCCATTATCCAACATGGTTATTGCATAGAATTTCTACAATTCCCTCCAAATGTACCACCGAAAACATACAACATGTCCAAACAACACATGGATCTATTACAACTGGAGGTCCAAGCGTTGTTGCAAAAAGATGCAATAGAACTAGTACCAATTCATCAGAAAGGAGTTTACTGTACTTTCTCATACCCAAAAAAGACAAAACTCTAAGACCTATACTAGATCTCAGAACATTAAACATTTACATCAAATCAGATCACTTTCACATGGTGACACTGCAAGACGTGATCCCATTGCTCAAACAACAAGACTACATGACAACACTAGACCTCAAGGATGCGTATTTCCATATACCTAAACATCCTTCCCACAGAAAGTACTTAAGGTTTGTAATCCTAGGGGTACATTACCAGTTCAAAGTGTTGCCATTCGGAATAACAACAGCGCCAAGAGTTTTTACAAAATGCCTGGCCGTAGTGGCAGCCCATATCAGAAGGCAGCAAATACATGTGTTCCCGTACCTAGACGATTGGTTAATCAAAACCAATACGCAAGAACGGTGGACACAACACACAAAGTATGTCATAGAAACCCTTCACAAGCTAGGTTTCTCACTCAACTACAACAAATCACACCTACAGCCGTGTCAAATACAACAGTACTTAGGAGCAACAATCAACACAACAAAAGGGATTGCCACTCCAAGTCCACAAAGGGTACAGGCATTCCAAAACGTAATACAGGCCATGCACCCAAAACAAAAGTTCCAAGTAAAACTAATGTTGAAGCTACTAGGCATGATGTCCTCATGCATAGCCATTGTCCCAAACGCAAGATTACACATGCGGCCCTTACAACAGTGCCTAGCATCACAATGGTCACAAGCACATGGTCAACTTCAAGATCTAGTGTTGATAGACCGCCAAACATACACCTCGCTTCAATGGTGGAACACTATAAACTTAAACACAGGGCGGCTTTTTCAAGACCCAGTGCCTCAATACGTGATCACAACGGATGCTTCCATGATAGGGTGGGGAGCACACCTCAACCAACACAGCATCCAAGGACAATGGGACACTCAGCAGAGACAGCTTCATATAAATCACTTAGAACTACTAGCAGTATTTCTAGCGTTGAAAGCATTTCAACCTATAATAACCCACAAACACATTCTTGTCAAAACAGACAACATGACAACAAAGTATTATCTGAACAAACAGGGAGGGACACACTCGACACAGTTGTGTCTCTTAGCACAAAAGATATGGCATTGGGCGATTCACAACCACATTCGCCTAATAGCGCAGTTCATACCTGGAATTCAAAACCAGTTAGCCGACAATCTCTCTCGGGATCACCAACAGATCCACGAATGGGAAATTCATCCCCAAATACTAAAGACTTACTTCCAAAGATGGGGAACACCGCAAATACACCTATTTGCAACAAAAGAAAACGCAAAATGCCAAAACATTGCATCCAGGTACCCACAGGCTCACTCTCAAGGCAATGTGTTATGGATGAGTTGGTCAGGGATATTTGCATACGCTTTTCCCCCTCTCCCACTCCTTCCGTATCTAGTAAACAAATTGAGTCAAAACAAACTCAAACTCATACTAATAGCACCAACTTGGGCACGACAACCTTGGTACACAACGCTACTAGACCTCTCAGTAGTGCCTCATATCAAACTGCCAAACAGACCAGATCTGTTAACTCAACACAAACAACAGATCAGACACCCCAATCCAGCATCGCTGAATCTAGCAATTTTGCTCCTGAAATCTTAGAATTCGGACACCTAGACCTTACACAAGAATGTATGGAGGTCATAAAACAAGCTAGGAAACCAACCACAAGACATTGCTACGCAAATAAGTGGAAAAGGTTTGTTTATTACTGCCATAATAATCAAATTCAACCATTACATGCATCTGCTAAAAACATCGTAAGCTACCTACTACACTTACAAAAGTCCAAGTTAGCTTTTTCATCCATTAAAATACATCTCACTGCAATTTCAGCTTATCTGCAAATTACGCACTCAACTTCATTATTCAGAATCCCAGTCATAAAAGCATTTATGGAGGGTCTGAAAAGGATTATCCCACCAAGAACACCACCAGTTCCTTTGTGGAACCTCAACATTGTATTAACACGACTCATGGGTCCACCTTTTGAACCCATGCACTCATGTGAGATCAGTACTTAACATGAAAAGTAGCATTTCTAATAGCTATCACCTCTCTCAGAAGAGTAAGTGAAATACAAGCCTTTACCATACAAGAACCCTTTATTCAGATACACAAACATAAAGTAGTTCTACAAACAAATCCTAAATTCTTACCTAAAGTCATATCACTGTTCCACTTAAATCAAACAGTGGAACTCCCAGTGTTCTTTCCAGAACCAGATTCTGTAGCTGAGAGAGCATTACATACATTAGACATCAAAAGGGCACTAATGTACTACATTGATAGAACAAAACAAATTCGCAAAACAAAACAATTGTTTGTTGCTTTCCAAAAACCTCATACAGGGAATCCAATATCCAAACAAGGCATTGCCAGACGGATAGTTGAATGTATTCAAACCTGTTATATAAAAGCAGAAAGAGAACTGCCTATTGCACCAAAGGCACACTCAACTAGAAAGAAAGGTGCTACCATGGCCTTTCTAGGAAATATACCAATGACTGAAATCTGTAAGGCAGCCACATGGTCTACACCTCATACATTTACCAAGCATTACTGCGTGGATGTGTTAACAACACAGCAAGCCACAGTAGGACAAGCAGTATTACGGACTTTATTTCAAACAACTTCAACTCCTACAGGCTGAACCACCACTTTTGGGGAGATAACTGCTTACTAGTCTATGCACAGCATGTGTATCTGCAGCTACACATGCCATTGAACGTAAAATGTCACTTACCCAGTGTACATCTGTTCGTGGCATGAGACGCTGCAGATTCAAATGCACCCTCCCACCTCCCCGGGAGCCTGTAGCCATTTTTAAGTTGAGAAAAATTAGTCTTGAACATTTGTAAATTTGTAAATATATCACTTTTAACCACATTATGTACATACATATTTACTCCATTGCATGGGCACTATTACTACATACACAACTCCTACCTCACCCTCAGCGGGGAAAACAATCTAAGATGGAGTCGACGCCCATGCGCAATGGAGCCGAAAGGGGAGGAGTCCCTCGATCTCGTGACTCGAAAAATAATTCTTAGAAGAAAAACAACTTGTAACACTCCGAGCCCAACACTAGATGGCCGGATGTGCACAGCATGTGAATCTGCAGCGTCTCATGCCACGAACAGATGTACACTGGGTAAGTGACATTTTCCATATATATATATATATATATATATATATATATATATATATATATATAAACAGAACTTTGAATAGAATCGACATTGTATACAGTTTTCTTTAAAATTGTAAAAAGCTATGTTAAAAGTGGACACTGCAATTCTCAACAATTCCTGGGGGAGGAAAAGATAGTACAGTTTTACAAGTAAGTATCCAACTTACAGTTCCTATCTCCGGGATTTAGTTAGTCCTTCATTGGGGGTTCAAGTTCAACACAAATACCCAGCACCAGCAACGCAGGGCCGGTCGGGCAGCGGTCAAAGAGGAACCAAATTAACGTGGGCTCCTATGGAGACAGGGGGTACTCGGAATCTGGTCAGCCAACAGGCGACTCGGAGGGCAGACCAGGGGGTTCAAGAGAGCACTGGAGGGGCCCCAAGTACGCACCGAACACGCACCCTCAGCAGCACTAGGGTGGCCGGGTGCAGAATGCAAACGTCCAGAGCTCGTCATGGAGGTTTGGAGGGGTCAACCCAGGGTTGGTTCTTGCTCCCAATTGCCTGGGGACCCTTTTTTGCTGGGTGGACCACCTGGACACGGGCCGTGGGTGTCAGGTGCTCATGGGTCAGGACGCGCATCTGGAGTGAGGTCAGAGTCCTTAGCTGTAGGTTTCTTTTAGACAGAGCCGCTTTCCTCTGGAGTTCTTGGTCCTTTTTGGTGTAGGGCAGTCCTCTGGAGTTGGCAGAGATCGCTGGGCCCGCTGGACACGTCGCTGGTCTTTTTGCAGGTTCTCTGATGCAGGAGACAGGCCGGTAGGTATTTAGCCCAATAGGTTTAGCGATGTGCCCCCCCCCCCCCTCACCAAAGGGAGGAGGCACAAGGAGGGTGTAGCCATCCTCAGGGACAGTAGCCATTGGCTAAACACACCCCTAAATTTAGTATTTAGGGGCAACCCTGAACCTAGGAAAACCGATTGCTGACAACCTAAACAAGAAGGACTGCTGACCTGACAACCCCACAGAGAAGACGGAGATAACATTTGCTTTGGCCCCAGCCCTACCGGCCTGTCTCAAGATTCAAAGAACCTGCAACAGCGACACTTCCAGTGGGACCAGCGACCTCTGCCGACTCGGAGGACTGCCCTGCAACGAAAAGGACCAAGAAACTCCCGTGGACGGCTGCTCTGTCTAAGCAACAAAGAAGAAACCATCTTTAAAGGGACTGTAGCCTCACTCCTGAAGCGTGAGTCCCCAACCCTCTGCGCCCAACACCCCCGGCCCATGTCCAGAGAAACCAACACTACAGCGAGGACCACCAGGCGACTCCCACGGTGTGCCCTGTGTTGCTGGTGCTGGGTGTTTGGGGTTGACTTGAACCCCCAACGGTTGGCTGCCTATGCCCCGGTAACTTAACTTGTAAGTGCTTTACTTACCTGCTAAACTAACTTGTACTTACCTTCCCCAGGAACTGTTGAATTTTGCAGTGTGTCCACTTTTAAAATAGCTTATTGCCATTTTCTGCTTAACTGTGTACCTTACTGTTTTGATTCAAAGTTCTGTACTTACCTCTGCCAAGTACCTTACCATTTATGTATTTACTTGAATTCTGAATCTTGTGCTTCTAAAAACAAATTAAAGAATATTTTTCAATAGAAAAATCTATTGGCCTGGAGTTAAGTCTTTGAGTGTGTGTTCCTATTCATTGCCTGTGTGTGTACAACAAATGCTAATACTACCCTCTGATAAGCCTACTGCTCGACCACACTACCACAAATAGAGCATTAGTACTATCTATTATTGCCACTATCAACCTCTAAGAGGAACCCCTGGACTCTGTGCACACTATCTCTCACTTTGAGATAGTATATACAGAGCCAGCTCCCTACACCCCCTGTATGTCAGCCAGCCTGGTTAGTGTAGGACTGAGCGGTCTGTGCCAACCTGCCACTTCCAGATGAATTTCTGACCACATGGGGTGAGTGCCTTTGTGCACTCTGTGGTCAGAAATAAAGCCTGTCCTGGGTGGAGGTGCTTCACACCTCCCTCTGCAGGAATTGTAACATCTGGCGGGAAGCCTCAAAGGCCCAGGCCTCGTGTTACAGTGCCCCAGGGCACTCCAACTAGTGGAGATGCCTGCCCCCGGACAAGTCCACACTTTTGGCAGCGAGTCCAGAGGGATAATTAGGAAAAACAAGAAGGAGTCACCCCCTCAGCCCGGACAACCCCTAAGGTGTCCATAGCTAAAGTGACCACCTCCTTGAGAAATTCCCCCATCTTGCTTTGGAGGATTAGGGACAATAGGAATATGAATGTGACCCCCTCCCCGAAAGGAGTGGGCAGAAGGAGGGAGTAGCTACCATCAGGGCCGGTAGCTAATGGCTACTGCCCTCTAACCCTAAAAACAGCCCTAAATCTTGTATTTAAGAGCTCCCTGAACCAAGAGATTTAGATTCCTGATGATCTCCAAAAAAGAAGGACTGCTGAGCTGAAAACTCCACAGAGAAGAGAGGGAGACAACAACTGACTCGGCCCCAGCCCTGCCGGCCCATCTTTTGCTTCAAAAAGCTGCAAAAGAAGAAGCAGCGCGTTTTACAGGACCAGCGACCCCTGAAAAGCCTCCACGGGACTGCCTGCATCACGAGAACCAATAAACTCCAGCAGACCTGTCCAACAAGAAGAAAATGCAACCATCTTTAAAGGAACTCCTACCTCACTCCAGAAGAGTAACTCTAAAACCACTCAGCACCGAACACCCCTGGTCTGTGTCCAGAGGAACCAACCAGCCAGAGAAGACCCCCAGGTGATTCCTACCAAGGGTCCACCCTGGCTGACCTCTCCACCCCTCCACGACGACGCCTGCAGAGGGAATCCCGAGGATCCCCCTGACCGCGACAGCCCAGGATGAATATTTCCAATGCCTGGAGAAGCACTGCACCCACAGCCCCCAAACTCGAGAGAGACCAACCACCGGTGAAACAGTGACCAGCAGGCTGCACTCCTCCCTGTCCAGTCGGTGGCTTGCCCGAGAAGCCTCCCTGTGCCTTGCCTGCAGCACCTAAGTGAACCCCGGATCCCCTATTGAGTTCCATGGGGAACCCGACGCTCTGTCTGCACCCGTCCGCGGCCATACCGCTGAGGGTGCGTGTTTCGTGCCTACTTGGGGACCCCCCCCCCCAGTGCTCCTCTAAACCCCCCTGATCTGCCCTCCGACAACATGTGTACTTACCTTCAAGCAGGCCGGAACCAGAGCACCCCCTGGGTCCATAGACACCCATGTTATTTTGGCTCCTGTTTGACCTCTGCACCTAACCGGCCCTGCGTTGCTGGGTGTTTGGGGTTATCTTGAACACCCAACAGTGGGCTACCTGTGCCCTGGAGACTGAGTCTGTAAGTCGATTACTTACCTCCAAATCTGTTCTGTATTTCCCTCCCCCAGGAACTGTTTAAAATTGCATTGTCCACTTTTAAAATAGCTTTTTGCCTTTTTTAAAGAAAACTGTATGTATTGTCGATTGGATTCCGAGTACTAAACTTACCTATGTAAAGTACCTTTCACTTAATGTACTTACCTGCAAACTGAATCTTGTGGTTCTAGAAATAAATTAACAAAAGATATTTTTCTAAATAAAAATCTATTGGTCTGGAGTTAAGTCATTGACTGTGTGTTTTCACTTATTGCTTGTGTGTGTTCAACAAATGCTAAACACTACCCTCAGATAAGCCTAACTGCTCGACCACACTACCACAAATAGAGCGTTAGTATTAGCTATTATTGCCTCTGTCAAGCCTCTTGGGGAACACCTGTACTCTGTGCACACTATGGCCCTCATTACAAACCTGGTGGTAAATCCCGCTTTCCGCTGTGCTGAAGACCGCCAACATACCGGTGCGGCGGCGGAATTCCGCTACAGGTATTACGACCCACATCTCGGAATCCGCCACAATACAGACACCCACACAAGTCCGCCACACCAAAGGTCAGTAATAAACTGGCGATACTGAAAACCTACACCGCCACGCCAACAAGAATACGCCCACACTATCACGACCCACGAATCAACGCAGCGGTCTTTCAACCGCGGTAATCCATTGGCGGTACACACCGCTGCGCTCAAAATACACACACACTTACAAAACACAACCACATTGGACAATTCAAAATACACACACCTGATACACATACACACACACACCACACCCACACACCCAATCCAATATAAAACACACCCACATTACCCACAAACCCTTACAATGAATATTTTGGAAGAAGCACAGAGGGAGGGATTAGCAAACACAACACCAGCATCCACAGGCACACACAACACCATCACCCATACAACATCCACGCACCTCAAACATACACCAACACATCCCCCCACACATCACAACAGACAGCACCACACACATCACCCACACCACATCATGGCACCACAAAGACACCCCAGGTTTTCAGAGGAGGAGCTCAGGGTCATGGTGGAGGAACTCATCCGGGTAGAGCCACAGCTTTTCAGATCACAGGTGCAGCACACCTCCATTGCTAGGAAGATGGAGCTATGGCAGAGAATCGTCAACAGGGTCACCGGAGTGGGACAGCATCCAAGAACACGGGATAACATCAGGAAGAGGTGGATTGACCTACGGGGGAAGGTGCGTTCTGTGGTTTCAAGACACCAGATTGCTGTACAGAGGACTGGCGGTGGACCCCCACCTCCTCCCCCACAACTAACAACATGGGAGGAGCAAGTCTTGGCAATACTGCATCCTGAGGGCCTCGCAGGAGTAGCAGGAGGTCTGGACTCTGGTAAGTCAAAGCTTTACTACTACCCCCGCCACCTGCATGTTATCACAAACTCGTACCCCCACCCCCATCACTCCACCAATTCACATATACCCCACTAACACAACCCACCCATCCTAATTCCAATCCCTGCATGCAACACCTATGCATGGACCACCGTCACCAAAGCATGTCCAGTACAGATACCCACGCAGACCCCAAACCAACTATCACAAAAGGGCAAACACAAATATGCAAGCACAGGAGTACAGGGTACCTCACCCAATGCACAAGATGGCACACACAGATACTAAAAGTGTGCATATACACCCCAACAGGACCCATACCCAACGTCACTGGACAGGAGGTGCCAGACATTCCAGTCCCCCCACAGAAGAGGCCCACAGTGATGACAGCAGCTCTGCACGCCTGGATCAAGATGACCAGCCCAGCCCATCAGGGACCTCTGGACAGTCTGTTCCCCTGCCACTGTCACTAGCCACCACAGACCCTCCCCCCTCAGGAAACACCACCACAGCACCCACCCAGCGGGCCCATCCCTCTTTCCCCAGGACACGTCAATCAGCAGTGTGTCCACCACTACAGGGAACACAGGCACACCCACCAACCCAAGACAATCAGGGACCTGGGGTCAGTGGCAGTGGGCACACGGTTCAGGGGACAGAGGCACAGGATAACAGGGAAGCTGGGAGGACTGCTGTGCAACGGGGAGGACAGGCCCAGGGAACCCACTTTCCACAAGGCACTCTCAAACATCATGGGAGCATACGACCATTCCCAGGAGACCATGAGCACGGTACTGGCCAAGTTTCAGGAGACCCAGCTGCTGCAGGAGGAACACTACCTGGGGATCAGAAAGGACTTGAAGTCCATCAACACCACACTGGTCACCATTTGCAGGGGTGCTGGCAGTCAACACCATGAGGGACACAGTGGGACACAAACGGGCCCCTGACAATAGCCTGGGCAGTCAACAGCCCTCCGACGGCGCTAGTGGACAGGAGGCACCGCCACAGGACCAACAGGCCACCAGCACCCCACCCCCAGCAGAAGGAGAACCACCCCGCAAATGGTCCCCGACATCCAGGAACAAGACAGAGAACATTGCCAAGACCCCTACAGGAAATAGGACCCTCCTGAATGTCACCCTTCTGTCCCACTTTGTCACCCTGTCCACCTTAAACTGCCATTGCTCCCCTTCCCATGCCCCATTGGACAATGCACCTGTGAGACCAAGAGACTGGACTCTACCATGGACATTCCTCCACCATCACCCCAGCCCATTGCACACATCCCTCCACTTATTAGCACTGAAATAAACACCCTTGAATCACAAAACAATCTGGAGTCAGTCTGTGCTTTCACAAATGTGTAATTGCTACATCTCTGAAAGATAGCAATGTCAATGTACTTGTTCACATACCAATGTCACACAGATGTAGGCCAGGAGTAAACATAGCAGAGGGCACAAATTGGGACCCAGATCTGTGAAATGGAAAGCCAAAGTGACAAGTCAGGGTCCATGCACAGAGTGAAAAAGGCAATCTAATGCTAGGTCCTACAATAGTATGAGATGTGGAAAGCAGTTCCATCCTCTTACCTGTGTCTCACTGGAAGTATTGCATGATGATGTTGTTTTGGTTGTCTACATCTTCTTCTTCCTCTGCCTCCTCTTCTTAACTGTCCACATGCTCCACAGCTGCCACTGTCCACAGGCTCCACAGCTGCCACAAGACCACCATCAGGCCCATCCTCCTGCAGAAAAGGCACCTGGCGTCGCAAAGCCAGGTTGTGCAACATACAGCAGGCCACGATGATCTGGCACACCTTCTTTGGTGAGTAGTATAGGGAGCCACCTGTCAGATGGAGGCACCGGAATCTGGCCTTCAGGAGGCCGAAGGTGCGCTCTATTATCCTCCTAGTTCGCCCATGTGCCTCAGTGTAGCGTTCCTCTGCCCTTGTCCTGGGATTCCTCACTGGGGTCAGTAGCCATGACAGGTTGAGGTAACCAGTCACCTGAAAATATTGAGGGACAACAGTTAGACATCCTCCAAACATTGGGGAATCTCCCATACCCAGACAGCTAATGAAACTGTGTGGGGACTTTAGGCTCACCTATTAGCCACACACAGTGCCTCTGGAGTTGCCCCATCACATAAGGGATGCTGCTATTCCTCAAAATATAAGCGTTATGCACTGAGCCAGGATACTTGGCATCCACATGGGAAATGTACTGGTCTGCCAAACACTCCATCTGCACATTCATAGAATGGTAGCTTTTCCGGTTTCTGTACACCTGTTCATTCTTGCAGGGGGCGCGGGGGGTGCAATGCCATATGTGTCCCATCAATGGCACCAATGATGTTGGGGATATGTCCCAGGGCATAGAAATCACCTTTCACTGTGGGCAAATCCTCCACCTGAGGGAAAACGATGTAGCTGCGCATGTGTTTCAGCAGGGCATATAACACTCTGGACAACACGTTAGAGAACATTGGCTGGGACATCCCTGATGCCATGGCTACTGTTGTTTGAAAAGACCCACTTGCCAGGAAATGGAGCACTGACAGGAGCTGCACTAGGGGGGGGGGGGGGGGGGGGGGGGAATTCCTGTGGGATGGCGGATAGCTGACATCAGGTCAGGCTCCAACTGGGCACACAGTTCCTGGATTGTTGCACGATCAAGTCTGTTAGTGATAATGATGTGTCTGTCTTCCATTGTCGACAGGTCCACCAGTGGTCTGTACACTGGAGGATGCCGCCATCTCCTCACCTGCCCCAGCGGACGTGCCCTATGGAGGAGAACGGTGAGGGTCATACAACACATAGGTTTCACAAGGCTGTTTAGCACTAACATTAAAATTTCTCTATGTGCCTGTGTCTGTCGGTATTCCTGGCCAGGCAGTTATTTGGCCTGCCATGTGGCCCCCTGAAATGGCAGCTGCCTGACCTGTAACGTGGAACTAGGGGAAATGATGTAACTGCGCTGCCGTTGTACACCGTCGCGGTAGGCGGTCTAAGACCGCAGCGCAATCCAGCATTGGTTATCATTGGGCCCTATTGGTTCCAGGAGCCAACGATGATGTACGCCGGCGGTGACGGTACGCACCGCTACGGACGTGACAGCCATTTTCTGTCTGTTCCCTCACTTGATACCTGACCATCAACAGAAGAGGACCTACACTGCAAGTGCTGCTATGGCCTGCGTCTGGAAGCGACAATGGCTACAGTGTCTGGGGAAAGGGCCCCTGCCTTCAGTGCGGAGGAGTTGGAGAAACTGGTGCATGGGGTCCTCCCCCAGTAGAGGCAACTGTACGGTCTTCCAGACAAACAGGTGAGTAAATTGTGTGCATGGTGGATGGCACATGATTGTATGGAGTGTCGTGGATGGAGGAGACTGGGGGGGGGTGCTGGGACAGGCCAGCATGTGAGGATGGTGTTTGTATGTATGTCTGGGCCAGGGTGGGAGGTTTGTGGCCAATGAGTGAGAAGAACTGTACAGGGGAGTAAAATCCATTCTTACTTCACTTTTCTTCTAGGTCAGCGCCCACCAGAAGAAGGGGATTTGGCGTGCCATTGCCAAGGAAGAGCGGACCCTTGGGGTCTACCACAGACGGAGCACCCACTGCCGGAAAAGATGGGAGGACCTGCGCCACTGGACCAAGAAGACGACGGAGGCCCAGCTGGGGATGGCCTCCCAACGAGGAAGGGGTGCCGCACCATGACCCCCCCGATGTACTGGATCCTGGCGGCGGCATACCCGGAGTTCGATGGACGCTTGAGGGTATCACATGAGCCACCAGGGGGTGAGAACACTCTCATTTAGCTGACTCTGTGCGCATTACGAGGTGTCTGGGTTGGGGAGGTGGGCTGTGGGTTCCCCTAGGCCAGGGCAGACGCGCAAAGGTAGATCCATTGATGTGCAGCCTCATTCCCTGTCCAACCCTGAAGGTGGTATTTGCCCTCTACACCTAGTCAGGCTCCTATGGCTTCCAGCTGTGCATCAAATGGGTCTAGGCAGAGTCCCCCATGGGCATGTGCTTTTCCCCTGCCCTGTCAGTGCAGGGCTTAGTGCATAGGGCTGCTCCCTGCGTGTTGTGTCCACCAACGGTAGTGGTGTTGCAGGCATTGACCATATGTCTCCTCTATCTCCCCCCCCCCCCCCTTTTGTTTTGTCACCCTGTCCTTGCGTGCATTAGCATCATCTGGCAGAGGAGCAGTGGCACCGGAGCAGGAGGGAGCTGCATCCCACATGGCCCTGGAAGGGGCAGTAACGGAGTCTGAAGGCACCAGTGTGACAGAGGGTGAGAAGAGCTCCACGACAGGGACAGGAGCAGACACCAGCGACAGCAACTCCTCCTTTGATGGGAGCTCCCTTGCGGTGGTGGGCACCTCTGTGCCCACCGCATCAACAGGTACAGCCGCCCCCCCTACCAGCAGCCCCTCATCGAGTTTCCCGTGCCCGCTCACCCAGGAGGGTGGGCATCTCCTTCGCCCCAGGCACCTCAGGCCCTGCCCCAGTGAGCCCTGCTGCTCTCAGTGAGGAGGCTATTGACCTCCTGAGATCCCTCACTGTTGGGCAATCTACCATTTTGAATACCATCCAGGGTGTTGAGAGGCATTTGCAGCAAACAAATGCATACCTGGAGGACATGCATTCTGGCCAGGTAGCCCAACAGAGAGCATTTCAGGCTCTGGCCTCAGCACTGATGGCAGCCATTGTCCCTGTGTCCAGCCTCCCCCCTCCAACTTCCTCCACCCAGACCCAATTCCCTGTACCTCAGCCTATCCCAAGCACACCATCTGACCAGCATGCACACACCTCAACACACAAGAGTGGACATGGCAAACATAAGCACCACACATCCCACAGGCACTCACACAAGCACCATCCCCATGCAGACACTCCAACATCCACTGCCTTCACTGTGTCCTCCTCCTCCCTCCCTGTCTCGTCTCTACTCACACCTGCATGCACTACATCCTCATCCACTACCTCCATCACCAGCACGACCATCACCACACACCGCTCACGTGCACTCACCACCCCCACTACCATTCACACCATCCCCTGTGTCCTCTCCCAGTGTGTCTGTGAGCCCTCCTCCCAAACTACACAAACGCAGGCACACACCCACCCACCAGCCATCCACCTCACAACAGCCCCCGGCCCATGCACCTTCACCCAAATTCAGCAAATGTACACCTCCTGCAACCTCTTCCTCCACTCCCAAACCCCCTCCATCTTCCTGTCCCAGTGTGTCTAAGAAACCTTTCCTGGCTAACACTGACCTCTTCCCTACACCTCCCCCCCCCCCTGTCCTTCCCCTAGGGCCAGGCTGTCCAGGCCCAGCCCAGCACCTCAGCCACCAAATCCTTCAGCACAGTGGTCTCAGCAAGTCCGGTCACATCGCGGGCACCACCCATCAGGGCTGCCAGTGTGCCACCTAGCGAGGCCAAGGAGCAGGCCATTCTGCCACCTGCCAAGGTGAAGAAGGTGCCCACATGCCAGAGGGAGAAGCCACACCTACCAGCAAGCAAGGGCTCCTCCAAGCCAAAAGGGGACAGTGGCAAGGCACCAGCAGCGACTTCAAAGGTGGGGAAGGGACACAAGCTGAAGAGCAGGTCAGGACAGGGCACAGAGGCTCTGGCTGAGGGACCAGGGTCACCCCTTCTGTCGACCACAACACCAACCTGTACAGCGGTGGACACCGCCACCTGCACGTCTGCTGCCTCACCAACAGTCCCCTGCATCATCCCCAGTGGGCAGCCGTCTGAGGCTGCAGGAGACGTCCTGCTGTGTCCCTCAACAGGTGCATACACATGCACCACCACCAGCACCTCCACCACAGACCCCATCGCCACCAGCCCCGCAATGTGCTCAGACAGCGCCACCACAGCTGACATGGCAATCATCCCCAGTGGGCAGCCGACCGAGGCTGCAGGAGACGTCCTGGACCCTGCCCAGCGTACATGAGGCATGACTCCCAGCACTGTTTGTACCAGCAGGTGGCAGGCAAAGTCGCAGCAGGGTGGATTGTGTCTCTGCATCCATGGAGCATCATGCTACCTGTTCCCAGGCAATCTCGTGGCACACACACACAGGTGAGGGAATGGGACCTGCCACACTGCATGTGAAGCACTCTGGGCACAAAGCCCCCTCCAGAACCAACCAGTGGAGATTTACATCCACTACCTCAGTCCTTGGCAGGATGAAGCACTCTGGGCACCAAGCCCCCTCCAGAACCAGTGGAGATTCACATCCACTACCTCAGTCCTTGGCAGGATGAAGCACTCTGGGCACCAAGCCCCCTCCAGAACCAGTGGAGAAAGGCATCCACTTGAGAGACTGTGGCTTTGCACTCCCCAGGATAAAGCAGTGGGCAAACCACCCACTGGAGAGACTTGAGAGACTGTGGCTTTGCACTCCCCAGGACCATTCAGTGGGCATGGAGCCCGCTCGTGGAGCAGTGGCGTCGTCCGTTCATTCGGCTGAGGTGTCCCCCCTTCCCCTGAGGTGCCTGTTTATTTTCCATCTGATGCCCCTGCAGTAGTCTATCCGTTTCGATTCTGGTATCTTGTGTGGGCTTCGCCCATGCATTTTCGGACACTGATCCACGAACAATGATTTAATTAATATCTGGACTTGTGTAGGTGGTGTACATATTTGTATATACTGATTTTTGATTTTGGCCTATCTGATAATTAATTGATTATATTTGTTACAATCATTTCCTTTTGTCCTTGCGTTCTTCCAGTGGGTGACGGGGTGTATATGTAATGTTGCTGCATGAATTTGTGTGTATGGTGTTGTGGGTGAGTGTGGGGGTGGGGGTGTTGCGGGTGTGTGTCACTCTCTTTTACCTCCCCTGTGTGGTAGATGCAGTACTCACCATGGTCGTCACCGGTGTCTTTGCTGCTCCCGATACAAGAGGAGGTAGACCAGCATGGGCAGCACCTGTAGTTCGGGCTCCATAGGGTCCTGGTTCTTCGTTGATTGTCGAAAGGTGAGTGGTTTCCCTTCCAAATCCTGTTTCTGCCGTGCTTTTGATGACGTTGGTACCGCCCCGGAAAAGGTGGCAGATAAGCGTGTTGTAATACAGTGGGCGGAACCTTGTGTTCCGCCTGTCTGTTGGCAGTAATTGCGCTGTGTTTGTTTCTACCGCTGTGGCGGTCGGAGTATTAAAGTGGCTGTCTATGTTGGCGGTTTCCGACATGGTCGTGATTCCATTTTTTTTTTCCACCGGCCTGTTGGCGGTATTACCGCTGTTTTTACACCGACCGCCAGGGTTGTAATGAGGGCCTTTATCTCATTTTGATATAGTACATACAGAGCTAGCTTCCTACACACCTCCACCAAGGACAGGCTCTGTTTCTGACCACAGAGTGCACAAAGGCACTCACACCATGTGGTCAGTAACTCATCTGAAAGTGGCACGCTGGCACAGACTGGTCAGTCCTACGCTAGCAGTTGGGCTGACAAACAGGGGAAACGCCCTGAACGGCGACTCCGTAACAACAAAGTCGTGGACAACGAAAGCGGAACAACGCTTTCGTTAACCACGACTTCGTTGTTTTTTGCCTTAACCACGCATGTGCTGGTTAAGGCACAAAACAAGGGAGTCGGCAGAGGAGGACGACGCGACGAGTCAGGTAAGTGGGGCTGTTTTAGTGGTTGGGGGAGTTGGGTATTTTTAGTTTTAGGAGTCAGGTTGGGGTTTTAGTTTTAGGGGCGGGCATAGGGCGGTTTAGGTTTAGGGGCGCGGGGAGGGGTATTTTTATTTTTAGGGGCGAGTGTGGGGGTTGGGGTATTTTTAGTTTTAGGGGTGGGGGGTCGGGTGGTTTAGGTTTGGGGGAGGGGTATTTTTTCAGTTTTAGGGGCAGGGTGGGGGTTGGGTATTTTTAGTATTTGGGGGTGGGGGGTAGGGGTGGTTTAGTTTTTTAGTGGTGGGGTGGGGGGATTGGGGTGGTTTAGGTTTTAGGGGTGGAGGGTTGGGGTGGTTTTAGGCTTTAGGGGCGGGTAAGGGGTTGCGGTTATTTTAGGGCTGGGGGTTGGGGTGGTTTTATGTTTTAGGGGTGGGTTGGGGGTCGGGTAATTTTAGGGGTGGGGGGCTGGGGGGGTTTTAGGGACGGGATGGGGGGTTCGGAGTAGTTTTTGGGACGGGGGTGGTTTTAGGGGTTGGGGTAGTTTGGTTTTAGGGATGGTGTGGGGGTTGGGGTGGTTATAGGTTTGAGGGGTGGGTTGGGGGGTCGGGTAATTTTAGGGTCGGGTGCGGGGCCTGGGGGGTTTAGGTTTTAGGGGTGGGGTGGGGGGCTCGGGGTAGTTTTATGGGCGGGGTGGTTTTAGGTTTAAGGGGTGGGGGTTGGGGTACTTTAGGTTTCAGGGATGGGGTTGGGGTTGTTTTAGGGGCAGGGTGGGGGTCGCGGTAATTTTAGGGACGAGGTGGGGTGTTGGGGTAGTTTTAGGGGCAAGGGTGGGGGGTTGGTGTGGTTTTAGGGGAGGGGGTGGGGTGTTGCGGTAATTTTTAGGGGTCGGGTGGGAGGCCAGGGGGGACGCATGCTGGAACCATGCATGCCTATCACTAATGCCTTTACCAGGAATGCCTTTACAACGAAAAATCGTTGTTAAGGCATTTGTGGTAAAGGCATTAGTGGTAATAACGCAGTCGTTGTTCCGACCTCGTTGTTCAGGCATGCGTTGTTCTGACATACATTCACAAACAGGGGGCATCTCTAAAATGGCATGGTGTGTATTTTCCAATAAATCCCAAACTGGCATCAGTGTGGATTTATAGTGCTGAGAAGTTTGGTACCAAACTTCCCAGTATTCAGTGAAGCTATCATGGAACTATGGAGTTCGTAATGACAAACTCCCAGCCCATCTACTTAATATGTCCACATTGCATTTACAATGTCTAAGAATGGTACTCACCCCATGTGCCCAGCAACTCGTCTGGTTGTGGCAGGCTGGCAGAACTTGGTCAGCCTAACACTAGGAGTTGGACTGGTACGCATGGGGCATCTCTAAGATGCCCTGTGCGTGCATTTTACAAAGGATTCCACACTGGCATCGGTGTGCATTTATTGTGCTGAGAAGTTTGATACCAAACTTCCCAGATTTCAGTGTAGCCATTATGGAACTGTGGAGTTTGTGTTTGACAGACTCCCAGACCATATACTCTTATGACTATCCTGCACTTACAATGTCTAAGGTTTTGCTTAGACACTGTAGGTGAACAGTGCTCATGCAGCTATGCCCTCACCTGTGGTATAGTGCACCCTGCCTTAGCGCTGTAAGGCCTGCTACAGGGGTAACTTACCTATGCCACAGGCAGTGGTTTGTGGGCATGGCACCCTGAGAGGGGTGCCGTGTCGACTTTGCCTTTTTCTCCCCACCAGCACACACAAGCTACAAGGCAGTGTGCATGGGCTGCGTGAGGTGTCCCCCAGGGTGGCAGAATACATGCTGCAGCCCTTAGAGACCTTTGCTGGCCACAGGGCCCTTGGTACCATGGGTACCTTTCACAAGGGACTTAACTGTGTGCCAGGGTTGTGCCAGTTGTGGAAACAAAGGTACAGGTTTGTGGAAAGAACACTGGTGCTGCGGCCTGGTTAGGGGGGTCTCAGCACACTTTCAATCAAAGTTGGCATCAACACTAGGCAAAACGTGGGGGGGTATCCATGCCAACAATGGCACTTTCCTACAGTTATCTATAATAATCCTGAGGTTTCTTGCTTCTAAGCTTGGTGTGGGGGTGGATCTGAGGTCTGTGGAGTCCCATGGCGAGGTTTCTTTACCAAAGACCATCACTTTGTTCTTGTCCGTGTCCTTGTCCAAGGCAGTTTGACTTCTTCCAGGTGGCCACTTTGGTCATACATTCTGTGAACTTGTTTATGTTGTTAGGTGTTTTGTTCAAGAGGGACAGTATAATTTTACGTGTCTTCAGCATAAATAAGGCCTTTCCTGTTGCGAGTCCAGATGACGTCTGCCCTTAGAGTCATGTATTTGTTGAAGGTCGTTGCGCTGAGTGAGGAGCCCTGCAGAACTCCACAAATTAGTTCCCATGCTTCTGAGGAATAGAGGGGCATGATGATGAATTGGGTTCTTCTGGTGTGGAAGGTGCCGATCCACTCGTGGTCACTTCCCTGAGTGCCCTCTTTATGGAGTCGTCAGATCAGAATGGGGTTCGAAATGGTGTGGAAGGCTGCTGAAAGGGCTACAAGGATGAGGGCTGCTTTTTCCCCTCTCTGAAGGATCTCCAGGATGTCATCCGTTGCTATGAGCGCAGTTTCCATGCTGTGGTTGGGTCTGTATCCTGATTGTGTGGTGTGAAGGAGCAGATATTTGGCTGGGTGGTCAGAGATGCACTTGTTGATGGCTTTTATCAGGACCTTGGAAGGGTAAGGAAGGGGGGATATCAGTTGGTATTTGGCAAGTGTGCTGCTGCTACATAAGGCACTTTGATTACTCGCTCTGTGGGACTCTGAAACTGACTCTGAGTTGGGTGCAGGAACGCTGTTGCTCACACAGCACTTGCCACTAACCCAGCTGCAGAAGGCGGGGTCTGTATCGCTGCTGGTACATAAGGTACTTTGATTCCTCACGGTGTGGGACTCTGAAACCACCTCCAGGGATGGTATTTCTTGGGTATCTATTCTACGGTAAGGAACCTGCAGCTAGAATTCTCTATCAAATGGACAAGGTTTTTACCTTTGGTAATGCCTTATCTGGTTGAGACTCTAGCTGCAGATTCCTTACCAGCCCACCCATCCTCTCTGCTTTTTTATCTCTTTTCTAGGGACAGGGCTGTATTCCTTTCAGGGCGCTGGTAATCATCACCAGTGGGTAGTGTTCTTGACTACCCCGCACTTCTGGCATGGAAAGTTGTGAAAAGAAACTAATGTCTGCGCACCTGGGTGGCACTTATATAGGTACCGCGGATGTCACTTTCAGCGTGCATGATGCCGGTGACTCACACCAAGCCGAACAATGCCACCTACCAGCGTGCTGTTGTACTGCTCATGACAAATATTTTGGATCCAGTATGACGCTTGGGATAATTCTAAGGTAAGGAATCTGCAGCTAGATATAGGGGGTTATTCCAACTTTGGAGGAGGTGGTAATCCGTCCCAAATGTGACGGATTTACCACCAGCCGTATTACGAGTTCCATAGGATATAATGGACTCGTAATACGGCTGGTGGTATATCCGTCACTTTACCGTCACTTTTGGGACGGATTACCACTTCCTCCAAAGTTGGAATAACCCCCATAGTCTCTACCAGATAAGGTGTTACCAAAGGTAAGTAACTTGTTCATTATGGACTGTTTGTATGATTATTGTAATAAAAGAGAATGTAAAAAATTCCTTGAAAATACAGTGAAAGACTGTCTGTTAATTCAAACCACTCTTGGAGTGGAACCGTATCTGATCTGATGACAAAGATACTTACTCACACAACTCAGGCTACAATCCATACACTACCCGATGCATTTCATGAACCAGCTCATTATGTTGCCAAGCTCCCTATATGTCCATGTGATTCCTGTTCATCTCAGACATAAATGGATTTCATGTTATTCTGCAAATTTTACATAGAGAATATTTGACTGAGTGGCACTATAGGTTCGAATCAGCTGTCAAGTGACTTGGCAATTTGAACAATGGAGGGCTGGCACTCCAAGGCAGACAGGAATTCCATCCAGTCTTGTATAGATCGATTGGCTTTCTTCAGAGATTTAAGAAGGAATTTAGTTTTTGAAGGGTTTTGTTTGAGATGGTGATTTGACATTCATGATTGAATTCTTGTCAATAGGTTGGATATGAGGGTGATATCATCCATCTTTCTAGTAGATTTGGGTATAGTTGGTATACAGTGAAAGAGGATCTCAGAGTTCCTATGGGTCACACACAAAGGCTGAAGATATAGAGACTGAATAAGGTTGGAGAGAGGATCGAGCCTTGGGGAACCTCTTGTTGCCGTCTAACTGTCTTCAGGTCAGAGCTCCCAATTCTCACTACTTGAAAGTGGTTTGTTAGATAGGAGGTGAAGCAGTTAAGGAATACACCATCAACTTCCACTTGATTGAAGGAGTTTATCAGAGCATCATGGTTGACTATGTCAAATGTAGCAGAGATATGTAGGAGAACAAGAATGCATGAAATTCTGCTGTCAAGGATGTGGTGGAGTGTCATTCGCAACCTGCAGAATTGCAGTCTGTGATGTAGCTCTGCCTGAAGCTAGATTCGAGAGTGTCAGGAGTTTGTTTGCATAGATGTGAGATGACAAATGGGAGGCTACTTTTCTTTTCAGAACAGAAGGATGGCAGCTAAACGGAAGTTGTTGAGGTCATTAGGGTCCAATGCTTTTTTTTTTTTTTTTTTTTACAAGAGGAAATATTAACACAGTTTTTATTCAAAGTTGGAACATACCCTGTTTGAGGGAAGAGATTGCCAGGGTGGATTAAAAGGGGAGGAGCTGTTTGGCGAAGTATTTACTGATGGAGCTGGGATGGCACTGCAAAGATGGTTTGAGGGTTTTACCTTGGATAGGGCCACCAATAGTTCTGTCTCCCAAACTGGGGAGAAAGGAGGACCATGTTCGCTCTGCTTTGCAAGATGAATTCCCCTTGGCTTTCTTGTCAGAGGTATCAGTCAGGGAGATGTTTATGTCTTTGACTGGAAAAATCTGCAAAGTTATTGGACTGGGTTTCAGAGGATTTGGGTTGGATATTGGAAGAAAATGTGTTATCCTGTTTGATTACATCAAAAAGGAGCTTTTCAGCAGTGACAATGAGGGGTTGGCCGTGGAGGACCCCATCGTCGTTGTCCCACTTCAAGTCCTCTGGACGATTGGGTAAGTCGAGGCATAGAAAGAAATCAAAAAGATTAAACGTTCTTCGACCGTCAACCGAGGAGGGAGCAGGAGCTTTGCCATTTTAGGCATCCATCTGGGATGACTCCCTGCCTCCCCAAGTGTAGGAAAATGGCTCCCTGTTGCAGTTACCCCCCACTTTGTTCCTGATATTGATGCTGACTTTACTGAGAAGTGTGCTGGGACCCTGCTAACCAGGCCCCAGCACCAGTATTCTTTAACTAAAAATGTACCATTGTTTCCACAATTGGCACACAGATAATTCCCTTGTAAAAGGTACCAGTGGTACCAAGGGCCCTGTGACCAGGGAAGGTCCCTAAGGGCTGCAGCATGTGTTGTGCCACCCTAAGTGACCCCTCACCTAACACGATTTTGTGTGTTGGTGGGGAGAAAAAGGCAAAGTCGAGATGGCATCCCCTTCAGGATGCCATGCACACAAAATACTGCCTGTCGCATAGGTAAGTCACCCCTCTAGCAGGCCTTGCAGCCCCAACGCAGGGTGCACTATACCACAGGTGAAGGCATAGCTGCATGAGTAATATGTCCCTACAGTGTCTAAGTCTGTTCTTAGACATTGTAAGTATAGTGTGGCCATATTAAGTATATGGTCTGGGAGTTTGTCAAAAACAAACTCCACAGCTCCATAATGGCTACACTGAATACTGGGAAGTTTGGTATCAAACTTCTCAGAATAATAAACCCACACTGATGCCAGTGTTGGATTTATTACAAAATGCACACAGAGGGCATCTTAGAAGATGCCCCCTATAATTTACCCAATCCTTCAGTGCAGGACTGACTGGTCAGTGCCAGCCTGCCACTGAGACGAGTTTCTGCCCCCCTCGGGTGAGAGCCTTTGTGCTCTCTGAGGACAGAAACAACCCCTGCAGTAACTGTAACACCTGCCGGTGAGCCTCAAAGGCTCATGCCTTTTGTTACAGCACCCCAGGGCATCCCAGCTAGTGGAGATGCCAGCCCCTCTGGACACAGCCCCCACTTTGGGCGGCAAGTCCAGAGGAGATAATGGGAAAAACAAGGAGGAGTCACCCACCAGTCAGGACAGCCCCTAAGGTGCCCTGAGCTGAGGTGACCCCTGCCTTAAGGAATCCTCCATCTTGGTTTTGGCGGATTCCCCCAATAGGATTAGGGATGTGCCCCCCTCCCCTCAGGGAGGAGGCACAAAGAGGGTGTAGCCACCCTCCAGGACAGTAGCCATTGGCTACTGCCCTCCTGACCTAAACACACCCCTAAGTTTAGTATCTAGGGGCACCCCAGAACCCATGAAATCAGATTCCTGCAACCTGAAAGCCCTGCAGAGACGATGGAAGATGACAACTGCTTTGGCCCCAGTCCTACCGGCCTGTCTCCTGACTCAAAAAAACGGCAACAGGGACCAGCGACTTCTGAAGCCTCAGAGGACTGCCCTGAACCTAAGGACCAAGAAACTCCAGTGAGCAGCGGCTCTGCTCAACAATCAGCAACAATATTGCAACTTTCAAAGACCTCACTCTGGACCAGTGTCCAGCACATGCATTTAAAATGGCTTCCATGAGCACTTACTATGTCTCAGAATCGACAGAGACATAGCAGAGGCATATCTGCTCCTGCATGTATGCGCTCACATGTGCCTGGATGAACCCTACCTTTGGGGTGACTTACACCTGGCACATGCAGTGATAGAGGACCTGGCACACAGTGGTGTGCAGGTCATGTTTTCAATTTAACCTGCACCAACACATGTAGTCTGCAATGGCAGCACTGTGTGGGTTTGGTGAAGGTCCCTGAGGGTGGCACAATTGGTGCTGCAGCCCTCAGAGACCTTCCTTGGTTCACCCGGCCGTAGGTACCAGGAGCACCATTTGCTAGGGACTTACAGTGGTAGCTAAAGAGTTTGCCAATTGTGCAAAAGAACTATGCAGTTTTGGGGAAAGAGATCTTGCACTGGGCACCTGGTTAGCAGGGACTCAGTGCACCAACAGTCAAAGCCACATCTGAAACCAGGCAAAAAGTGTGGGCTACCCATGTCCAAAAGGGTGCTTTCTTACAGTGTTCAAGAAAAGTTACACCAGTTTCTTGTAGTCTTAGGTCCTATTTCTCCTCAAGAGTTGGAGAAGAAGGCAAACCACTGGGTCAAAACAAGGGTGACCAAAACTTCCACTGGTGGTTTGGGCACAAGAAAGGAACCATAAAGTCCCCAAAAGGGAAAGAGGGTAACCAAAACAAAGATAAAAACACAGAGTCTTCTAAAGGCTCTCAAAAACCTGCAGGGGAGGCTGGGCTTCAATACTTTTCCTACCCCAAGGGTGGGTACAAAATTGGGATCACAGGAATGCTTGGTGCCATGACTGCAAAACAATGGACACCAAACGGGAGATCTTACATGTCCCAACAAAAACAATGCTTCACAGGCACTTTAGTAAATACACTGGTAAGTCTCCAGATGGGATTCCAAGTAGGTCATGACCATGTCAGTGAGCCTACTGAGGCAACTTTAGTCTCAGAGGGTGGGGTGGATGTTGCTGCCCAGGCTGTCTGGCCCAGTAACATGGAAAGGTACAGACAGCAGCCACATAGCAATTGAATTAAGGTTGAAGCACTGAGAAATGCTGGTGCCAGTGCCACCATGTTGACTGAGCAACTGGTGTCCTAACAACAGTATCTGACTAGTGAGACATAAACAATCCTCAACGCTGTAGGAAACTGGCTCTCTATTACTCATAGAGACACTAAATGAGAGACACACTCAATGAATGAATACAAGGCTTTTTTTTTTTTATATATGTTTCAAACCCAAGAACTGTGTAATCAGGTAACTAGAACTTTAAGAATACATACTTAAAGGCTGTGTAATTTTCAGAGTTCTCTCAGTGTTATCCTATGGATGAAAAACAATGTTTAACAAACACAGGGTTAACAATGACTTATAAAGCCAATCTCAGGGAGGTAAGGTAAATACTGGGCACTGATCAGAACCACACCAACAGGTCACACCAGGCGGCACTGGGGTGGCCGGGTGCAGTAAGGAGTCAGGTGCTCAGTGGTTTCCTATGGGAGTTTGACACCGTGACAAACAGGCTGAAGGCTTTGGCTGGGAAGCCAGTCGGGGACAACAAACAGGTAAGTAGTAGACTTCGGGTGCTTAGGGACATAGGTGCACCTTTGGTCCTCTTGTCCAGTGCCCAAGGTCGACGGATGCAGGGCTGTCTTTAGGTGTCGGGTTTTTCACGTCCGGGAGCACTCGTGGTCAAGGGGTCCTGTGTATTGAGGATGCAGGCATCGTGGGGTGGGAGTCCGGCAGGGGTGGACTTGAGCTCTTACGAGCTGCGGGATGTCGTTGGCACCGATGACCTACCTCAGCTGTGTTCAGGGTCATGGGTGTAATGGTTGCTGGCGATGTCAGATTTTTTCTCTACAGAAGTCTATGGGAGAGGGGGCCTGCATGCAGAGGCTGCAGATATTTCGGGACAGTCCAAAATTGGTGAGACCACACTGAACTTGGTCTCTGGGCAGCTGGGGACCTGCATTGCACCATCAGTTGTCTTCACCTCAGGTCATAAATATCAGGTGCAGCGGTCACGTCTGGTGTCTGGTTTCCAGGGCTGTAGCCGCTGCGGAGTCTTTTCTTTGGAGTTTCTTGTTGCATGGAAAGTCCAGTGCCCACTGTAGACTTGAGTGTTTATTAAAGGCTCTATGAGTTTGCTTCTTGTGCAGGATCCTTCAAAGTCAGCAGGCAGGCCGGAGAAGCTGGGTCCAGGTCAGCTGCTGCTTCTTCTTGTCTTCTGCAGGTGCAACTCTTCTTTGCCTGGGTCTTCTTAGGTTGTCGAATTCTGAGTTCTAGGTTTCAGGGGTGCGTTAGAGGGAGTGCCAGGGGGTAGCCAATATGCTGCTCACCTTTAGGGTGACTACATCCTTTCTATGACCACTTCTGCTGGAAAGTGGGCATAACCCTAACCCTAATGGCCTAATTCCTTCCAAATAAAAATGTGACCTCTTCAGCCCATCCACCTCAGGGTGGGGCTGGCATGAAGTGGGCACACCACCTAATCTGCCTAATTTTCCCGCCTGTACTGGCACCAAAAGTGGGACCAGGACCGGGGAGGGTGGGGGGTCATCTCCACCATCTGGAGAGACCTGAGTTGCAGCCAGGCCTTTGAATCTCCCTGCCCTGGAATTTCCATCCTGTCTGGGTGAGGTGATAACAGCGCAGGCTTTTGTCTCTGGCCCTCACCATGGGGGACCAGAAACACGTCTGTGGTGGCTGAAATAGTCAGGACCAGTCAATCAATCCACTAGTAGCTTGTAGGCCTTCAGGGGGCACCTCTGAGGTGCCCTCTGGTACAATTATTAATAAATCCCTCGCTGGCATCAGTTTATTAATCTGAGGTGTTTGATACCGAACATGCCTATATTGAGAGAAGCCATTATGTAGCTGGGGAACTCATAGTGACCATTGTCCAACACATGCATTTAAAATAGCTGCCCTGGTCGTTTACTATGTCTGAGAATTGACAACAACATAGCAGAGGCATATCTGCTCTCTGCTCATGCAGATATGTCCTCACATTCTAATGTAATGCACCCTGCCTTAGGGTTGTAAGGCCTGCTACAGGGGTGACTTACATATATTGCATGCAGTGCTTAGGGGACATGGCACACAGGTGCAATGTCGTGTTTTCACTTTTGTCTACACCAGGACATACAGCCTCCAATCGCAGCTGATCATGTGCTTGGTGAGGGGTCCCTTAGAGTGGCAAAATCTGTGCTGTAGCCCTTAGGAATCCTCCTTAGCACCCCAGGGCCTATGTACTAGGGGTACCATTTACTAGGGACTTACAGTGGGTGCTAAAGGTTTTGCCAATTGGGAAAAACAACTGTGTAGTTTTGGGTAAAAAGATCTGGCACTGGGGTCCTGATTAGTAGGAACTCAGGCACTTTCAATCAAAAAACAGAAACCAGGCAAAAAGTGAGGTTATGTGACCATGTTAAAAGAGGCACTTTCCTACATGACCCCCTCCGAAACAAAAGAGGATGAAACTAACAATTCCCAGGAGAGTTTTCATCTTCTAAGTGGAAGAACGTGGAAAGGCCATCTCCATTGGCATGGTCAGTCCCAGGTCTGTGTTCCGCTGTAAAGTCTATTCCCTGTAGGGAGATTGGCCACAGTTTGGGCCTTTCACCGTATATTTGCATTAGCCATATGAGAGGCCTGTGGTCAGTTTGAACGAGGAAGTGAGAACCAAAAAACTATGGTCTCAGCTTCTTCAGGAACTAAACCACAGCAAAGGCTTATCTATCAGTTTACATTTCTTTGGCATTTTCTTGTAGGTCATTTCTGTGAGAGGGGCAACAATGGTGCCATATCCTTTTACAAACCTTGTGTAGTACCCAGTGAAGCCAAGGAATGCCGGTAGCCTATCAATCAATTCAACAGCCCTTGGAATTGGGTGGGCACTGAGCAAGGGTGTTATCACCTCACCCAGGCAGAATGGACATTCCTGGGCAGGAAACTTCAAAGGCCCAGCTGCCCCAGGTCTGTCCAGATGGTGGAGATGACTGACCCTCCCCCCCGTCCTGACCTCACTTTTGGCAGCAGCACAGGAGGGAAAATTAGACAGATTCAGAGGTGTGACCATGTGTGACCATTTCATTTCATGCCTGTCCCACCCCTAAGGTGGACAAGCTGATTGGCTACCACATGGCACTCCCTGTAACACCCCTTTATTGAGCCCCAGAATTCAGATCCTGATGGCTTAGATAGCAAAGGACAAAGAAGAGTCGCTTCTACAGAAGAGGAAAAGAAAAAGCAGCTGACTTGGAACCATCCCCTCTGACCTGCCTGCTGATCTCAACAGACTCTGCCAAAAAGACAACTCGTCCTGCAGCTGAGCCTCCAAGAAACCCGGGAGGAATGCCTGCCTTCCATAAAGGCTCAAGACTCCTGGGAGCAGCTTTTCTGCTTCGCGACAAAGTTTCAAGAAAGGCCTCTGCAGCCTCCAGAATAGCAAAGACCTGACATCCAAGTGACCTCTGCATCCAACATCCACGTTTTGAGATGTAGCCAACAAACGGTGCCAGCAAAGTTCCCCAGCTGTCCAGAGTCCGAGTCCAGTGTGGACTCCCCTAAGTAACTTGCAGCCCCTGCAGGCAGACCCCCCTCACCCCAGCCTTGTGGTGAGAAAAAACCCAACACCTCCAGCAACCACTGCACCCATCGCCCCTGACCCCTTCTGAGGTGGGTCACTGGTGTGCTCGAGTCCATCCTGGGTCCACCTCTGCTGGACCCTCCTGCAGCCTCAGCACACAGATCCCATGATCGCAAGTGCTCCCAGATCTGCCTCTGGCCCAATTGCGATTCGATAGCCACCACTGCAGGTCTTTCACAGTTGTCTTCTAGATCTGGACCATGTCAGAGATTCCCCATCTGGCATATGTGGCCAACAGGATGCAGAAAGCCATGAGGCCCAGCAGCCTCAGAGTCATTCTCACTGAAATCCAAGACAGAGGTTGAAACATCAGAATCATAGCCTGAAAATCCTGGACTCGCTTTTCAGGAGGATAGGGCTTTTACTGCGATGTGTCCAGAACAGCTCCAACGAACGGAAGCATCTGACAAGGAGTCAGGTGTGACTTAGGCATGTGTAAAGTTAACCCCAGCGAGTGCAGAAGGTTCACCGTGGTCTGAAGGTGGGAGACAACTTTCTGGGGTGTTTCCACTTTCAACAGCCAGTTATCGACATAGGAGAAGAAACCCCTAACCTGCGCAGATGAGCTGTGACCACCGCTGTCACTTTCTTAAACACCCGAGAGGTGCTGGTAAGGCCAAAGGGGAGCACAGTAAATTGAAAGTGCTGTGACCTACCACAAACGTAAGTAGTGCCTGTGGGCAGGCAGGATGGGTGTAGGGAAATAAGTGTCCTGTAAGTCCAGCGCTACACTCCAGTCTTCTGGGTCCAAGGCAGACAGGACTTGAGCCAGAGTGATCATTTTGAAGCTCTCCTTCTTGAGGAAGGGATTGAAGGACCAAATGTCTAGGATAGGGCACAGGCCCTTGTCCTTTTGGTCACCAGAAAGTAGCAGGAATAACAACCACAGCCTACTTCTGGTGCAGGGACCCTCTTTATGGCTCCCCTGACCAAGAGAGCCTTGAGTTCCTGTTGGAGAAGTGCCAGATAATCCAGCTGTAGGATAGTGGCATGGCTAGAGGGGCAGTCTCAAAGAGGAGGGAGTTGCTCCTTCAGACTATTTGCAAAACCCACCTGTCTGTCGTGATGGATTCCCAGTGGGGCAAGTGATGGTGGATCCTGCCTCCAACTGGTTTGAGATGGGGGGATGGACTAGGAAGGTTTGGAGGCTGCGGCACGGGTGGGGTGGACTGGGCAGACCTCTGGTTCCCTGTACCTCGAGCCCTTGGAACTTCACGTCCGCAGCCTCGCAGGGGTTGTGAAGCATGCATGGCTCTGTGGCTGACAGGGTGAGGACACAGCAGGGAGCCCCTTCCATGGCCACGAAAAGAGTGAAAGGTGGACTGAGGTGGATGAGGGGCTGTCGCTAGGCCAAGGGACTGAGCCGTAGCCAGACACTCCTTGAACCTCTTGAGGGCCAAGTCTGCCTCGTCTCCAAAGAGACGAGTGCAATCAAAGGTCATGTCCATAAGGTATTGTTGGACATCCCCTGAGAAACCAGATTTCCTAAACTCTGTGTGGCGCCTCAAAGCCACCATTGACGCAACCGATCCACACAGAGAGTCGGTCGTGTCCATCCGACACCAAATTGTGAACTTAGCCACATCCCTCCCATCAGCAACAGCCTGGGAGATGATGGCCCGAGACCTGCAGCAATACTTGCATGACCATATTCCAAAGTGAATGGGTGTTCACAGAACACTAGAGGTAGAAAACATTTCCTTCCCAATTTGATCCAGCCTCATCCGGCCTAATGCCTGGGGGAAATTCTAAGGTATGAAATCTGCAACTAGAATGTCTCTACCAGATGACTTGTTACCGAAGATAAGTAATTTGTTTATCATTTGCAGAGAAGGGCTTGTAGAAAAATGCCACTGTTGGCATGGTCGCCCCCCACTTTTTGCCCAGTGTTGATGCCAGCTTTGATTGGAAGCGTGCTGGGACCCAGCTAACCAGGCCCCAGCACCAGTTTTCTTTCCCTAAAACTGTACCTTTGTTTCCACAATTGGCACAGCCCTGGCACACAGTTAAGTCCTTTGTAAAAGGTACCCCTGGTACCAAGAGCCCTGTGGCCAGGGAAGGTCCAGAAGGGCTGCAGCATGTATAATGCCACCCTCAGGGACCCCTCACTCAGTACATGCACACTGGTTTGCAGCTTGTGTGTACTAGTGGGGAGAAAAGACAAAGTTGACATGGCACTCCCCTCAGAGTGCCATGCACACCAACCACTGCCTGTGGCATAGGTAAGTCACCCCTTTAGCAGGCCTTACAGTCCTAAGGCAGGGTGCACTGTACCACAGGTGAGGGCATAGCTGCATGAGCAACATGCCCCTACATTGTCTGTCAATTCTTAGACATTGTAAGTGCAGGGTAGCCATACTGAGTATATGGTCTGGGAGTTTGTCATCACGAACTCCACAGCACCATAATGGCTACACTAAATACTGGGAAGTTTGGTATCAAACGTCTCAGCACAATAAACCCACACTGATGCCAGTGTGGGATTTATTGAAAAATGTACACAGAGGGCATCTTAGAGATGCCCCCTCTATATTAGCCCAACTGCTAGTGTACGGCTGACCGGTCTATGCCACCCTGCCACTTCTTCTGTCAGAAAAGTTTCTGACCACATGGGGTGAGTGCCTTTGTTGCACTCTGTGCTCAGAAACAAAGCCTGTCCTGGGTGGAGGTGCTTCACACCTCCCCCTGCAGGAACTGTAACACCTGGTGGTGAGCCTCAGAAGCTCAAGCCTGTTGTTACAGTCCCCCAGGGCACTCCAGCCCTGGATAAGCCCCCACTTTTGGTGGCAAGTCTGGAGGAATAGTGAGAAAAACAAGGAGTCATCATCCCCTCAGCCAGGACCACCCCTAAGGTGGCCAGAGCTGAAGTGACGCCCTCCTTGAAAAATCCTCCATCTTGCTTTGGAGGATTAGGACCAATAGGGATAGGAATGTGCCCCCCTCCCCTCAAGGAGTGGGACCAAGGAAGGTGTAGCAACCCTTGGGGACAGAAGCCATTGGCCACTGCCCCTTGAACCTAAACACACCCCTAAATTTAGTACATAGGGGCGACCCTGAACCCAGCTCTTCAGATTCCTGATGACCTCAAGAAAGAAGAAGGACTGCTGACCGGAAAACCCCGCAGAGAAGAGGAGACAACAGCTGACTCGGCCCCAGCCCTACCGGCCCGTCTCCTGCTTCAAAAAAGCTGCAAGGGAAGAAACAACACGTTCCGGAGGACCAGCAACCCCTTAAAAGCCTCCAGGGGACTGCCTGCATCACCAAGGACCATGAAACTCCTGTGGAAAGAAGACAAAGAAACCTTCTTTAAAGGGACTCTCACCTCACTCCAGAAGCGTGAGTCCAACTACTCTGCACCCAACGTCCACGGCCTTTGTCTAGAGAAACCAACTAGCCAAAGAGGATCCTCAGGCTACTCCGATGTGTCCACCATGGGCTGATCTCTCTATACCCCCACGACGATGCCTGCAAAGGGAATCCCAAGGACTCCCCTGGCCGCAACTGCCCGGGACGAAGATATCCGTCACCAGGAGACACACTGCACCCGCAGCCCCGAGAGAAACCGACCACCGGTGCAGCAACGACCAGCAGGCGGCCCTCACCCTTGCCCAGTCAATGGCTTGCCCGAGTAGCCCCACTGTGCCCTGCCTGCAGCGCCTAAGTGGTCGCCAGGTCCCTCCTTAGAGTTCTATTGAGAACCCAACGCTCTGTTTGCACACTGCACCCGGCTGCCCTCATGCCGCCGAGGGTGTGGTGGTTTTTGTGCCTACTTGGGGCCTCTCTAGTACTCATCCAAACCCCCTGGTCTTCCCTTTGTTGCCGTGAGTACTTACCTGCGAGCAGACCGGAACCGGAATACCCCCTGTCTCCATTGGGCCCCACGTAATTTTGGCTCCTGTTTGACCTCTGCAGCTAATTGGCCCCATGTTGCTGGTGCTGGGTGTTTGGGGTTATCTTGAACCCCCAACAGTGGGTTACCTATGCCACGGAGATTGAACCCATAAGTTTGTTACTTGCCTCAAAAACTGTACTTTACTTACCTCCCCCAGAAACTGTTGAAAATTGCACTGTGTCCACTTTTGAAATAGCTTTTTGCCATTTTAAAGAAAACTGTGTACATTGTTGATTCCATTCAAAGTTCTAAGTATTACTGTGTAAAGTACCTTTCATTTAATGTACTTGCCTGCTCAATGAGTCTTGTGATTCTAGAAATAAATTAACAAAAGAATATTTTTATATATAAAACCTATTAGTCTGGAGTTACTTCATTGAGTGTGTGTTTCTTCTATTGCTTGTGTGTCTACAACAAAATGCTTAACATTACTCTCTAATAAGCCTAACTGCTCGACCACACTACCACAAATACAGCATTAGTACCATCTATTATTGCCTATGTCAAGCCTCTTGGGGTACCCCTGGACTCTGTGCAGACTATATCTCATTTTGATATAGTATATATAGAGCCTGCTTCCTACAGGCCTGTTCACCAGTACACCAGAAAGTTCCGATTGTATGTTCACGGTGGAGCCTCCTTGGGCTGGGAAGGGGTGCTGTATTTGCTCCGGGCACTCCTGATAGTCCTTGTAGGAAGCTGGAAATCTATGTAGTGTACCAAAGGTAGGGGAACCCCATGCATATAATCCTGGGAACTCTTATTTGTTTACAGGGGCCTATTTTAATAATCCCAAGCAGTGTATTTGTGGTAGTGTGGTCGAGCAGCTTATGCTTATCAGTGGTGAGTGTTGAGCATTTGTTGTACACACACTGTAGGAGGCTGACTCACTATATGGTGTACACCTGTAGGTGAGGCACCCTATTCTGAGTCCAGGCAACCCTTTGTGATAGTGTTGGTGGCTTTAGATAACCAGAGCTCTCATAGGGGTTGCTGTGGAGAGCAACTAAGGCTTATTCAAGATGGTGTAAAGCGGTTGCAAATACCACACAGGTCAGTCAATGAAGTACACAAAGGAAAGAACCACACAAGTGTTGGAAAAATATGTAATGTTTACTATAACACACTCTAGAATGAATGTATGTCTTCTAACCCAAGAAATGGACATACAAACATATACTTAACAACAGGTAAGTAATGGCACAAAATAACATGGGCCTCTATGGGGGAGCTAAACCGTGTATTAAAGAAATCGAATGCGATAACCACAACCAACCTACACTACCACCCAAGGACCCTTAGGACTGGGGAAGTACTAACAGCCCAAAGGTAACTAGGTAGGATTCCCCAGGCGCCTGTGTGCAGAGTAGAAATCTTAGGTCAGCATGCACAGGACAACATGGGTTAGTTGCAGTTGTAGTTTTTGCGTTTTAGGACCGTTCCCGGAGGACCCCGAGCAAACTCATTGGGACAAGGGAGGTTTGATAGTTCCCCTCCCGCGGATACCCAGAATAGTGGAGTAGCTATATCAGGGAGCCCAGGTGCATAGGGGTGAATTTGTGTCAGAACCTTCCATTGAAGTCAGTCGGGACCTCGGTTGTCCAGCTGCAGTCGTGCCCCGTGGACCAGTTTGGTGGAACCCAGACATGGATTCTGGAGGAAGAGGACCTAAGGCGAGAGGGGACAGAGTCCTCCCCACTCAGTGGTGCCCAGGCAGTGCAGGAGGGCAATACCCACCCTTCTGGGTGATGCTTCCTGAAGGACGGTGGACTAGAAGCGCAGCTGTGGAGTCATTCACAAGCTGTCCCACATCGGTCGTTGGACTGCAGAGGAGGTCAGTGCTCAGCAGGACTACCAACATGCTTTGGCAAATACAAGAAACGTTGTGTGGAGTTTGCAGGAGTATTGGGAACCCGCAAGGTCCAGGTGACCCAACCTTGGCAGGGAGGTTGGGGCCAGCCCTCAGGCAGGTGAGCCAGCAGTAATCGTTGGAGCCTCCCCAGCAGGACCCTCTGGCAACAGCCGCAAGGAGTCACAGGGAGGCCTCAGCAGCAAAGCAAAGAGGGATGCCCACGTTGCAGGAGTTGCAGGGTGGAGTGTGCTGGAGGCAGTGACTTTTGGAGCTAGGAGGTTGTCTGACTGAAGAGCTAAAAAGGCTTTGCAACAACAAGCAGAGGTGGTGCACAGGGTTCCAGCCAAGCCAGCCTCTAGCAAAGAACCACAGACTTCCCAGTTGCAAGGAAGGTAGGTGAGACATCTTGAGAGCCACAGAACCACCACCTGTGTTGCAAAGCCTTGGAGAGTCTGTGGGACAACAGAATCCACAAGCCGGTCGTCGTCGTTTAGGTGCCTGCGGGTGCAGGGGAGTGACTCCTTCACTGCAAGGCAGACTCCTTCTTGCCTTCCTGAGTGCGGGCAGAGTCCCAGTGACTCTGGCGATTGCACGGCCATAGGATTGCAGACGTTTTTGCAGAAAGGGGAAACAAAGTTGCAGCAGGAGGCCTCCTGCTGGTTACAAGTTTGCTCTTGGTTCCTGAAGTACAGCAGTGGTTCCGGTGTCCAGGTTGCAGAAGTGTCTTGCAGAGAAGACTTGCAGATGGTTCCTGAAGTCTTGCAGACAAATCTAGTGACCCACCCTCAGATGAGCTCTTAAGTAACCCAGGAAGGGGTTTGGACACATACTGCAGTGATCCACTTATCAGATGGGTTTAGGGATGTAACCCAGCTGGACTAACCACTCCGATGCTCCCAGGGTCCTGTGCACATCTTATTTCCAAGATGGCAGAATTAAGTGACTACCTGGCAGAGCACTGTGCATCTCCCTAGGGGAGGAGCTGGACGGGTGGTCACTTCCCTGCCCTTTGTGTGGTTTCACACCAGAGACGGAACCAGGGATTCCTGCACTGGTGCAAACCAGTTTAATCAAGGAAGGCACCAAATGTGCCTTTCAAAACAGTCTGGTGGTGCCCAGACTAACACCCACCCCAGCCCAGGGACACCTGTTTCTAAAGAAGAGGTGGTCTGCGCTCTATTTTACAGGAAATCCTTTGTTCTGCTTTCCCCTGCCCGAGTTAGGCTCAGCAGAAGGAGGGCAGAACACTGTCTGGGGTCAGCAGCTACACGGGTTGGCATACAGACCCTGCAAGGCTGTACAGGCAGACATGGGGGATCCCCTAGGGAACCCCCAGAGTATATTGTACCATGCAGCTAACACTGTAATCAGTTTAATTGCATGATTCCAACATGTTTGATACCGAACATGCCTATGTTTGGTGAAGTCATTATGTAGTTGGACCACTCGTGATGACCAGTGTCCACTATATACCTTAAGATGGCTTCCCCACCCTTACAAAGCCCAGGGAATGGAGTCTGGGATTTGTGGAGGCACCTCTGCTCATGCATGGGTGCCCTCACCCTTAGAACCATGCACCATGCCCTTGAGCTAAAGGGCCTACCTTAGGGGTGACTTACAGGGTCAGAGTGAAGGGACCATGATATAAGGCAACCCTTATATCTGGAGTGAAAGGTGTATGCACCATTTGATGCAGACTGCAATGACATGTCTGCAGTCACAACTTGCATGAGCCCCCATTGGTGACACAATACATGCTGCACCCCATCGGGGACCCCGGGAGTATCTGGACTCGAACGCTACACGCTAAAGTCAATGGGAGGAATACCTGTAAGAAAAGTCTGAAAGCTGGTACTGGGGGACCAGTCTGGCAGAGCCCAAGGCAGTGTTCTCAGCTCTTGATGGTCTCAGGACCACAGAGACACCATTGATTTACTTGAGCTCGGGCTGCGGAGCTCAGGTGCAGAGGTGTTTTGGCTGGCGGGTTGGTGAGATAGAGGCTCTGTCATTTCTTGGTGTTCCAGAAGAAGAGGAAAGAGACACACAGCAGGGCCACTCTTGGAGTGAAGCCGATCCTTCTCAAAGTCCCTTGACGTGCAGGTAAATTTTAGAGGCGGTGGTGTTCGGACTGAATATGAACAAGCCTTGATACTTGCAACTGGCTGTGGTATTGGTACAGGAAGGCTCTGAGCAGACTCAATGTCTCTAAAACTGGAAATATCACCTCCTGGACACTTGGTATCCTCTTCCTGACCGTTTGCTCCCTCCTTGGACCCAGTGGTTAGCAAAATGGAGGACAGGTGCAGTTGGTGACTGCTGGTGCGTAGAAGTGGCACCTCTACTCAAAGGGAGATGTTGCTGGCTCGATTAAGTGCTGGGAGATCTCCAACGATTTGGGGAGGCTGGTCCGCTACTGGGTGAGTCAGACTTGGTGACTTGAGACAGCAGCAGCCAGGTAGGGTTTTGCACCAGGTGCGGTGCTAGTCCACAGTTCTCACATCTTCAGGTCTTCTTTGTCCTTCTTATTCTTTCAGGCAACCAAATCTGATTTCCTGGTGCCAGGAGGACCCCTAAATACTACATTTTGGGACGTTTAGTTGAGTGTAGAGTAGCCAATGTGCTACTTACCCCTGGGGTGACTACACCACCATATGACCACTTCCTGTGGGGAGTGGGCATAACACTGTCCTAGAGTTCCTAATGCCACCAAAAACAACATGATGGGACCCTTCCTTGAGTGTCCACTTCAGGTAGCCTACCTTAGAGGTGTGACTAGCCCAAAGGTGGAACATGCCTACTGAATAACTAAATTCCTGCCTGCTCTGATGCCATATGGGCCTCAAGGCTGGGGGTGATGGTCCCCAGGTCTGGGAGGAAGCCGGGCTTGCATATCAAGGATGGCAGAGACTTTGATGCTTCTGGCCTTAATATGCTAAGTTCACTAGCTATCCTGCTGGAGGAGGTGTGACCACCTCCTTCCGGAGTAGGCATTGTTCCTGGCCTCTGAGAGCATGGGCTCTCACCTGCAGGGGTCAGAATCTCATCTTTGGTGGCAGGGTGAGCGAGACCAGTCATCCAGCACACTAAGGGACATGTAGGTTTTCAAGGCGGGCACCTCTAAGGTGCCCTCTGGGTACATGTTATAATAAATCCGATACTGGCATCAGGATGCATTTATTAAGTCCAGATGTTTGATACCAAACATCATTCGTTTCTGTGCAGCCATCATGTAGTTGGATAACTCGTGTTGACCAGTGCCCAATTCATGTCCTTAAGATGACTGCCCAGTCACTTGCAATATCTATTAATGGAACTAGACATGACAGGGGGTTATCTGCCCATGCAGGTGTGCCCTCAAATATGATATAATGTACCCTGCCTTAGTGCTCTTAAGGCCTGCTGTAGAGGTGACTTACATATGTTGTATGCAGTTATTTAGGCATTGCACACAGGGAGTGTGCATTGTCGTGTTTTTAAAATGGTTTGCCTCATTTCAGGCGTTCTGTGAGGGTAGTCTGCATGTGTTGGAGTGTGTGTCCCTTAGAGTGGTATAATACATGCTGCAGCCCTTAAGGGACCCTCTTTAGTACCCAAGCCCAGGGTACAAGGGGTACCATTTACTAGGGACTTACAGGAGTGCTACAGTCCTTTGCCAATTGAGTACAATTAGACATTTAACACGTTTGGGGGAAAGAGCATGGGCACTGCGGCATGGCTAGAGTCGAAAACCAGCATCTAGTAGTCCAATTGGGGGCAAAAAAGTGAGGGGACAACCTGCAAAAAGAATGGTTTCCTACAGTCCTGTGCAGTGTTATAAAGTGCAAGCTCTCTCAGCCCTGCTGAAGAAGTGTTGGGGTATCCCAAAGAGAGGGTGAAGCCACACCAGTGGGGGACCATCCGTCCAATCTGTATCCATATACCTTATATATAACTGTTTTGTTGCCTCTTTTTATATTCAGAACTTTACAAATAGTAGGCTTGTTACTGTATTATGTGACTTACAAAAGAAACATATTTAACATAAGTGACTTTAGAATGTCAACTAGTATTATAATATAATGTGTTCAAGCAGACCGCACTATTACATTTTGCTTTTGAGTAGCCAAATATTAATTACTTTTTAGTATGATGGTACATGGCTGTATTTTTACGAACAAAAAAAAAACTTTAAATCCAAATAAAAGTTCACCACTGGCGATTTGACTTCTTCATAATGCACTGTTATTTTACTGCTACATTAGTTAATGCCTCCTTACATTTCATTTGCAGACCGCAAACAACAGTTCCTGGCATGCAAGATACACTGTTTTGACCTACCTCCAAACTATGGTGTTTTATAACTTCTTCATTTTCCTGAATGATAAAGTCGCAGTTGAAGGTGTCAGGTGGCTGGTTATACATCTGTTAGCTGATGAGCAGCTTGAGGTAACGTTTTTTTCCAGGGGTAGCACGAAATACACAAAGCCTGATGTGAAGCTGATTGATTTGTCTTTCATTTTCTTTGATAAGTGTGTTTGTTTTATTATTTAAAGTTTGTTTGAACTGGCACTGAAAATCTGAACATTTTGCTTTTTTGCTTTTACTTTTGAAAGGTCAAGGAGCACATATTACACCAACTATTACTACGCAAAGTATCTTTCATTTAATGTACAAACCGCTGGAAATCCACGGCGGTAAGCCGGGTCCAAATACCGCCGGCGGTATACTGACGGCCGCAGGGCTGGAGACCCAGGTCTCGAGCCCGGAGGTCGCCTCCGCCCTGGCAGGCGGGACGGAGAACCGGCGGATGACCATGGCGGTAACCGCCATGGTCATAATACACCAAGGTAAGACCGCCAGCCTGTTGGCGGTCTTACCGCCAGTTCTCCGCCATCCGCCAAGGTTGTAATGACCCCCTATGTTTTCCTGTAACAAGGGAGATGTCCTTTGCTATCCGGTATAGTCTGAGGCAGAAGGGCTGTAAGACTATTTAGAATACTCTACCCACTGAGAATAGAATGTTCTAAATTTAAAAAAAGTAGAAACATAAAGATAGTCATTGGCATGTTGGAGCAGAAGGCTTATGCCAACCATAATAAGCCTGGAGCTATTCCATTGTCCGCAGAAGACCTCTCAACTTTCCAATGTTCTAATATAGCTTTAAAAGCACGTTGTACTGGGCTATACCAGCCATTAAAGGCCCACTCCAGCTTTAAGACCCTTTACCCCCCCCCTTTGCCTGATATATGATGCTAACTTGACTTAGTATGTGCTGGGATCCTGCTAACCAGTCCCCAGCACCTGTGTTCTTTCCCTAAACTGTACCATTGCTTCCACAATTTACACACCTCTGGCACACCACAGCTAAGCCTCTCCTAAAAGGTACCAGTGGTACCAAGGGCCCTGTGGTCAGAGAGGGTCTCCAAGGGCTGCAACATGTATTATGCCACCCTAAGGGACCCCTCAACAAACACATGCACAGTGCCATTGCAGATTAGGTGTATTGGTGGGGTGAAAAAGGAAAAGTCGACATGGCATCCCTCCCTTGGTGCCATGTCCCCAAACCACTGCATGTGGCATTGATAAGTCACCTCTCTAGCAGGCCTTAAAGCCGTAAGGCAGGGTGCCCTATGCCACAGATGAGGGCATAGCTGCATGAGCAATATGCCCCTGCAGTGTCTAAGCCCATTCTTAGACTCTGTAAGTGCAGCGTAGCCAAAATGAGTACATGGGCAGGGAGTTGGTTATTACGAACTCCACAGCTCCATGATGGCTTCACTGAAGACTGGGAGGTTTGGTATCAAACTTCTCAGTTCAATAAACCCACACTGATTCCAGTGATGAATTTATTGTAAAATGTACACAGAGGGCATCCTAGAGATGCCCCCTGAAATTCACCCAGCTCTCTAGTGTGTGGCTGACTGGTCTATGCCAGCCTGCCACTACCAGACGTGCTTCTGATACCCTGGGGTGAGAGCCTTTGTGCTCTCAGGAGTCATGGGCAAAGTCTGCTGTGGGTGGAGGTGCTTCACTCCTCCCCACTGAAGGAACAGGAACACTTGGCGGTGAGCCTTAATGGCTCCTTGTAGGAAGCTGGCTCTGTATATACTATATCAAAATGAAATACAGTGTGCACAGAGTCCAGTGGTTCCCCAAGAGGCTTGACAGAGGTAATAATTGGTAATATTAATGCTCTGTTTGTGGTGGTGTGGTCGAGCAGTTAGGCTTATCAGAGGGTAGTGTTAAGCATTTGTTGTACACTCACAAGCAATAAGTGAAAACACACACTCAGTGCCTTGACTCCTGGCCAATAGGTTTTTATATAGAACAATATTCTACAGTTTATTTTTAGAACCACAAGATTCATTTAGCAGGTAAGTACATTAAATGAAAGATACTTTGCGTAGTAATAGTTGAGACTTTGAATAGATTCAATATTGTACACAGTTTTCATTAAAATGTCAAAAAGCTATTTTAAAAGTGGATACTGCAATTTTCAACAGTTCCTGGGGGAGGTAAGTACAGTACAGTTTCAGAGGTAACTACCGCACTTACGGGTTCAATCTCATTGGTGTAGTTAGTCCACCGTTGGGGGTTCAAGGTAACCCCAAACACCCAGCAACACATGGCCGGTCAGGTGCAAAGGTCATACAGGAGCCAAAATAATGTGGGCGCCTATGGAAATGGAGGGTACTCCGGTTCCAGTCTGCTGGCAGGTAAGTACCCGTGTTCTGAGAGGGCAGACCAGGGGGGTTTGGAGGAGTACTGGAGGGGCCCCAAGTAGGCACAAAAACCACACCTTCAGCGGCACGGGGCGGCCGGGTGCAGTGTGCCAAAAATTGCGTTGGGTTCTTAATAGAACTCTATGAAGGGACCCAGGGGTCACTTACGCGTTGCAGGCAGGGCACGGGGGCCTCTTTGGCAAGCCACCGACTAGGCAAGGGTGAGGGTCGCCGGCTGGTCATTGCTGTACTGGTTGTCAGTTTCTCACTGGCCAGGGGGGTGCATTTTCTGGTCCCATTGACCCTCCAAAAGCATCAGCACATAGATACCTTTTAGTGGTAGTGGATCATGCCACTAGGTATCCTGAGGCTATTCCCCTTAGAACCATCACTGCACCTGCAGTGGCCAAAGTCCTCCTCGGTGTCTTTACCAGGGGGGGGTTCCCTAAGGAGATAGTATCAGACAGGGGGTCAAAAATCATGTCTGAATTCTTAAAACATATGTGGCAGGAATGTGGAGTGACTACCCCATACAATCCACAGACCAGTGGGCTGGTAGAAAGGTTCAACCAGACCCTAAAAGGCATGATTGGAGGACTCCCTGAAAAACTCAGATGGAGATGGGATGTCCTACTTCCTTGCCTGCTGTTTGCCTACAGAGAAGTGCCACAAAAGGGAGTAGGTTTTTCACCCTTTGAACTTTTGTTGGGGCCTTGTAGGAAAGGGGCTCATTGTTGCAGTTACTCCCCCACTTTTTGCTTGATATTAATGCTGACTTGACTGAGAGTGTGCTGGGGCCTGCTAACCAGTGTTCTTTCACTAAAAATGTACCATTGTTTCCCCTGGCACACAGCTAAGTCCCTTGTAAAAGGTACCAGTGGTACCAAGGGCCCTGTGACCAGGGAAGGTCCCTAAGGGCTGCAGTATGTGTTGTGCCACCCTAAGGGACTCCTCACCTAACACATGCACTCTGCCATTGCAGATTGTGTGTGTTGGTGGGAAGAAAAGGGCAAAGTCGACATGTCATCCCCCTTAGGGTGCCATGCACACAAAACACTGCCTGTGGCCTAGGTAAGTCACCCCTCTAGCTGGCCTTACAGCCCTAGGGCAGGGTGCACTATACCACAGGCGAGGGCATGGCTGCATGAGCACTATATGGTCTGGGAGTTTGTCAAACACAAACTAGACAGTTCCATAATGGCTACACTGAATACTGGGAAGTTTGGTATCAAGCTTCTCAGTACAATAAATCCACACTGATGCCAGTGTGAGATTTATTGAGAAATGCACACAGAGGGCCTCTTAGAGATGCCCTCTGCATGCCAGCCCAACTGCTAGTGCTAGGCTGACTCTGCCAGCCTGCCACTTCCGGACTGGTTTCTGGCCACATGGGGTGAGTGCCTTTGTGCACTCTGTGACCAGGAACAAAGCCTGTCCCGGGTGGAAGTGCTTCACACCTCCCCCTACAGAAACTGTAACACCTGGTGGTGAGCCTCAAAGGCTCAAGCCTGGTCTTACAACTCCCCAGGGCACTCCAGCTAGTGGTTCAAAGAGCCTGCAACAGCGACGCTTCCTGTGGGCCCAGTGACCTCTGCCGACTCAGAGGACTGCCCTGCAACACCATAGGACCAAGAAACTCCTGTGGACAGCAGCTCTGTCTAAAGCAGCAAGAATAAACCATCTTTAAAGGGGCTCTCACTCCAGATGCGTGAGTCTCTACCACTCTGCACCTGATGCCCCTGGCCCGTGTCCAGAGAAACCAACACCGCAGAGAGGACCCCCAGGCAACGCCAACGATGTGTCCACACTGAGCCGACCTCTATGCACCCCCACGACGACGCCTGAAGAGGGAATCCAGAGGCTCCCCCTCACCACAACTGCCTGGTAACAAAGAAACCTGACGCCTGGAGAAGCACTGCACCCGCAGCCCCCAGGTCCGTGAGGAACCAACTACTGGTGCAGCAGTGACCAGCAGGCGGCCCTCACCTTTGCCCAGTTGGTGGCTGGCCCGAGAAGCCCTCCTGTGCCCTGCCTCACCACTAGAGTGACACCAAGGTCCCTCCATTGTTTCTAATACAAAACCAGACGCCTGCTTTGCACACTGCACCCAGCCGCCCCTGTGCCGCTGAGGGTGTTCTTTGTGTGCCTACTTGGGACCCCCCAGTGCTCTACAAACCCCTCCTGGTCTGCTCCCTGAGGGCGCAGGTACTTACCTGCTAGCTGACTGGAACCGGAGCACCCCTGGTCTCCATAGGCGCCTATGCTATTTGGGCCCTACTTTGACCTCTGCACCTGACATGCCCTGTGTTGCTGGTGCTCAGTGTTTGGGGGTTGACTTGAACCCCCACCGGTGGGCTGCCTATGCCCTGGAGACTGAACTTGTAAGAGCTTTACTTACCGGACAAACTAACCTTTACTTACCTACCATAGGAACTGTTCAGTTTTGCAGTGTCCACTTTTAAAATACCCTATTGCCATTTTACGCTAAACTGTGTACATTACTGTTTTGATTCAAAGTTCTATATTTACCTATGCTAAGTACCTTACAATTTATGTACTTACTTGAAATCTTAATCTTGTGGTTCTAAAACAAATTAAGAAAATAATATTTTTCTTTATCAAAACCTGTTGGCCTGGAGTTAAGTCTTTGAGTGTGTGTTCCTATTTATTGCCTGTGTGTGTACAACAAATGCTTCCCATGAGGAGGAGAGACTCCACCGTCTGGACCTAAAAAGAGTGTTGGTGTTCTATCTTAATCGTACTAAAGATTTCCGGGTGGACGATCAACTCTTTGTTGGGTATGTGGGTGCGAAGAAAGGGAAGGCGGTGCAAAAACGTACCATGGGTACTTCTGTGCATCAAGATGTGCTACTCTTTGGGCAAGAAGCAACCCCCTGAGGTCTTGCATGCTCATTCCACCAGAGCAACTGCTGCTTCCACTACCTTAAGACGCAGAGTTTCTGTCCTGGATATCTGCCAGGCAGCTATTTGGGCGTCCCTGCACACGTTTGCTAAACACTACTGCCTGGACAGTCAGGTCCGTCAGGACGTCTGCTTTGGTCGTTCGATCCTGCAGGACTTCCTAGTATGATCTTGGTTCGCAGCCCACCACCGAGGATGGCATTGCTTGGGTATCTATTGTAAGGTAAGGAATCTGCAACTAGAAGTCTCTATCAGATGTACAAGTTACTTACCTTCAGTAACGAAATATCTGGTAGAGACATATTCTAGGTGCAGTTTCCTTACCGACCTACCCATCCTCCCTGCTTGCGAACTGATTTCTAGGAACAGGGATTCCCCTCCTTCCAGTCCTTAGCTCTGGCGCACCAATCTCAGTGCTCTTAGCGGCGCTGTGCTTTGGCGTGGAAAGTCGTTAAAAGAAACTGATGTCACTGCGCTGAGGTGGCGTCTGTGTACTACTCCCGACGTCTTCATGGCGACTGCGACACCAACAACGCCTGCAGAGTCGACCGACGCGCAAGGGTATTGCTCAAAGAAAAATCTACGGATCCAGTCTGATGCCTGGGGGAAATTCTAAGGTAAGGAATCTGCAACTAGAAAATGTCTACCAGATATTTTGTTACCAAAGGAAAGTAACTTATACTTTAGTGCACTATATAGAGAGCCAGCATCCTACAGACATCCTTTGACCTTTTGTCGACGTCCATTGTGCGTTCTCGTTTTCCACCTTTGTTTTGGAGTTGTCCCCGAAGAAACCCATCGGGTTCAAACCTTGTGATGCCTGTCAATGACAGATGTCAGTGATGGATCCCCTCTAGGTTTGTCTGTGGTGCCTGGAGAGGGAACAAGACTCTGTGTCATGTACAGAGTGCAAGACCATGAATCCAAAGGCCATCTGTGAGTAGGCCCTGAAGCTCTGGGCCGATCATCATGCAACTCTGTGTGAGGTATCAGGATCACTCCGGAAGTCGTTGTGTTGGTTCTCGTCCCACTCCAGGACGACTTCAGGAAAGTCCCAAGAAGTCCAGGAAGTGGAAGCACTCTTCAACTTCTCTGCGTCACTCCCATTCCTTGTATAATGCGAGGAAACGACACAGGTCCTGACCTCACTCGCAGGTGGTCCCTGTGCAGCCAGAGTCAGAAATTTGATATGCTCTGTGCTTCCCCGAATTCCATAGAGCCATAGAACATCTCCCACCCCCAACTCTAAGAGTTTTATGAGGCGGTAAGCCTACTTTTGGGTGGGCGAACTCCCCTGGGGCACCTTCAAATCCCACAGGTTCGGGACGGTCCTTAACTGCAGCTCCACCAGCGGGTTCTCCCTTGGTGGCAGTAGACCCCTCAGGATCCATTGGTGGATCCAGATCAGCTCTAGCCATAACTTTGCTGCCTTCTCCAGGAACCGTTCCATTGGCAGCACCGATCCTGTTGATTCCTGAGTCGTAATTGGAGCCAGACCGGTGTCAGGTGACATCTGTTTCAATGCTGAGCCGGGCCATGCTCCCTGAATTTGAGTCAGAGCCCTATTTCATTGAAGGAATTACTTAGAAACACGAATGGAGGGATTCTGAGGATCCCTAATCCTACACTGATGCCCTAGCATAGTCCATGACCGATGACAACTGGCATGATGACCTGGCTGACACCAGTGGTTTGGAGTCCTCACCAGACACTGGCCTTTTTTATCCACCCATTGTGGCTATGGAGGAAGGAGCTTTTTTTAGCGATGGTGGTCCAGAGGGCGACTGAGGTCCTGAAACTAGAGCTGCCCACGGTTCAAGTCAAAACAAATGGTTTGGCGGAGGTGCTTCAACTGGGGGAATATACACATCAGAACCATTACTAACCTTTAATGAAGCCCTCACTGATATCCTGCTTGAGGCCTGGGCCAATCCTTACACCGGCATTCCTGCGCGCAGGACGATTGCTCACCACAATCACTCTGCTTCTAAGGACCCAGCCTTCCTCTCCCAGCACCCTACCCAAGTGAGTTTGTGGCCTCAACTTCCTGAATCAATCCCAATGGGTTACCTGCCACACCTCTGGATAAAGAATCCAAGAGACTGGATACCTTCGGAAAGAGGTTTATGTTTCTTCTGCCAGCCTGGCACTGTGATCAGTGCATACCATATGCTTATTGGGCTGTTATTCTTATACTGTGTGGGATACAGTGCTGCCTGTGGTCACTGATGCGGTTTGGGCTTTACTTTCCCGTGCTCTTGCTGACGGGCGAGATGCAATCAAATGCAGGTTGAATACAACACCTATTGGGCAGAGCCAGTACTTCTTTAGTGGCTCTTCAAAGTCACACCTAGTTGAGGAGTACTGTATTTTTGGACGATGTCCAAGCCTCACTCATGGACCTGACTTACGATGAAACCATTTTCTTTGGAGACAAGGCAAGTTTGTCCTTGGAGAGGTTCAAGGATAGTATAGCCATTATTTGGTTGTTGAGGCTCTCTGTGGACCCATGACCTCTGCTTTCCGCCCCTTCCGTGGCTGTGGTAGGAGCTTTCAGCGGTGCTCCTTCCCTGCCAGCAGGCTCAGTCCTCTCATGGCTGTGACTCCCACAAACCTCATGGGGTCGAAAGCCAGAGGTTCCCCCAGCCTGCACCGTCAAAACCTCTTTAGTTTGCCCTCAGTCCAGCGTGGGCATCACGTTGATGGCAGAATCCAATACCATCTGCACCAAAGGAGGGAAATAACATTTAGACAAATGGGTGCTCGAAATTGTCCAATTGAGTTACATCCTCTTAATCGAACAAACCCCACTGTCGTTCCCTCCATCCTCAGTTCGGTTTACAGAAGACCGCATTGGGCTCTTGCGACCAGAAGTACCAGGCCTTCTGGCCAAAGGAGCACTGAAGGTACTGGGTCTCATCATTGGCGTATGTGGGGTCTGCTGTGAGACTTGAAGACCCAGTAGGTGCAGCTTCAGGGAAGTCTCTCCAACCTGGTTTAGATATCCAAGGGAACTGCAAAAAGACATCTGGTGGTGGCTCCTGGACTGTGACTGGGTCAACGGCAAACCTCCCTCTCTCTTCCCTAACCAGAGCTCACACTGGTGACAGATGCATCACTCCTGAGTTTGGACTGGAGTCTGGGAGAGGTGAAGATCAGGATTCTGGTCTCCGTGTGAGTCCGGCCTTCACTTAAACCTGCTAGAGTTCCTGGCATTTCACTTGGCATTGAAGGCCTTTCTTCCTTCATTCAAGGGAAGGCTAGTGCAAGGGTTCATGGACAATGCAACTGCCATGTGGTACTGCAACAAACAAGGATGGGTGGTGTGGTCCCTTTGTCGAGAGACCTTGCGCCTCTTGACATGGCTGGAACATAAGGGTATTTCCCTGCTGATTCATCACCTGGTGGACTCTCTGAACACCAGAACAGACAAACTCAACTGTTGATGCTTAGCGAATCATGAATGGCATATTTATCGGGAGGGGGTGCAAAGTCTCTTCTGAGATTGGGGAGAGCCTTGGTTAGATCTATTTACCACCGCAGAGAACATGTAAAGTCAGCACATTTTGCACGCTGGTGTTTCCAAAGCACCTCTCACGCAGAGACGCATTTTGTCTAAAGTGGGGCCCATGACTCCTATACACTTTAACACCAATACCACTTGTGTCCAGAGTTCTCATAAAGATAAAGAACCACCTTGCCTAAGCCATCTTAGTGGCTCCGGACTGGGTACATAGAGTATGGTATTCTGAAGTCCTAAGTTTGAGCATCTGTCCTCCACTAATGTTGCCCATCTGGGAGACTCTTGTTACAACAACAGGACAAGGTCTTGCACCCGAACCTGTCCACTCTCCACCTTCATGCATGGAGATTGAGCATCAATAGTTGTGAAGGTTTGATCTCCCTCTTGAAGCATGTGATCTCATTCTGCCTGTCAGGCATCCTTCTACTAAAGCCATCTACGCCTGCTGCTGGGACAGGATTGTGTCTTGGTGTCCATTCAAATCAGTTGATCCTCTGTTTGCACCCTTGCCTGAAGTTCTTTTTGTTCTTTCTATGACCCAGCAAGGCTTTGCTCTGTGCACAGTAAAAGGATATCTGTCTGCCATTTCTGCTTTCCTTCTATTACTTGATCAACCATCCCTTTTTAAGTAACCTGTTGTGACTAGATTTAAAGCTTTATTGCGTTTTTTCCTCCTATGCTCTTCATTATGCCTTAATGGTACCTGAATCACACTTGTTTTCCTTTTGAGCTAACGCACAGCTGCTATTTACAGATCCTATCGATCACACGGTCTTTTTTTAGGCGAAAACATTTGCCAGGAGGTTTAGCGAATTGCAGGTGATTTCCATTAACCCCCAGTACTCGTACTTTTTTCCAGTTTTCAGGTCCAGCCTGACACCCGTGATTGTTTTGCATGCGAGGAATCTTCAGGTTAGATAGGGCCCCATCAGAAACTTTGATGCCCCAGGTAAGTAACTTTTTCATTACTGGCTTTGCCTCAGCACTACTTTAAAAAAAAAAAAACACACACCAAAGGTTAGACGAAAGGCAGAACTGTGTCCTGCCAGTATATCATACTGTAGTGTACTGAAAATCTCTCTTGCAAGAAATGCAGTCAGTCATGTGGTAATTGATGTCTTGTTCATAGGTGAGAGAAATGGCTGCTACTACCCTGAGTGGACTGCTGCAGTGCAGTTTCCTTACAATGGATGAATCCATGCAGGCTCACTTTGAAATGCTTAGCAAGACAAGACTGCCAAAGAAGAGGAAGAGAGACCCAAACATAGTGATGGACACGATTCCTTCAGGAGGTAAAATAAGGCTAATCTTATATTTTATTAGAAGGGGTCTGTGTCTTGTGCTACATGTCTCCTTAGGAGTTCTCCAGAGCAGAGGCCAACGTCAGTGGGTATATAAATGTTGGAAATGTAATGCATCAAAGCATAGCATCTTCCTCTAGGGATATTTTAGTTGAAAATAAACATGTGAAAATTTAGTTATTTGGGAGACAATTGTAAAATTAAATATTAGCTGAAGTGGTGGTCCTCCATGATGGTGCTGCATGAAGTGGACGTCTGTTGTTTTTCTACTGTAAAGGGGAAAAGAATACTAAAGAATAGAACTAATCTGTTTTAGATTATTTGCAATTAGCATTGACCCTTTAAAGAGTTTCTGGCCCGGGCTGCTATATTTCAAACTTCTTTATTATTGGCCATAAATTCTGTATTTACCCTGTAATGCATTTTCAAAGGCACAGTAGTTAGACTGGGGTGAGCGTTTGAAAAGTTTCAACACTCCGTCCATCATTTTGTTTTGTGATATTGCCTTGTGCGTGCCCCAAGTGGCATGGGTATGTCCAGACGTGGGTCCCTTGCCTGCTGCGCCACTGGATTCAAGCTAGCCTGGCTGATGAAGGGTGACACCCTGAAACTGGTCCCAGGATGCTTGAATCCTGTCCAAGGAGGACCAGGCTTGGCAGTTCAGGCTGGACTGCTCCCATAGGGAGCAGGGTCAAGACTGATTTGCATATAGCTGGGTCTGAACTGGGGTGACTTGGCAGGCAAAATAACGATGGATTAAACCCAGTTCTGAGACAGGGGGTGAGTGTTTGAAAAGTTTCAGCACTCCGTCCATCATTTTATTTTGTGATATTACAGTAGTAAGACAACATGTCCAGATGAGATTTGATTTGTAGATAAATTTGCTAGATATGTATTGTCATTGCTCTAAGCTCTCTGAGACACAAATATGGACTGGCGAGAAAGAAATGTGGTTTCCGGAAGGAACAGATGCCCCAAGAACAGTGGTGATATCAACTCTGTCCCACCTTAAGTACACCCGTAGGTGACAGGATCACATGTTGGTGTAACATATATGAAATAGCTAATTGAGTTACAAATTGAAAGACTCACTGTTAAGGTTTACGGTTTCATAATTTCCTTTTCCTTTTAATTTATTAAGAGGTGCATGAACATTTATTGCAAAGTAAAAAATACTGTTCACTATCTATGGAAGTCTCTTAATAATGCATTAACGGGAAAAGCACTAAAGATATTAAAACAGTGGATCTGATCAATCTGATAGAGACTTCTAGTTGCAGATTCCTTACCTTAGAATTTTCCCACAGGCTTCAGACTGGATCCGGAGATTTTTTCTTCGAGCAATACCCTTGCGCGTCGGTAGGTGGCGTCGGTCGACTCCGTAGGCATCGTGATGACGTCGGGAGTAGCACATAGACGCCGCCCTCGCGCAGTGACGTCAGTTCTTTTCTTTCCGCGCCACGCGCTGATCCGAGAGAGCTACCCTTGGCTATTTTTGGGCCGAATTCGACAGTTTTGACGACATTTTTTGGTGCGAACTTGGTGCATCGAGGATGTCCCCGAAGACCGGGTTCAAGCCGTGCAAGGACTGTCACCGCATGATGTTGGTGACGGACCCTCATTGTGTCTGTCTGTGGTGCCTCGAGCGCGACCATGACCCGAAGTCGTGCTCCGAGTGCCGGGCGATGCATCCGAAGGCTTTGAGGGAGCGGTCCCTTAAGCTGATGGCGGCCCAGCAATCGACTCCGCGTAAGTCCCGATCACCGTAAGAAAAAGAAGTCCCATCGCTCTCCGACTTCACCCCGTCGCTCGGCCAACACGACGCGGAACGAGCACCAACAAAGTTGGCCTCCGTCCTCGGAGCCTACGTCTGGGTCGGCTCCCCGCTTCCCCGAGTATTCCGGAGCCGGAGCGACCCCCGCCCAACTCAAAGAGTTTTAGAAGGCCACGCGCCTCATCTTTGGGCGTGCCACCCCGATGCGGTGCCTTCGGGCCCAAGGGGCCTTCAGCTTCCACGCTGGCAGCTTCGGCCCCGGCCACCGAGTTCGCCTCCGTATCCGTGCGCGGATCCGCGCCGATGTCGGTCACACAGTCTAGACCTTCCCCGGCGCCCAGTCGTTTAGCGACGCTGTCGGTAGTGCCCACTATCGACGTCGACCCCATTCTCGTCGGCCGACGCCGCCATCGGCTTCGGTGGGCCCTATTTGCCAGAGGTCAGATTCTGACCCATTTTCCTATGGGTACGAATACGGGGAGGAATTGGAGGGATCCCTGGACCCTTATGAATACCAGGAAGACCCTACTATAGACTGGGTACAGGACTTGGGCGAAGCCAGTGGTCTTGATACTTCTCCTGACTCTGGCATGATGTCTCCTCCTACCGTGGCTACAGCGGAGGGAGCTACCTATGTTATGGTGGTTAGTAGGGCGGCTGAGGTCCTTGGCCTTGAGCTACCTACTGTCGAAGTCAGGTCTAACCTCCTGACGGAGGTGCTTCAACCTGGGGCTTCTACTTCTGAACCCCTTCTTCCATTTAATGAAGCCCTCACTGACGTCATTTTGGGTACGTGGTCCAAACCCAACACAGGGGCTCCTGTGAACAGGACGATCGCTCGCCGCCATCGGCCTCCGCCAAACGACCCGAAGTCCCTGTCACAACATCCTACGCCTGAGTCTTGTTATCCAGGCGTCCTCTTCTTCTGGCGCGTTTCCTTCCGGATAGGGAATCCAAAAGGCTGGAACAGTTTGGTGGGAAGTTGTTTTCTTCCTCCAGCCTCGCGCTGCGGTCCGTGAACACCGCATGCCTTTTGGGCCATTATTCCCACTTCCTGTGGGATACGGTTGCGCAAGTCCTGCCGCAGATACCGGAGGAGGCCCGTGCTATTGTCTCCCAAGCAGTCAAAGATGGGAGAGACGCGGCAAAGTTCACCATCTGTTGTGGGCTGGATACGACTGACTCTCTGGGCAGATTGGTTGCTACGACAGTGGCCTTGAGGTGCCATGCCTGGTTACGTACTTCTGGTTTTTCGGGGGATGTCCAACAGTCACTCATGGACATGCCTTTTGATGGCACCTGTCTCTTCGGAGACAAAGCAGACTCAGCCTTGGAGAGGTTCAAGGAGTCCAGGGCTACGGCTCGGTCCCTTGGCCTCTCTGCCACCACACGCCCCCCACAGTCCGCTTTTCATCCCTTTCGTGGCTACAGAAGGGGCGCCCTGTCACGTCCTCAACCCAGCCACCGGGCCATGCACGCTGGATGCGTGGCCGGTGGCGCGGAAACCCACGTAGTTGTGGGTCAGGGAACCAGAGGTCTGTCCAGTCCACCCCTGCCCCTGCAGCAGCCACCAAACCTTCCTAGTCCATCCCTCTACTCCTGCACCAGTAGATGGCAGAATACGCCATCACCTGCCCCACTGGGAACATATCACCACGGACTGTGAGTTTTGCAAATCATTCGGAAGGGCTACTCCCTCCCTTTCGAATCCGCACAGCCACATATGCCACCATTTTTCCATCCCCTTTCGGAGGATCATTTGGTGCTTCTCCGCCAGGAAGTCGCGGCTCTCTTGGCCAAGGGAGCTATAGAGAGGGTCCCTGTGTTAGAAGTAGGTTGTGGTTGTTATTCCCACTTCTTTCTGATACCAAAGAAGGACAAAGGCTTGCGCCCTATCCTCGATCTTCGGGACCTGAACTACTTCCTCAAGAAGGAGAAGTTCAAAATGCTCACCCTGGCTCAGGTTCTGCCTGCCTTAGACCCAGAAGACTGGATGGTAGTGTTGGACTTGCAGGATGCTTATTTCCACATCCCCATCCTGCCTGCCCACAGACGTTACCTACAATTCGTGGTAGGTCACGAGTACTTTCAGTTTACCGTGCTCCCTTTCAGTCTTACCAGTGCCCCTCGGGTGTTCACGAAAGTGATGGCGGTGGTTACAGCTCATCTGCGCAGGTTAGGGGTCCCAGTCTTCCCCTACCTAGACGACTGGCTGTTGAAGGCGCCTTCGCCCCGGACAGTGGTCTCACACCTCCAGACTATGGCGAACCTCCTGCATCAGCTGGGGTACACTATCAAAGTGCCGAAGTCACACCTGACTCCCTCTCAGACGCTCCCCAAAAGCGAGTCCAAGACATTCAGGCTATGATTCCGATCTTTCAGTCTTGGTCTTGGGTTTCGGTGAGACAGACTCTGAGGCTGCTGGGCCTCTTGGCCTCCTGCATCCTGCTAGTAGCACATGCCAGGTGGCATATGTGGGCTCTGCAGTGGGACTTGAAGTTCCAGTGGGCGCAGCATCAGAGGAATCTCTCCGACATGGTCCAGATCTCAGAGGGCACTGCTTTCGAATCCCACTTAGGTCAATGGCAGATCCCTCTCCCTTCCCCAACCAGATCTCTCAATAGTGACAGATGCGTCGCTTCTGGGTTGGGTCGCCCACATGGGAGAGGCGGAGATCAGAAGCCTCTGGTCTCCGGCGGAGTCGGGACTCCACAACAACCTGCTGGAGCTCTGAGCGATCAGACTTACGTTGAAGGCATTCCTTCCCTCTCTCAAAGGTAAAGTGGTGCAGGTGTTCACAGACAACACTACCGCCATGTGGTACTCCAACAAGCAAGGCGGGGTAGGTTCATGGACCCTATGTCGGGAGGCACTGCGCCTCTGGACATGGCTGGAACATCAGGGCATTACCCTGATGGTTAAACATCTGGCGGGCTCTCTCAACGCCAGAGCAGACAAACTCAGCCGCCGACGCACTGTCTATCACGAACGGCATCTCCATCCGGAGGTGGCACAAGGTCTCTTTCTCAAGTGGGGAGAGCCTTGGTTAGATCTGTTCACCTTCACCGAGAACGCGCAATGTCAGCTATTTTGCATGTTGGAGTTTCCAAGGCGGCACTCGCTCGGAGACTCTTTTCGTCTCTAGTGGAACTCCGGCTTCCTTTACACCTTCCCGCCTATCCCTTCTCTGCCCAGAGTTCTCAAGAAGATCAAGAGCGACCGGGCCCAAGTTAACTTGGTGGCTCCGGACTGGCCTCGAAGAGTGTGGTATCCCGAGCTACTGAGCATGTCCATCGACCCTCCACTCAGACTGCCTCGGCGGACCTTTTGTCGCAGCAGCAGGGGACGGTCCTCCACCCGAACCTGTCCAACCTCCGCCTTCATGCGTGGAGATTGAGCGGCAACAGTTGAGGGCATTTGCCCTTCCACCCGAAGTCTGCAATGTTATCTTGGCAGCCAGGCGTCCCTCGACTAAAACTGTATACGCCTGTCGTTGAAATAAATTTGTGGCATGGTGCACTAACAAATCTGTTGACCCCTGGTGTTGGGCTCGGAGTATTACAAGTTGTTTTTCTTCGAAGAAGTCTTTTTTGGTCACGGGACCGAAGGACTCCTCCCTCTTCGGCTCCATTGCGCATGGGCGTCGACTCCATCTTAGATTGTTTTTTTCCGCTGTCGGGTTCGGACGTGTTCCTTTTCGCTCCGTGTTTCGGTTCGGAAAGTTAGTCAGAATCTCGGAAGAAAGCGTTGGTATTGTTCCGTTCGGTATCGGGATAGTTAGGTACATCGACACCGATCATCGGAAGACTTTGGGGTAGCTTCGATCCCCCATCGGGGCCTGGTCGGCCCGACCGCGTGTGACGCCGAAGCCGATGGAACGGACCCCGTTCCGTTTCTGCCCAAAACGTCACAGTAAGTATCCTTATACAGATCAGCACTTGGTCTGTAACTTGTGCTTGTCCCCCGAGCACAAGGAGGATACCTGTGAGGCCTGTCGAGCCTTCCGGTCCAGAAAAACACTCCGGGACCGAAGAGCCAGGCGTCTACAAATGGCGTCCACGCCGACAAAACAACGTTTCGACGACGAAGAGGAAACATTCTCGGTTCCGGACTCAGAATCCGGAGACTCCGACGTCGAACAACAACAACAAACAGTGAGTAAGACGTCGAAAATAAAGACCATCGAAAAAACAAAAGCCCAGGGGACACCACTGCCAACAGGCCATGGCTCGACCCATAAAACCGGCGACCCGTCGAAGGCGCCGAAAAAGGGCACGCCCATAGCGAAGACACCCGACTCCGGTCGAGGGACCGCCATGGAGCAACCTCGGAGCCGAGATAGCGGCTCCGAGAAGCAAAAACAAGATGCCGGCACCGAAAAACATCGGCACCGAGACACACTGCCGAAAGCCACAAAAATTCAGTCGGTACCGAAGCCGAAAAAAGATTCTCTCTCGGCGCCGAAAAGTTCCACACCTCCTTCCTACACAGAGGAACAAGGAATAAGTGGCCAGATGCACAGATTTGGACAAGAGCTCCAAAGTGTAGAATCAGACTACACACAAAAGAGACTGTACATCCAACAAGACACAGGGAAGATATCAACCCTTCCCCCAATAATGAGAAAAAGAAGGATCGGATTTCTTAAGGATGACGCACAACCACAAGCCAAAGTGGTTAAAAAAGTCACACCTCCGCCCTCTCCACCACAACAGGCATCGCCGGCACAAACTCCGCCACAAATGCACTCACCAGCGCAAACTACTATAAGTCAAGATAATCAGGATCAAGACGCTTGGGACTTATACGACACCCCAGTGCCGGACAATGATCCCGATTCATACCCCACAAAGCCGTCACCGCCAGAGGACAGGACCTCATACTCGCAACTGGTGGCTAGGGCAGCAGAATTCCACAATGTCCAACTGCATTCCGATCCTATAGAGGATGATTTTTTATTTAACACCCTCTCGGCTACACATAGCCAATATCAATGTCTCCCAATGCTACCAGGGATGTTACGGCACGCAAAACAAATTTTTGAAGAGCCCGTGAAATCAAGAGCCATCACCCCAAGGGTGGATAAGAAATATAAACCACCACCCACAGACCCAGTGTTTATTACTTCGCAGTTACCACCTGACTCCGTAGTAGTAGGGGCAGCTCGCAAAAGAGCAAATTCCCATACATCTGGCGACGCCCCACCTCCGGACAAAGAAAGCCGAAAATTTGATGCGGCAGGAAAAAGAGTCGCATCACAGGCAGCCAACCAATGGCGCATCGCAAATTCTCAAGCGCTGCTAGCCCGATATGACCGCGCACACTGGGATGAGATGCAACTTCTCATAGACCATCTTCCCCAGGAATACCAAAAAAGGGCGCAGCAAATAGTTGAAGAGGGACAAACGATCTCGAACAATCAAATCCGCTCTTCAATGGATGCAGCCGATACTGCAGCAAGAACAGTCAACACTGCTGTCACCATAAGGAGACACGCATGGCTCCGCACTTCAGGGTTCAAACCTGAAATCCAGCAGGCTGTCCTTAATATGCCCTTCAACGAAAAACAACTTTTTGGCCTTGAAGTGGACACAGCCATTGAAAAACTTAAAAAGGACACAGACACGGCCAAAGCCATGGGCGCACTCTACTCCCCGCAGAGCAGAGGCTCTTTTAGAAAAACTCCATTTAGAGGGGGGTTTCGTGGCCAACCCACAGACACCACCAGCCAACAAACAAGAACCACACCCTATCAGGGTTCATTCCAAAGGGGAGGTTTCAGGGGATATAGAGGGGGTCAATTCCCAAGGAGTAGGGGAAAATTCCAAACTCCAAAAACACCTCCACCTAAACAGTGACTTTCAAGTCACACAACCCCTTCACTCAACACCAGTGGGGGGAAGACTAAGCCAATTCTACCAATCTTGGCAGCAGATTACAACAGACAATTGGGTACTAGCAATAATCCAACATGGCTATTGCATAGAATTCCACAAATTCCCACCAAACATCCCTCCAAAAACACGCAAAATGTCACTACAACATTTAGAACTTTTAGGACTAGAAGTTCAAGCACTACTGCAAAAGGATGCAATAGAATTAGTACCAGTACAACAAAAAAACACAGGAGTTTACTCCCTGTACTTTCTAATTCCAAAAAAAGACAAAACATTAAGACCAATATTAGATCTCAGGACACTAAATACCTACATCATATCGGACCACTTTCACATGGTCACACTACAAGACATCATTCCACTGCTCAAACAGCAAGATTACATGACCACATTAGACCTAAAAGATGCGTACTTTCATATACCGATACATCCTTCTCACAGAAAGTACCTAAGGTTCGTATTCAAAGGAATACATTACCAATTCAAGGTGTTGCCATTCGGAATAACAACTGCACCAAGAGTATTCACAAAATGTCTAGCAGTAGTAGCAGCACATATCAGGAGACAACAAATACATGTGTTTCCTTACCTAGACGATTGGCTAATCAAGACCAACACAGTAAGAAAGTGCACAAACAACACCACATATGTCATACAAACCCTTCACAAACTGGGTTTCTCCATCAACTATACAAAGTCACACCTCGAACCGTGTCAGACACAACAATATCTAGGGGCAACCATCAACACATCAAAAGGAATTGCCACTCCAAGTCCACAAAGAGTTCAAGCATTCCACAAGGTAATAAGTGCTATGTTTCCAAACCAAAAGATACAAGCAAAATTTGTGCTAAAACTTCTAGGCATGATGTCATCATGCATAGCCATTGTCCCAAACGCAAGACTACACATGCGACCCTTACAACAGTGCCTAGCATCACAATGGTCACAAGCACAGGGTCAACTTCTAGATCTGGTGTTGGTAGACCGCCAAACATACCTCTCGCTTCTATGGTGGAACAGCAACAATTTAAACAAAGGGCGGACATTTCAGGACCCAGTGCCTCAATACGTTATAACAACAGATGCTTCCATGACAGGGTGGGGAGCACACCTCAATTACCACAGCATTCAAGGACAATGGGACGTACACCAAACAAAATTTCATATAAATTACCTAGAACTGTTAGCAGTATTTCTAGCGTTAAAAGCCTTTCAACCCATAATAACACACAAATACATTCTTGTCAAAACAGACAACATGACAACAATGTATTATTTAAACAAACAAGGAGGAACACACTCAACACAATTGTGTCTCCTAACACAAAAACTATGGCAGTGGGCGATTCACAACCACATTCGCCTAATAGCACAATTTATTCCAGGGATCCAAAACCAACTAGCAGACAACCTTTCGCGAGATCACCAACAAGTCCACGAATGGGAAATTCACCCCCAAGTTCTAAACAATTACTTTCAAATTTGGGGAACACCCCAGATAGATTTGTTCGCAACAAAAGAAAACGCAAAATGCCAAAACTTTGCATCCAGGTACCCACACCGCGAATCACAAGGCAATGCTCTATGGATGAGTTGGTCAGGGATATTTGCATACGCTTTTCCCCCTCTCCCTCTCCTTCCATATCTAGTAAACAAATTGAGTCAAAACCAACTCAAACTCATACTGATAGCACCCACATGGGCAAGACAACCTTGGTATACAACTCTACTAGACCTTTCACTAGTACCGCATGTCAAACTACCCAACAGACCAGATGTGTTAACACAACACAAACAACAGATCAGGCATCCAAACCCAGCATCATTGAATCTAGCAATTTGGCTCCTGAAATCCTAGAATTCGGACACTTAGACCTCACACAAGAATGTATGGAGGTCATAAAACAAGCTAGAAAAGCTTCCACTAGACACTGCTATGCATCTAAGTGGAAAAGATTTGTTTGCTACTGCCATACCAATCAAATCCAACCATTGCATGCCTCTACAAAGGACATAGTGGGATACTTACTACATTTGCAAAAAGCAACCCTCGCTTTTTCATCTATAAAAATACACCTCGCAGCAATATCTGCTTACCTACAAACTACTCATTCATCGTCTCTATTTAGAATACCAGTTATTAAAGCATTCATGGAAGGGCTAAAAAGAATTATACCACCAAGAACACCACCAGTTCCTTCATGGAACCTTAACATCGTCTTAACAAGACTCATGGGTCCACCTTTTGAACCCATGCATTCCTGTGAAATGCAATATTTAACGTGGAAAGTCGCATTTCTCATTGCAATCACATCCCTCAGAAGAGTAAGTGAAATACAGGCATTTACCATACAAGAACCATTTATTCAAATACACAAAAATAAAATAGTTCTAAGAACAAATCCAAAATTTCTACCAAAAGTAATCTCACCATTCCATTTAAATCAAACAGTACAATTACCAGTGTTCTTCCCACAGCCAGATTCCGTGGCTGAAGGGGCACTACATACATTAGACATCAAAAGAGCACTAATGTACTACATTGACAGAACAAAGTTAATCAGGAAAACAAAACAACTGTTCATAGCTTTTCAAAAACCACACATAGGAAATCCAATCTCTAAACAAGGCATTGCTAGATGGATAGTCAGATGTATTCAAACATGCTATCTTAAAGCCAAGAGAGAATTGCCTATTACACCAAAGGCACACTCAACCAGAAAGAAAGGTGCTACAATGGCCTTTCTAGGAAACATTCCTATGAGCGAAATATGTAAGGCTGCAACCTGGTCTACGCCTCATACATTTACTAAACACTACTGTGTAGATGTACTAAATGCACAACAAGCTACAGTGGGCCAAGCTGTACTAAGAACATTATTCCAAACTACTTCAACTCCTACAGGCTAAACCACCGCTTTTAGGGGAGGTAACTGCTTTATAGTCTATGCTCAACATGTGTATCTGCAGCAACATATGCCATCGAACTGAAAATGTCACTTACCCAGTGTACATCTGTTCGTGGCATTAGTCGCTGCAGATTCACATGTGCCCTCCCGCCTCCCCGGGAAGCCTGTAGCCGTTTAAAAGTAAATCTTAAATCTTAAACATTTGTACATTTGTAAATAATTATTATAAACTTTTTATGTACATACGTATTCACTCCATTGCATGGGCACTATTTATAGCAAACAACTCCAGCCTCACCCTCTGCGGGGAAAACAATCTAAGATGGAGTCGACGCCCATGCTCAATGGAGCCGAAGAGGGAGGAGTCCTTCGGTCCTGTGACCAAAAAAGACTTCTTCGAAGAAAAAAAACTTGTAATACTCCGAGCCCAACACCAGGCAGCGGACTGTGCTCAACATGTGAATCTGCAGCGACTAATGCCACGAACAGATGTACACTGGGTAAGTGACATTTTCATTCCTTGGCCCAGCAGGGCTCTGCATTGGGCACCCTTAAGGGGTATCTGTCTGCCATTTCCACCTTTCTCAGGCTTCCTGATCAGCCCTCACTCTTTAAATCTCCACTTGAGAGTAGATTCTTGAAGGGGCTCACTCGCTTATTTCCTCCCACTCCCTTCATCATGCCTCAGTGAGATCTTAATCTTGTACATACTTTTTTGATTTGTACTCCCTTTGAGCCTATGCATAATTGTCCCTTACTGCTCCTCACATTCAAAACTGTCTTTCTTATCGCCATCACCTCTGCTCGCAGGGTGAGTGAGCTTCAGGCCCTTTCTTCAAAACCTCCGTACTTGTCCGTACACCCCGACAAAGTGGTGTTACGCACTAGAGCTTCCTTTCTTCCTAAGGTGGTTACACCGTTCCATGTCGGCCAGTCCATCACTTTGTCTACCTTCTACGCACCCCCACATCCTTCCCATGAGGAGGAGAGTCTCCACCGTCTGGACCCAAAAAGAGCGTTGGCGTTCTATCTCAATCGTACTAAAGACTTCCGGGTGGACGATCAACTCTTTGTTGGCTATGTGGGTGCGAAGAAAGGGAAGGCGTTGCAGAAATGTACCGTAGGAAGTTGGCTCTATATATACTATTTCAAAGGAAGAAATAGTGTGCACTGAGTCCAAGGGTTCCCCTTAGAGGTAAGATAGTGGCAAAAGTAGATAATTCTAATGCTCTATTTTGTGGTTGTGTGGTCGAGCAGTAGGCTTATCAGAGGGTGGTGTTAAGCATTTGTTGTACACACACAGGCAATAAATGAGGAACACACACTCAAAGACTTACTCCAGGCCAATAGGTATTTTCTTAGTTTATTTTAAGAACCACAGGTTCAATATTTACAGTTAATACTTTAAATGTAAGGTACTTCACTTAGATACTTTAGGAACTTTGAATGAAAGCAATATCACATACAGTCTTTGTAAAAATGGCAATAAGCTATTTTCAAATTGGACACAGTGCAAAAATCAACAGTTCCTGGGGGAGGTAAGTAAAGGTTAGTTTTGAAGGTAAGTAAAACACTTACAAGTCTCAAGTTTGGGGCATAGGCAGTCCACTGTTGGGGGTTCAAGGCAACACCAAGGTTACCACACCAGCAGCTCAGGGCCGGTCAGGTGCAGAGGTCAAAGAGGTGCCCAAAACACATAGGCGCCTATGGAGAACAGGGGTGCTCCGGTTCCAATCTGCCAGCAGGTAAGTACTTGCGTCCTCAGGGGGCAGACCAGGGGGGTTTTGTAGAGCACCGGGGACACACAAGAAGACACAGAAAGTACACCCTCAGCGGCACAGGGGCAGCTGGGTGCAGTGTGCAAACAGGCATTGGGTTTTAGATTGAAAACAATGGAGAGACCCGAGGGTCACTTCAACGATGCAGGCAGGCACAGGGGGGGCTCCTTGGGGCAGCCACCACCTGGGCTAGGCAGAGGGTCGCCTGGGGGTTGCTCTTGCACTGGAGTTCGATTCCTTCAGGTCCTGGGGGCTGCGGGTACAATGTTGGTTCCAGGCGTCGGGTCCCTTGTTACAGGCAGTCACGGTCAGGGGGAGCCTCTGGATTCTCTCTGCAGGCGTCACTGTGGGGGCTCTGGGGGGTCGTCTCTGGTTACTCACGGGCTCGCAGTCGCTGGGGAGTCCTCCCTGAGGTGTTGGTTTTCTGCAGGTCGAGCCGGGGGCGTCGGGTGCAGAGTGTGCTTCCGGCAGGAAACGTGAAGCCTTTTAAAGTTGTTGAAAAGTTGCAGATTGTTAAGCAGAGCTACTGCTCATAGGAGTTTCTTGGTCCTGGGGGTCAGGGTAGTCCTCTGAGGCTTCAGAGGTCGCTGGTCCCTGTCGAATGCATCGATGGAGCAGGATTTCGAAGTTGGAGACAGGCCGTTAGGGCTGGGGCCTAATCAGTTGTCGTCTTCCTCCTTCTCTGCAGGCTTGTAGGTCAGCAGTCCTTCTTCTTTCTTCAGGTTGCAGGAATCTCATTTCCTGGGATCTGGGGAGCCCCTAAATACTGAATTTAGGGGTGTGTTTAGGTCAGGGAGGGCAGTAGCCTATGGCTACTGTCCTTGAGGGTGGCTACACCCTCTTTGTGCCTCCTCCCTGTGGGGAGGGGGGCACATCCCTAATCCTATTGGGGTAATCCTCCAAACTAAAGATGGAGGATTTCATAAGGCAGGGGTCACCTCAGCTCAGGACACCTTAGGGGCTGTCCTGACTTGGTGGGTGATGCCTCATTGGTTTTTCTCATTATCTCCTCCAGCCTTGCCGCCAAAAGTGGGGGCAGTGGCCGGAGGGGCGGGCATCTCCACTAGCTGGGATGCCTTGGGGCGCTGTAACAAAAGGGGTGAGCCTTTGAGGCTTACCGCTAGGTGTTACAGTTCCTGCAGGGGGAGGTGAGAAGCACCTCCACCCAGTACAGGCTTTGTTCCTGGCCACAGAGTGACAAAGGCACTCTCCCCATGTGGCCAGCAACATGTCTGGTGTGTGGCAGGCTGGCAGGGACTGGTCAGCCTACACTAGAAGTTGGGTATGTTTTCAGGGGGTATCTCTAAGATGCCCTCTGGGTGTATTTTACAATAAATTGTACACTGGCATCAGTGTGCATTTATTGTGCTGAGAAGTTTGATACCAAACTTCCCAGTTTTCAGTGTAGCCATTATGGAACTGTGGAGTTTGTGTATGACAAACTCCCAGACCATATACTGTTATGTCTACCCTGCACTTACAATGTCTAAGGTTTTGCTTAGACACTGTAGGGGCATAGTGCTCATGCACATATGACCTCACCTGTGGTATAGTGCACCCTGCCTTAGTGCTGTAAGGCCTGCTAGATGGGTGACTTACCTATGCCACAGGCAGTGTGAGGTTGGCATGGCGCACTGAGGGGAGTGCCATGTCGACTTAGTCATTTTCTCCCCACCAGCACACACAAGCTGTGAGGCAGTGTGCATGTGCTGAGTGAGGGGTCCCTAGGGTGGCATAAGACATGCTGCAGCCCTTAGAGACCTTCCCTGGCATCAGGGCCCTTGGTACCAGGGGTACCAGTTACAAGGGACTTACCTGAGTGCCAGGGTTGTGCCAATTGTGGAGACAAAGGTACAGTTTAGGGAAAGAACACTGGTGCTGGGGCCTTGTTAGCTGGGTCCCAGCACACTTTAAAATCATAACTTAGCATCAGCAAAGGCAAAAAGTTAGGGGTAACCATGCCAAGGAGGCATTTCATCACACATACCATCTCTCAATGGGTGCTTCTTTGCATCAAAATGTGCTACGCTTTGGCGAAAAAGCAACCTCCTGACGGCTTGCGGGCTCATTCTACCAGGGCCACTGCTGCATCCACTGCGTTAGCATGCGGATTTCCTGTCCTGGATATTTGTCAGGCAGAGACGTGGGCATCTTTGCACACTTTGACCAAACACTACTGCCTAGACAGTCCGGTCCAAAGGGACGGCTACTTTGGCCGTTCGGGCCTTCAGGACTTTTTGGTGTGATCTTGGTTTGCAGCACACCACCGGGGATGTATTGCTCGGGTATCTATTCAAAGCTAAGGAATCTGCAACTAGAAGTCTCTATCAGATGTGCAAGTTACTTACCTTTGGTAACGATATATCTGGTAGAGACATATTCTAGTTGCAGATTCCTTACCGACCCACCCATCCTCCCCGCACTGCGAACTGATTTCTAGGGACAGGAACTTCCTCTTAAGGGCCCTAGTTTTGGCGCACCACCCTGTGTTCTTCATAGCTCCATTCTACTGGCGTGGAAAGTCGTGAAAAGAAACTGACATCAGCACGTCTGAGTGGTGCCTATATACGACCGCAATGTAATCACGGCGAACACGACACCAATGATGCCCGCTGAATCGACCGACACCACCTTACAGTGCACAGAGGTAAAGCTCGAAGAAAAATCTCTATATCCAGTCTGGTACCTGGGTAAATTCAAAGGTAAGGAATCTGCAAATAGAATAGGTCTCTACCAGTTATATTGTTACTGAGGGAAAGTCACTTGTATTTCAAAGGGGGAAAACCCTACTCCCTTCAGAGGCACCTCTCTGTAGTCGAAAAGCAGGCATGGCAGGAAGACATCCCATCTCCTTTTGAGTTTTACAGGGAGCCCTATGATCATACCCTTCAACATCTTGATGAATCTCTCAACAAGTAACAAGTCAATTGGTTTGTGGATGGTATGGTGTGGTGAATTTGTAAGTCACCCTACACTCATTCCACATATGTTTCAGATAAGCTGACATAAAGTTTGTACCTCTGTCAGAAACCACCTCCTTAGGGAAACCCACTCTGGTAAAAATACCAATTAGGGCTTTGGCTACTGCTGGGGCAGTAGTTAATCTAAGGTGGAATTGTTTCAGGGTACATGGTAGCATGATCCACTATTACCAGTATGTACTGATTACCTGAGGCTGTTGGAGGTTCAAGTGGACCCACAATGTCCACACCAACCCTCTCATAGGGTGCCCCCACCACTGGAAGTGGAATGAGGGGGGACTTTGGTGGCCACCTGTCTTACCACTGGCTTTACAAGTGACACAGGAGCTACAAAGCTCCCTAACTTTGTAGGACATGTTGGTGGGCCAATACAAATGGTTCACAGGTCTGCTCCATGTTTTGGTTTGTCCCAAATAAACTCCTGAGGTACTACTACTCATCTAGTGGCACCATGTTTGGTATCTCTGGCATAAGTGTTGAGGAGTCCATCTTCCCAATAGACCCAGCGGGAGCCTCTGACATCTCCCTTCTCCTGTTAAGCAGCTTGCTGTCTCAGGCCTTCAAGAGTGGGACAAGTCTTTTGTCCCTAGCACAGCTATTCCCTTGTGGGTCCACGGGGGCCCGAGAGCTCTACCTGATAAGGCTCCAGCTCCATGGACTCAGTTCCCTCAGGGTATAGGACATCTTCCTGAGAAGAGAGATCTTGTTTCTTTTGCTGTTCAGAGGCTGGTCCCCCAGTCCCTCCTACCTTTTCTCTTGGAAGGTTGGGCTATTATTCCAGGCTCCAACACTTTTTTTCACCCTGTGCTCTAGTTTTCATGCACACTGGTTCAGGGATTCCCAGCATTGCTGCATGGGTTTTGAGCTCTACCTCAACCCATTCTGAGGACTCCAGATCATTCCCTAGCAAAAATTTCACTGGGATTGCAGAAGAGACCACTCTTTTTTTCAGGCCAGTAACCCCTCCCCATTCTAAAGTCACCATAGCCATTGGATGGACTTTAGTCACATTGTCAGCATTGGTAACTGGATATGTTTGTCTATCCAAATATTCTGTATCCTTCAGGTCTTCTACCTTTGTCCCATTGATCAAGAGCTGCTGCCTGTATTTTTGCATGTTAGGCGGCCAGGCAGCCAGTGTCGCTATATCCACCCACCTTCAGAGACTAGAGTAGCTTCAGTGTGAACCCTGATTTGCTCTGGGCATGCTGTTGATCCCACCTTGCAACTGCGTATTCAAGTACTAACTGGAGTAGTGTTAGTGGGATTTTTCTTGGGACAGGCCATGTCTCCAGTTTGCTGTCCATGCTGTTTACAGTTATGACACAAGGCCTTCTTGGGATCAACGTTTTTACCCTAGTACCCATTTGTTGACTATGAAGAGGCTTGGGGCCCACCCTCATGAGAGGTTTTTGGGTCCCTTGAGAAGATCATTTGCTTTTATCCTTAGGTGTCCTGGGGAGGCTTTGTGACCCCTTTCTTTTGGTCACCCCCTGTGGAAGTCTTGGTCACCCTAGTCTTGAACCAATGGTCTGCCTTCTTTCCCAAATCTCCGGGCGAAATTGGACCTAGGTCTACCAGATGTTGATGCAACTGGTCATTGAAGCAATTACTTAACAGGTTTTCCTTCATAAACAAATTATAAAGCCCATCATAGTCATACACTCCACTGCCATTTATCCACCAATGTAGTGTTTTCACTGAGTAGTCAACAAAATCAACGCCGGTCTGGCTTGAGGTTTTGTAAGTCCCTCTGAACCAAATCCTATACTCCTCAGTTGAGAATCCAAAGCCCTCAGTCAGGGTAGCGTTCGTGTGGTCATAGGATTCTGCATCTTTTCACAAGAGAGTGTGAGGAGTCTACCCCTACACTTAAGTTTGGTTTCACTAATGAACGAGCTGACAAAAATCTCTGGAATGCACTTCTCAGTTCAAAGAAGATATTTATTGTTATTTCACCGCGAGGTTCCTAAAAAGGAGGTTAGCATGTTAAAAGCACACGTTTAAAAATAGTCACAACAATGAAAGAAAAATATACCAAAATTATTCTCAAATGCAATGTGCACAGCAAATATATACATAGTTATGATAATATTATGCAAAGCAAATAATGAAATAAAAATTCATCACCATAAGGCCGGTCAGATGTTTCATCTTTCTCATGCCAGCAAGAAGATTACCCCGTTCAACTGCGAGAAAGAGATCTTCACCCTCACGGGACAGGTGTCAGGCATTTTACGTCCAATCCTGACGGAGATCTTAGAAATTTCACCGCTACTAAGCAGGGCCATCTTTTTATATCTTAAAGAACTGGGGAAGGGCTTTCTGGAAAAAAAAATCCTCATTTAGCAAAACATGCTGGCTAGTTTAAGTCTGCTTTGAAAATCACACATTGGGATTTGGCCACAGTCCCAAGATGTTAAATCAAAACAAAACCGTCCCCTGCTGTCTGAGTACATCCTTATCGACCAAAGCCCTTGGTGAGAAAGAACCCGTAAATAAGCACAGTTTACAATATGGAAAAACACGGGCACGTTTGACATGACAGTGTCTAATGCTATGATAAACTCAATAGGCAGCTAAACTGAATACAAAATGTAGTCTGCAATTGGTGAACACTAGACGGCTAATCCAGGTGCAAAGTGGTACAACACAAAATCAGTGGTCAAAAACACATATTTCACTACAACTTACCAGTGAACGTTTCTCAAAGGAGAGCTCCCCAGTGAGATCTGTTTAGCTTTCTGGTTGCACGGGCCCTCTCAAAAGCGGTGAACCACTTGGTGATATCATCCCTTTCTTCATATTTTGAGACAATCCCTTTGGGGATTTTTAGGATGTCAGTATTCTCTCTGACCCTCTTTATATTGCTGCCACCATTAATGGGTGATGAGCCCATTTCTGCTATCTCCCTTTCTATAGCTAGGAGTTGTTACTCCAAAGCTAACCTTTTGGCCATCCTTGCTAAAAGGATGTCCTCTTCATTGAGGCTGCCCTCAATGTTCACAGCGGAGCTGGATTCCCCGATGGAAGATCCAGATACAGTGAGTCCTATCCTTGGAGACAGGGGTCTGGGGACCCTGGTCGCCTTAGTTAGGTGAGGAGGGGGTAGGTCATCCTCCTCATCTCTAATATCTTCCCTGTCGTAGTGGAGTTCTTCCTCCTCAGCAGGGTGGTCCCTGATGTATTCTGCCAAGAGCTCCTTTAGATTGACCTTCGTAGGGTTGGAACCTGTTCTAATCTTTTTCAGCTTACAGAGGGACCTTACTTCTGCCATCCCTATATGGAGGTAAGGGTTGAGGTTGAGTTCCACAACCATGTCCTCTGCTCTGCTCATTATGTTACTAAAAGTTGGGATTACTTTTTAGAAACTAAAGACGTCTTCTAGTAACTAAATTCTTACTTTAAAAATAACTTTTAAACTGAAAAAGAGATGCTAAGGGGACTTAACCAAGGCCCTAGCAGATACCAGTGGTACCACTGGCTCTGTAAACAGGGAGGATCCCTAAGGGCTGCAGCATGTATTGTACCACCCTAAGGGACCCCTCACCAAACACATGCACACTGTCATTGCAGATTGTGTGTGTTAGTGGAGAGAAAAAAGGTAAAGTCGACTTGACACCCCTCTGTGTGTCATGCCCACAAACCACTGCCTGTGGCATAGGTAAATCACCTCTCTAGCAGGCCTGACAGCCCTAAGGCAGGGTGAGTGCACTATACAACAGTTGAGGGCATAGTTACATGAACAATATGCCCCTACAGTGTCTAAGTCCATTCGTAGACATTGTAAGTGCAGTGTGGCCATATTTGTCATTACGAACTCCATAGCTCCATGATGGCTTGACTGAAGACTGGGAAGTTTGATATCAAACGTCTCAGCACAATAAACCCTCACTGAGGCCAGTGTTGGATTTAATGTAAAATGCACAAAGAGGGCATCTTAGAGATGCCCCCTATATTTTACCCAACCCTTTAGTGCAGGGCTGACCAGTTTGTGCCAGCCTGTCACTAACAAAGAAGTTTCTGACCACATGGGGTGAGAGTCTTTGTGCTCTCTGGGGTCAGAAACAAAGCCTGCTCTGGGTGGAGGTGTAACATTTGGTGGTGACCCTAAAGGCTCAGGCCACCTGTTAAGGTGCCCCAGGACACCCCAGCTAGTGGAGATGCCAGCCTCCCGGACCAGGCCCCACTTTTGGCGGCAGGTCAGGCGGGAAAATTAGGTAAAACATAGAGGAGTGACCACTCCAGCTAGGACCACCCCTACGGTGTCCAGAGCTGAAGTGACCCCCTCCTTGCAAAATCCTCCATCTTGGATTGGAGAGGGACCAATAGGGATAGGAATGTGCCCCTCTCTCCAAAAGGAGGTGGCACAGGAAGAGTGTAGCCACCCTCAGGGACAGTAGCCATTGACTACTGTCCTCTGAACCCTTAACGCCCCTAAATCTAGTATGTAGGGCACCTCTGAACCTTACTCACCAGATTCCAGCCGACCTCAAAAAAGAAAGGCCTGCTAAGCCCACCCCAGCAGTGAAGTCTGCAGATGACAACTAACATGGTCCCCGCCCCACCGGCCTGTCTGCAGCTTCAAAGGCGCCTGCATCAATATGGTGATGCACCCTTCAGGACCAGCGACCTCTACAAACCCCCAGAGTACGCTGTGTCCAGCAGAGGACCAAGAACTCCTAAGAACAGCATCCCTGTCCAGAGGAAACCTCCAAAAAAGACTCCAGAACCGTACCAGATCTGCAAGCCCTTCCCACTCTGCACCCGGTGCCCATGGCCCAAGTCTAGGTTGCCCACTGTTCTAGGGAAGGTCCCCAGGTAATTCCAACCTCAAATCCACCCTGAGTTAACCCCTCCTTGCCAACACGACAATGCCTGCAGCCTCAATCCAGAGGTCCCACCCTGACCGCTATGGGAGCCAACAAAGGTACCCGACGCCCAAGGAGATCCCTACACCCGCATTCCCCTGGCCTTGGGGAATGAGACTGACGGCCAGCCTTTGGTTTTCCAGAACCAATCTCCCAGACTCAGCCTGCAGCATGTTTTGTGACCCCTGGTGTCAACCTATTGAAATGCATTGGGCACCGAGCTCTGTGTTTGCACCTTACACCTGGCCACCCGTGAGCCGCTGAGGGTGTGTGTTTGGTGTGAATCTGTGGCCACTCCGGTGCTTACCGAAACCCCCAGGTCTGTGTCCTGGAACCACAGGTACTTACCTGCAATCTGCTTTCTATCAAGCACCCACAGTCCTCATAGGATTCCATTGTAGACCTGTAGGAAGTTGGCTCTGTATATACTATCTCAAAGTGAGAGATAGTGTGGACAGAGTACAAGGGTTCCCCTTAGAGGTTGATTGTGGAAAATTAGATAATTCGAATGCTCTTTTTTGTGGTAGTGTGGTCGAGCAGTAGGCTTATCAGAGGGTAGTGTTAAGCATTTGTTGTACACACACATACAATAAATGAGGAACACACACTCAAAGACTTAACTCCAGACCAATAGTTTTTATATAGAAAAATATATTTTCTTAATTTATTGTAGAACCACACGATTCAAGATTTGAAGTAAATACATAAAATGCATGGTACTCCACACAGATAAGTAAGGAACTTTGAATTAAAGCAGTAGTACACACAGTATAGGTTACAATGGCAATAAGCTATTTTAAAAGTGGACACAGTGCAAAAATCAACAGTTCCTGGGGAGGTAAGTAAGGTTAAGTTTCTGAGGTAAATAAAGCACTTACAAGTTCAATTTCCTGGGCATAGGCAGCCCACCGTTGGGGGTTCAAGGCAACCCCAAAGTCACTGCACCAGCAACACAGGGCTGGTCAGGTGAAAAGGTCAAAGGAGGGCCCAAAACACATAGGCGCCTATGGAGAACCGGGGTTCTCCGGTTCCAGTCTGCCAACAGGTAAGTACCTGTGTCTTCCGAGGGCAGACTAGGGGGGTTTTGTAGACCACTGGGGGGAGGGGGACACAAACAGGCACACAAAACACACCCTCAGCGGCACATGGGCGCCGGGTGGAGTGTGCTTAGTAGGCGTTGGGTTTTCTGTAGAAATCAATGGAGGGACCCGGGGGGTCACTCTAGCGATGCAGGCAGGGCACAGAGGGGCTTCTCAGGCCAGCTACCGACTGGGCTAGGCAGAGGACCGTCTGAGGGTCACTCCTGCACTGGAAGTCAGTTCCCTTCGGGCCTGGGGGCTGCGGGTGCAGTGCCTGGTCCAGGTGTCGGGTTTTTTGTTCCAGGCAGTCGCAGTCAGGGGGAGCCTCTGGATCCTCTCTGCAGGCGTTGCTGAGGGGGTGCTGGGGGGTCATCTCAGGTTACTTGCGAGGTCGCAGTCGCCTGGGAGTCCTCTTTGCAGTGTTGGTTCTCTGGAGCTCGAGCCGGGGGCGTTGGGTGCAGAGTGTGAAGTCTCACGCTTCCGGCGGGAAGAGTGAGTTCTTTAAAAGTTGCTTCAAAGTTGAAAACATTTTGCTGTTGGTGAACAGTGCTGCTGTTCTCGGGAGTTTCTTGGTCCTTCGGTTCAGGGCAGTCCTCTGAGGCTTCAGAGGTCGCTGGTCCCTGTTGAATGCGTTGCTGTGCAGGTTCTTAGAGTCTTGAGACAGGCTGGTAGAGCTGGGGTCAAGTCAGTTGTCATCTCCGTCATCTCTGCAGGGCTTTCAGGTCAGCAGTCCTCCTTCTTTGTGTAGGTTGCAGGAATCTGATTTCCTGGGTTCTAGGTCACCCCTAAATACTGAATTTTAAGGGGTGTGTTTAGGTCAGGAGGGCAGTAGCCAATTGCTGGAGTGCCCTGGGGAACTGTAACACCAGGACTGAGCCTTTGAGGCTCACCGCCAGGTGTTACAGTTCCTGCAGGGGGAGGTGTGAAGTACCTCAACCCAGTAAGGCTTTGTTCCTGGCCACAGAGTAACAAAGGCACTCACCCCATGTGGCCAGAAACCCGTCTGGTTGTGGCAGGCTGGAAGAAACTGGTCAGCCTAGCACTTATCAGAGGGTAGTGTTAAGCATTTGTTTTACACACACAGGCAGTAATTGAGGAACACACACTCAAAGACTTAACTCCAGGCCCATAGTTTTTATATAGAAAAATATATTTTCTTAATTTATTTTTAGAACCACAAGTTTAAGAGTTGAAGTAAATACATAAAATGTAAGGTACTCCACACAGGTAAGTTAGGAACTTTGAACTAGAGCAGTAACATACAGGGAGTGCCTGGACCCCCACCAACGAAGAGGAAACCACAAAGACCATGAGCACCATCCACTCCTGTTCACCCGCCGACCCCTGCCCTCACACGTCTTCAATAAAGCCAGCCAAATCATCGCTCCCCAGCTCCGGATCATCATCAACAGCTCCTTCGAGTCCGCCATCTTCCCAGAGAGCTGGAAACACGCTGAAGTCAACGCCCTACTCAAAAAGCCCAAAGCCGACCCGTAGATCTCAAAAACTACCGTCCCCTTCCCTGCGAAGGTCATCGAGAAGATAGTCAACAACCAACTATCCCGCTTCTTGGAGGACAACAGGCTACTCAACATCTCCCAGTCCGGCTTCCGCAAGAACCACAGCACTGAGACCGCCCTTATCGCTTGCACCGACGACATCAGGAGTAGGCTCGACAAAGGTGAACGTTGCCCTCATCCTCCTTGACCTTTCCACAGCTTTCGACACAGTCTGTCACCACACCCTTCGCACACGCCTCTACGATGCCGGAATCTGCCCCAGAGCCCTGGATTGGCTCACATCCTTCCTCTCTGGCAGAACCCATAGAGTCTGCCTCCCCCCGTTCCTGTCAAAAGCCACCAAGACCATCTGCGGAGTCCCCCAGGGATCCTCGCTCAGACCCACCCTCTTCAATGTCTACATGGCACCGCTTGCCAACATCGTCCGATCCCACGGCCTCAACCTCATCTCCTACGTGGACGACACTCAGCTCATCCTCTCTCTCACGAAGGACCCCGCAACCACCAAGACCAACCTCCACACCGGACTTCACGCCATCGCCAACTGGATGGAGGCAAGCCGCCTCAAACTGAACTCAGAGATGACTGAGATCATCATCATCTTTGACTCCAACAGATCAGCATGGAACAACTCCTGCTGGATTGCCACTCTGGGATCTGTCCCAACGCCCACCACCCACGCATTCAACCTCGGCTTCATACTGGACTCATCGCTCTCTATGACCCAGCAAGTCAACGCCATCTCATCCTCATGTTTTAACACCCTTCACATGCTTGGCAAGAACTTCAGATGGCTCCCTGTTGAAACCAGACGAACGGTCACCCAAGCTCTCGTTAGCGGCAGACTGGACTACGGCAACGCTCTCTACGCGGGAACAACGGCCAAGCTCCAGAGGAAACTTAAGTGCGTCCAGAACATCTTGGCACGACTCATTCTCAACCTCCCTCGCCACTAACACATCTCAGGCCACCTCAGAGACCTCCACTGGCTCCCCGTCAACAAAAGGATCATCTTCAAACTCCTGATCCACGCTCACAAGGCTATCCAAGGCGCCGGACCTTCTGACCTCAACCAGCGTCTCAACTTCCACATCCCGACACGCCAGCTCCGATCCATCAACCTCTCCCTCTGGACCGTCCCCCGCATCCACTGGACCACACCCGGCTGCATATCCTTCTCCCACCTTGCTGTCAAAACCTCAAACTCCCTCCCCTTCAACCTACATTTGACCTAGGACCTCCTGACCTTCAGGAAGCGCCTCAAGACCTGGGCAGTACCCCCCCCCACCATCCGCGCCTTGAGACCCTACAGGGTGAGTAGCGCACTTAACAAATTACTGATTGATTTATTAAACATACACAGTTTTAGTTAAAATGGCAATAAGCTATTTTAAAAGTGGACACAGTGCAAAAATCAGCAGTTCCTGGGGGAGGTAGGTAATGGTTAGTTTGTCAGGTAAGTAAAGCACTTACAAGTTCAGTCTCCTGGGCATAGGCAGCCCACCGTTGGGGGTTCAAGGCAACCCCAAAGTCACCGCACCAGCAACACAGGGCCGGTCAGGTGCAGAGGTCAAAGAGGTGGCAGAGGTCAAAGAGGTGCCCAAAACACATAGGCGCCTATGAAGAACAGGGGTGCTCCGGTTCCAGTCTGCCAGCAGGTAAGTACCCGTGTCCTCGGTGGGCAGACCAGGGGGGTTTTGTAGAGCACTGGGGGGGACACAAGTAGGCATACAAAACACACCCTCAGCGGCACAGGGGCGGCCGGGTGCAGTGTGCAAAGCAGGCGTCGGGTTTTGTATTAGAAACAATGGAGGGACCTGGGGGTCACTCTGGTGGTGCAGGCAGGGCACAGGGGGGCTTCTCAGGCCAACCACCAACTGAGCTAGGTAGAGGGTCGCCTGGTGGTCACTCCAGCACTGAAGTTCGGTTCCTTCTGGTCCTGGAGGCTGCGGGTGCATTACTTGGTCGAGGCATCGGGTTCCTTGTTACAGGCAGTCAGGGGGAGCCTCAGGATTCTCTCTGCATGCTTTGCTTTGGGGGTCGAGGGGTACTCACGAGGTTGCAGTTGCCTGGGAGTCCTCCCTGTAGTGTTGGTTCTCTGGAGCTCGAGCCGGGGGCGTCGGGTGCAGAGGGTGAAGTCTCACGCTTTCGGCTGGAAGAGTGAGTTCTTTAAAAGTTGTTAGAAAGTTGCAAGATTTTTGCTGTAGGTGAACAGTGCCGCTGTTCTCAGGAGTTTCTTGGTCCTTCGGTTTTCAGGGCAGTCCTCTGAGGCTTCAGAGGTCACTGGTCCCTGTTGGATGCGTCCCTGAATTTAGGGGTGTGTTTAGGTTAGGAGGGCAGTAGCCAATGGCTACTGTTCTGGAGGGTGGCTACACCCTCTTTGGGCCTCCTCCCTGAGGGGAAGGGGGCACATCCCTAATCCTATTGGGGGAATCCTCCAATCTCAAGATGGAGGATTTCTAAAGGCAGTGGTCACCTCAGCTCAGGACACCTTAGGGGCTGTCCTGATGGTGGGTGACCCCTCCTTGTTTTTCTCATTATCTCCTCCAGCCTTGCCGCCAAAAATGGGGGCAGTGGCCGGAGGGGCGGGCATCTCCACCAGCTGGGATGCTGTAACAAAAGGCATGAGCCTTTGAGGTTCACCACCAGGTGTTAAAATTCCTGCAGGTGGAGGTGAGAAGCACCCTCCACCCAGTACGGGCTTTGTTCGTGGCCACAGCGTGACAAAGGCACTCTGCCCATGTGGCTAGCAACTCGTCTGGTTGTGGCAGGGTGGCAGAAATTGGTCAGCCTAGCTCTAGGAGTCGGACTGGTATTCAGGGGGCATCTCTAAGATGCCCTCTGGGTGTACTTTACAATAAATTCCACACTGGCATCAGTGTGCATTTATTGTGCTGAGAAGTTTGATACTAAACTTCCTAAATTTCAGTGTAGCCATTATTGAACGGTGGAGTTTGTGTTTGACAAACTCCCAGACCATATATTCTTTATGGCTACCCTGCACTTACAATGTCTAAGGTTTTGCTTATACGCTGTAGGGGCATAGTGCTCATGCACATATGCCCTCACCTGTGGTATAGTGCACCCTGCCTTAGGGCTGCAAGGCCTGCTAGAGGGGTGCCTTACCTATGCCACAGGCAGTTTGAGGTTGGCATAGCACTCTGAGGGGAGTGCCATGTCAACTTAGTCATTTTCTGCCCACCAGCACACACAAGCTGTGAGGCAGTGTGCATGTGCTGAGTGAGGGGTTCCTAGGGTGGCATAAGACATGCTGCAGCCCTTAGAGACCTTCCCTGGCATCAGTGCCCTTGGTACCAGGGGTACCATTTACAAGGGACTTATCTGGGTGCCAGGGCTGTGCCAATTGTGGAAGCAAAGGTACAGTTTAGGGAAAGAACACTGGTGCTGGGGCCTTGTTAGCAGGGTCCCAGCACACTTTCAATCATAACTGGCATCAGCAAAAGGCAAAAAGTCAGGGGGTAACCATGCCAAGGAGGCATTTCCTTACAGATTCTTTTTCCTATGGGTACGAATATGGGGAGGAATTGGAGGGGCCCCTGGACCCTTATGAATACCAGGATGACCCTGCTATGGACTGGGCACAGGAAGTTGGCAAAGCCAGTGGTCTAGATACTTCTCCTGACTCTGGTATTCTGTCTCCTCCTACCGTGGCTACAGCGGAGGGAGCAACTTATGGTATGGTGGTCAGTAGGGCAGCTGAGGTCCTCAGCCTTCGGCTTCCTACTGTAGAGGTCAGATCTAATCTGCTGACGGAGGTGCACCTGGGCCTTCTACATCAGAACTCCTTTTACCATTCAATGAGGCCCTCACCAATGTCCTTTTGGGTACATGGTCCAAAACCAACACAGGCTCCTGTGAATAGGACTATCTCATGCCGCCATCAGCCCACTCTGAACGACCCTCAATTCCTTTCCCAACACCCCACGCCTGAGAGTCTTGTTATCCAGGTTTCCTCTTCTTCGGGCGTGTTCCCTTCCGCACCCCCGGATAGGGAATCCAAAATGCTGGAACAGTTTAGCAAGAAGTTGTTTTCTTCCTCCAGTCTAGCGCTGAGGTCTGTGAAGACTGGATGCCTTTTGGGCCGCTATACCCACTCCCTGTGGGATACGGTTGCGCAAGTCCTGCCGCAGATACTGGAGGAGACTCGTACTATCGTCTCCCAAGCAGTGAACAATGGGAGAGACGCAGCAAAGTTCACAATCCGTTGTGGGCTGGATACGGGCAGATCAATTGCAACGACAGTGGCCTTACGGCGCCACACCTGGCTACGCACTTGAGGTTTCTTGGAGGATGTCCAACAGTCACTCATGGACATGCCCTTTGATGGCACACGTTTCTTCGGAGACAAAGCAGACTCGGTCTTGGAGAGATTCAAGGATTCCCGGGCTACGGCACTCGGTCATTCCTCTGCCTCTCGCCCACCACAGTCCGCTTTTTGCCCCTTTCATTGCCGTGGGACAGGGAACCAGAGGTCTGTCCAGTCTACTTCTGCCCCCGCTGCAGCCTCCAAACCCTCCTAGTCCGTCCCCTCACTCCCGTCCAGTTGGTGGCAGGATTCGCCATCACCTGCCCCACTGGGAACATATCACCACGGATGGGTGGGTTTTGCAGATCATTCGGAATTGCTACTCCCTCCCTTTCGAATCTGCTCCACCACACATGCCACCCTCACCTTCCGGAGGATCATTTGGCGCTTCTCCGCCAGGAAGTCGTGGCTCTCTTGGCCAAGGGAGCTATAGAAAAGGTCCCTGTGCCAGAAGTAGGTCGTAGTTGTTATTCCAGCTACTTTCTGATACCAAAGAAGGACAAGGGCTTACATCCTATCCTAGACCTTCAGGACCTGAACTACTTCCTCAAGAAGGAGAAATTCAGAATGATCACCCTGGCTCAAGTTCTGTCTGCCTTAGACCCAGGAGACTGGATGGTAGAGTTGGACTTGCAGGACGCTTATTTCCATATTCCCATCCTGCCTGCCCACAGATGTTACCTACGATTCGTGGTAGGTCACAAGCACTTTCAGTTTACTGTGCTCCCTTTCAGCCTTACCAGTGCCCCTCGGGTGTTGACCAAAGTGATGGCGGTGGTTGCAGCTCATCTGCGCAGGTTAGGGGTCTCAGTCTTCCCCTACCTCGACAACTGGCTGTTGAAGGCAGACTCGCCCCAGAAAGTCGTCTCCCACCTTCAGACTACGGCGAACCTTCTGCACATGCTGGAGTTCACTATCAACGTGCCAAAGTCACACCTGACTCCCTCTCAGTCGCTCCCTTTTATCGGTACAGTTCTGGACAGTGCAATATCGGTCTTATTCACCCAACAAACGAGTCCAAGACATTCAGGCTATGATTCCGAACTTTCGTCTTTGGTCCTGGGTTTCGGTGCAATTGACTCTGAGGCTGCTGGGCCTCATGACCTCCTACATCCTGCTAGTTACACATGCCAGATGGCATATGCGGCCTCTGCAGTGGGACCTGAAGTTCCAGTGGGCGCAGCATCAGGGGAATCTGTCCGACCTGGTCCAGATTTTGGAGGGAACTACGAACTACCTAAAATGGTGGCTTTCGAATCAAAATTGGGTCCATGGCAGATCTCTCTCCCTTCCCCAACCAGATCTCTCTATAGTGAAAGATGTGTCACTTCCCGGTTGGGGTGCCCACATGGGCGAGGCGGAGATCAGAGGCCTCTGGTTTCCGGCGGAGTCTGGACTCCATATAAATCTGCTGGAGCTCCAGGCGATCAGGCTTGCGTTGAAAGCATTTCTTCCCCCTCTCAAAGGGAAAGTAGTGCAGGAGTTCACAGACAATACTACCTCTATGTGGTACTTCAACAAACAGGGCAGAGTAGGGTCCTGGACCCTTTGTCAGGAGGCACTACGCCTCTGGACATGGCTGGAACATCAGGGCATGACCCTGATGGTTCAACATCTGACGAGATCCCTCAGCGCCAGAGCAGACAAACTCAGCCGTTGATGCACAGCCGATCACAAATGGCATCTCCATCCGGAGGTGGTGCAAGGTCTCTTTCAGCAGTGGGGAGAGCCTTGGTTAGATCTGTAAGCCTCCGCTGAGAATCGCAATGTCAGCTGGTTTGCGCGTTGGAGTTTTCAAGGCGGCACTCGCTCGTCAACGCTTTTCGTCTCGAGTGGAGCTCAGGCTTCCTTTACACCTTCCCGCCTATCCCTCTTCTGCCCAGAGTTCTCAAGAAAATCAAGAACGACCGGGCCCAAGTCATCTTGGTGGCTCCGGACTGGGCTCGAAGAGTGTGGTATTCAGAGCTATTGAGCATGTCCATCGATCCTCCACTCAAACTGCTTCTTCTGGCGGATCTTCTGTCGCAGCACCAGAGGACGGTTCTTCACCCGAACCTGTCCATCCTCCGCCTTCATGCGTGGAGATTGAGCGGCAACAGTTGACAGCTTTTGCCCTTCCACCCGAGGTCTGCAATGTTATCTTGGCAGCCAGGCGTCCATCGATTAAAACTGTATAAGCCTGTCCTTGGAATACATTTGTGGCATGGTGCACCAACAAATCTGTTGATCCCCTTTCTGCTCTGTCAGAGGTTTTTTTGTTCATTCTTTCTTTAGCCCAGCAGGGCTCTGCTTTGGGCACCCTTAAAGGGTATTTATCTGCCATTTCAGTCTTTCTTAGGCTACCTTATCAGCCCTCACTCTTTAAATCTCCTGTTGTGAGTAGGTTCTTAAGAGGGTTCACCCACTTATTTTCTCCCACTCTATCATGCTTCAGTGGGACCATAATCTTGTACTTATTTGATATGTTCCCCCATTGAGCCAATGCATAATTGTACCTTGCGGCTCCTCACCTTCAAAACTGTCTTTCTGGTTGCTATCACCTCTGCTCGCAGGGTGAGTGAGCTTCAGGCCCTTTCCTCAAAACCTCCATACTTGTCTGTACATCCTGACAAAGTAGTGTTACGCACTAGAGCTCCCTTCCTTCCTAAGGTGGTTACACCATTTCATGTAGGCCAGTCCATCACTTTGCCTACGTTCTATGCACCCCCACATCCTTCCCATGAGGAGGAGAGTGTCCACTGTCTGGACCCAAAAAGAGCGTTGGCATTCTACCTCAATCGTACTAAAGGTTTCCCGGTGGACGATCAACTCTTCGTTGGCTATGTGGGTGCGAAAAAAGGGAAGGCGGTGCAAAAGCGTACCATCTCTCGATGGGTGCTTCTTTGCATCAAAAAGTGCTACGCTTTGGCCAAGAAGCAACCTCCTGAAGGCTTGCGTGCTCATTCTACAGGAGCAACTGCTGCTTCCACTGCGTTAGCACGCGGAGTTCCTGCCCTGGATATCTGCAAGCTACGTGGGCATCCCTGCACCCGTTTGCTAAGCATTACTGCCTGGATAGTCAGGTCCGTCGAGACGACTATTTTGGTTGTTCGGTCCTGCAGGACTTCCTAGTATGATCTTGCTTCGTAGCCCACCACCGAGGATGTCATTGCATGGGTATCTATTCTAAGGTAAGGAATCTGCAACTAGAAGTCTCTATCAGATGTACAAGTTACTTACCGTCGGTAACGAAATATCTGGTAGAGACATATTCTAGTTGCAGATTACTTACTGCCCACCCATCCTCCCCGCTTCCGAACTGATTTCTAGGGACAGGGATTCCCCCTTTCAGGTCCTTAGCTCTGCCGCACCGATCTCAGTGTTCTTAACGGCTCTGCGCTCTGGCGTGGAAAGTCATTAAAAGAAACTGACGTCACTGCACGAGTGCGGCGTCTATGTACTACTCCCGATGTCATCACGGCGACCACGACGCCTGCGGAGTCGGCTGACGCGCAAGGGTATTGCTCGAAGAAAAATCTCTGGATCCAGTCTGACGCTTAGGGAAAAATTCTAAGGTAAGGAATCTGCAACTAGAATATGTCTCTACCAGATATTTTGTTACCGCAGGTAAGTAACTTGTACTTTTGTGTCAAAAAGAACACCTTGCCACAGTTATTCAGGGCGTTGATCGAACAACTTCATGTGCCAATATGCTCTCAATCACAGTGAAGCCAGCCAATAAATAGAGAGATAGAATTGAAATAAAAACAAAAGGTCCCAATTCTTAAAGAAAATCACAAAAGTGCACCCATGGTTTATGTCCTTGCATTAGTGCAGATTTACGGCTTTCGGGAATTCACAAGAATTTACAGAAGTAGGCCAGGAAATCATACTCCTAGAAAATATTTGTGAACTGCATTTTAGCACAAGCAAATATGCACGTGTAGATTTTCTCATGCTAAAATCTATTCAGTGTTCAAAAGTTCACTTTCCCTCCAACCACTTTTTCTCAACTCTGGAAGAAGTCTTACTTCTGTCTGCCAGGAGTACATTTCCAACCTTTCCCCAGAAGAGCTGGTGAAAACCCTGAAAACATGCAAGTTAGTAGGTTTGCACAGACTCAAAAGGGCATTCCACCCCTGGAACTATTGCTTATTATTATCTCCAGCCCCTGTATATAGATCTGCTGAAAAGTGGCAAAATAAGGGAATTGCTAGTATTCAAACCCTACAATAGTCTGAACCATGGCATAATCAGAGTGGCTATTATCAGTGCTCCTGTATAATGGGATTATGCCATAATTTGTCACCACACTACATGTCACCAAAGGAACAAGTGGATTTTTTTCAGGACAAGTAGATTTATGAACCAACCTGTTCCATGGTCAAGTACATATTTGATCAAATTCCACACACTTTCTGTTTAAGTGTCTGTAATCTAAGACTATTCTGTATGAATGGTCAGATTTTGCTATGATGAATAATGGGTTATTCATTGCAGAGACACAGTGTTATTTTACTCCCTGGTTCTCAAGTTGTCCTAGAATCTCTCTCACAGGTGCTGTAGCTTCATTTTTAATTGGATATTGAGGCTTGATCTGTGGGGTTGATCTAATTTGTATTTCATGGTAGGGGGGAATATTTATCTCTCCCTATGTGGTTGTGGTACACTGCAGGAGCCTGTGCCAATGCCCAATCTGAGGCGTAGGCTTCATTTACTACGTCTGGAACTAGGTCAGAGAAAGAAGGAAAATTGGCGCCTTTCCCTTTTTATAGCGTGCAGGCAACTTCAGGTGGCCAATCTTTTTCTGGTAATATAATGTCATAATTTAGTGTTAATATTCTCCAGAAGAAAACTTCAATAGTGCGCTCTATGTCTCCCTAAATATGAATGTTTAATTTGTAAACCCTGTCGGGTGGGAAGACGCACGTGTCTGCCATTTCAACTTCAAAGAAATCATTAGTCAGTGTCACAGACAGAAGATCTGTAGTACTCTGGCAACATATCGTGACCTCTGCTGCACTGCCTAGCAAAGGCACTTCGACGTCCTGTTCCTCAACAACATTCTCAATATGAGTGGCATCTTTAACCGATATTGCTGCCATCTTTTTCTTTTTAAATCGGGGCTTTTACTGTGGAAGTTTATCCTCCTTTTTTGTGAGCGTTTCTGAATAACGTGGTGAGTCCTTTTTCAGCTTCACATAGTCGCTTCAGTGTTCTGACCTCCCTCCTCTGTCACACCGTTTATCCGGTGTGTCCTGTAAGGAATGAGATGGGTGACTGCCAGTACATTGATATTTATCTGGAGTTTTTAAAGTTTCTCTATTTCTAAGATTGTATTCTTTCTCTGAGGTCTCCGTTGGCAGAGATTCTCCTCTTCGGCTTCTTCTGTCTTTATTTTGTTTATCACAGCGTTGTTTAGAACTCTTTTGTGATTGCTTAGTTATCTACTTCGTGGAAGGACTCTGTCATTGAGGATAGCTGGTTTGGCCCCCAGACTATCCCGACCTATACTAGTATAAGTTTTAGAAATAATCTTTGGCAGCTCGTGCTCCTGATCCCATTGAGGAACCTTTCGGAGCAGCCGGCAAATTGCCAATGTTGCTGCTTCCCCTTTAATATTGCTTAAAATTATTGAGGATACGGTGTTGAAATTGCGCATCAGTTTCATCCCCAAATCCAGGGCCGGGCCGCCCCGTCTTCATTCTGAAAGTATTGGAGTACCATGCGTTGTGGTATATATTGTGGCAAAGACTGTGCCCCCAGTGACACAGTCCTCTATTGAGGGAACCATTCCAAATGGCAAGCACATTGTGAGTATTCTATGTTTGTCTTAGGATCCCATATGAGGAAACACTGCTTCCAGCTGATTAGTTTTTTATGCCACCCAGAATCTTCTCTACTCATTGGGTGCTTTTCCCATTATTGAATGGAGCGTTAGTGGATTTATCTATGTGACGGCCAGTCAGTTGATAGCTGGAGCAGCCCTCGCTGGGGTGGTGTTTAAAGTCTGCATTAAAAATTGGATTAAGCGTCTATATATTGCTACAAGCTTGTAAGGAAATGCCTCCCTGACTTTTTGCCTTTGCTGATGCCAAGTTATGATTTGAAAGTGTGCTGAGGCCTGCTAACCAGGCCCCAGCACCAGTGTTCTTTCCCTAACCTGTACTTTTGTTTCCACAATTAGCACACCCTGGCATCCAGGTAAGTCCCTTGTAACTGGTACCCCTGGTACCGTGGGCCCTGATGCCAGGGAAGGTCTCTAAGGGCTGCAGCATATCTTATGCCACCCTGGGGACCGCTCACTCAGCACAGACCCACTGCTTGCCAGCTTGTGTGTGCTAGTGAGGAGAAAGTGACTAAGTCGACATGGCTCTCCCCTCAGGGGGCCATGCCAACCTCACACTGCCTATGGCATAGATAAGTCACCCCTCTAGTAGGCCTTACAGCCCTAAGGCAGGGTGCACCATACCATAGGTGAGGGCATAAGTGCATGAGCACTATGCCCCTACAGTGTCTAAGCAAAACCTTAGACATTGTAAGTGCAGGGTAGCCATAAGAGTATATGGTTTGGGAGTCTGTCATGCATGAACTCCACAGTACCATAATGGCTACACTGAAAACTGGGAAGTTTGGTATCAAACTTCTCAGCACAATAAGTGCACACTGATGCCAGTGTACATTTTATTGTGAAATACACCCCAGAGGGCATCTTAGAGATGCCCCCTGAAACCATACCGACTTGGTTAGATCTGTTCGCCTCCGCAGAGAACGCGCAATGTCAGCAGTTTTGCGTGTTGGAGTTTCCAAGGGGGCTATCAGTAGGCGAAGCTTTTCGGCGCGAGTGGAGTTCAGGCCTCCTGTACGCTTTTCCGCCTATACCACTTCTGCCCAGAGTTCTCAAGAAAATCAAGAACGACCGGGCCCAAGTAATCCTTGTGGCTCCGGATTGGGCACGGAGAGTTTGCTATCCAGAGCTTCTCAAAATGAGCATCGGTCCTCCAATCAGGCTGCCTCTTCGGGAGGATCTTCTATTGCACCAGCAGGGGAAGGTTCTCCACCCGAACCTGTCAACTCTGCGCCTCCATGCGTGGAGATTGAGCGGCTACAGTTGATGGTTTACGACCTCCCTCCCGAAGTGTGTGATGTTATTCTGGCAGCCAGGCGTCCCTCTACCAAGTCGATCTACGCCTGCCGTTGGAAACATTTTGTTTCTTATTGTTCAGAGAGGTCTATTGATCCTCTTTCTTCTTCTCTGTCTAACATCCTTTTGTTTATTTTGTCTCTCGCCCAGCAGTGTTCCTCTTTGGGGACTCTCAAGGGCTATCTTGCAGCCTTATCGGCTTTTCTTCAGTTGCCTGATCAACCATCTCTGTTTAAATCACCTATAGTACAGAGATTTTTTTAAAGGGCTTGTACATCTGTTCCCGCATGTGCCTTTCGTTATGCCCCAGTGGGATCTTAATTTGGTTCTTACCTTCCTTATGTGTGCGCCTTTCGAGCCCTTACATAACTGTCCTCTCCGGCTGCTCACTATTAAGACAGCCTTTTTGGTGGCAATTACATCAGCAAGGAGAGTGAGTGAGCTGCAGGTTTTATCTTCTAAACCTCCTTATCTAATGATATATCCTGACAAGGTGGTGTTAAGAACTCGTGCCTCTTTTCTCCCCAAGGTGGTGACCCCTTTCCATCTGGGTCAAATTATCACCCTGCCCACCTTCTTTGCACCACCGCATCCCTCTAAGGAAGAGGAGCGTCTCCATAGACTGGACCCAAAAAGAGCGTTATCGTTCTACCTCGACCGCACTAAAGAGTTCCAGGTGGACGACCAACTCTTTGTGGGGTATGTTGGTGCAAAGAAGGGTCGGGCAGTACAGAAACGATCCATTTCGCGCTGGGTCGTTCTCTGTATAAAAATATGCTACGCTTTGGCGAAGAAGCAGCCTCCTGATGGCTTGAGAGCTCATTCCACTAGGGGGAAAGTTGCTACCACTGCGTTAGCACGTGGCGTACCGATGGTGGACATATGTCAGGCCGCAACGTGGGCTTCTTTACACACATTTGCGAAGCACTACTGCCGGGATAGCCAGGTGAGAAGAGAGGGGCATTTTGCCCGTTCTGTCTTGCAGGACTTCCTAGTTTAAAAAAAAAAAAAAATCTCCTTCAGACCCACCACCATGGGTTATAGCTTGGGTATCTATTCTAAGGTAAGGAAGCTGCAGCTAGAAGTCTCTATCAGATGAACAAGTTACTTACCTTCGGTAATGAGGTATCTGGTAGAGACTCTATCTAGCTGCAGATTCCTTAAACCCACCCAAGCCTCCCCGCTCTGGGGAAATTTTTTCTCATATGCATATGTGTATATATATGTGTATATATATATATATATATATATATATATATGTTCGATGGCATGTGTAGCTGCAGATACACATGCTGTGCACATCCCGCCATCTGGTGTTGGGCTCGGAGTGTTACAAGTTATTTTTCTTCGAAGAAGTCTTTTCGAGTCACGAGACAGAGGGACTCCTCCCATTTCGACTCCATTGCGCATGGGCGTCGACTCCATCTTAGATTGTTTTTTGTCCACCATCGGGTTCGGACGTGTTCCTTTTCGCTCCGTGTTTCGGGTCGGAAAGTTAGTTAGAATCTCGGAAAAATCGTCGGTATTGTTTGCGTTCGGTATCGGGTTAGTTACAACAGATCGACACCGAATTGATAAGAGCTCCGGTGGCCCGTCGGGGTTTTTCGATTCCCGTCGGGGCCTGGTCGGCCCGGCCACGTGTCTCTTCAAGGCTGATGGAACGGACCCCATTCCGCTTCCGTCCAAAATGCCATAACAAGTATCCATATACAGATCAACACCTGGCCTGTAACTTGTGTTTGTCACCAGAACACAAGGAGGATACTTGTGAGGCCTGTCGAGCGTTTCGGTCGAGGAAGACACTCAGGGACCGAAGAGCAAGAAGACTGCAAATGGCGTCGGCGCCGACAGGACAAGGGTGTTTCGAGGAGGAGGAAGAAACATTCTCCATCCAGGATTCGGACTCGGAGGAGGTCGATCCCGAAGAAACGCCGAAAACCGTGAGTAAGACGTCGAAACAAAAAACTCACGAAAAGACTGCCAAAGCCCAGGGGATGCCACCGCCAACAGGCCATGGCTTAACCCGAAAAGTAGGTGACCGTCCATCGGCACCGAAAAAGGGCGAGCTGGTGTTGAAGTCATCTGACTCCGGTCGAGATACAGGCATGCAGCAATCTCGGGCCCGAGAGAGTGGCTCCGAAAAGATTCGGCACCGAGACAGCGGCACCGAAATTGGTCGGCACCGAGAGGGCACTATGCCGAAAAGGAAAAAGATTTTGTCAGAGCCGAAAAAAGCAGCAGAAAAGGTTTCGGTGCCGAAACATCCGGCCTCCGAACCAAAAATTAGTTCCTATTCAGAGGAACAAGGACTGTCCTCTCAAATGAAGAGACACAGATTTGAAGAAGAATTACAGACAATAGAGCCAGATCACACGCAAAGGCGGCTCTTTATTCAGAAAGATACAGGGAAGATCAGCACTCTTCCCCCAATCAGAATGAAACGAAAACTTGCCTTCCAAGACAAGGACAAGGACAAGGACAAACAGCCACAAGCAAAAGTGGCTACACAAATAACACCACCACCATCCCCACATCACTCTCCACAACTATCACCGGTAGCCACTCCACCAATGATGCAATCCCCAACACATACGGGGATGAGTCAAGATGACCCTGACGCATGGGACCTTTACGACGCACCAGTGTCAGACAATAGTCCTCAATGCTATCCAGCAAGACCCTCGCCACCTGAGGATAGTACAGGCTATATTCAAGTGGTATCAAGGGCAGCAGCATTTCACAATGTCAGCCTTCACTCAGAACCCATTGAAGATGACTTCCTTTTTAATACACTGTCGCCTACGCACAGTCAATATCAAAGTCTGCCAATGTTGCCCGGAATGCTAAAACACTCCAAACAAGTGTTTGAAGAGCCTGTCAAAGGGAGAGCCATTACTCCAAGAGTAGATAAAAAATATGAACCGCCACCAACAGACCCAGTGTACATCACACAACAGCTATCACCAGACTCTGTTGTAGTTGGAACAGCGCGCAAAAGAGCCAACTCTCATACTTCAGAAGACGCGCCACCTCCAGATAAAGAGAGTAGAAAATTTGACGCGGCAGGCAAAAGGGTGGCGGCACAGGCAGCAAACCAGTGGCGTATTGCAAATTCGCAAGCTTTGCTAGCCAGATATGATAGGGCCCATTGGGACGAGATGCAACACCTTATTGAACACTTGCCAAAGGAGTTTAAAAAAAGAGCGCAGCAAGTGGTCGAAGAGGGACAAAATATCTCCAATAATCAAATTCGATCAGCAATGGATGCTGCAGACACAGCTGCTAGAACTGTCAACACAGCAGTAACGATAAGGAAGCATGCATGGCTGCGTACATCAGGATTTAAACCAGAGATACAGCAAGCTGTGCTGAATATGCCATTCAACGGACAGCAGTTGTTTGGGCCGGAGGTGGACACTGCAATTGAAAAACTTAAAAAAGACACTGACACTGACACGGCCAAAGCCATGGGCGCGCTCTACTCCCCGCAGAGCAGAGGCACATTTCGAAAAACACAATTTCGAGGGGGGTTTCGAGGGCAAACCACAGAAGCCACAACCTCACAAACAAAGCCCACTTACCAGAGCCAGTATCAGCGGGGAGGTTTTCGGGGACAATATAGAGGAGGACAGTTTCAAAGAAACAGAGGAAAGTTCCAAAGTCCCAAAGTCCCAAAACTCCTCAAAACAAACAGTGACTTCAAGGTCACAAATCCCCAACACATAACACCTGTGGGGGGGAGACTAACCAAGTTTTACACACATTGGGAGGAAATAACAGCAGACATTTGGGTCTTAGCAATTATCCAGCATGGTTATTGCATAGAATTCCTCAAAATCCCTCCAAACGTCCCACCGAAAACACACAATATGTCAAAACAACATATAGATCTTCTACGACTAGAAGTTCAGGCATTGCTACAGAAAGAAGCAATAGAATTAGTACCAAAAGATCAATTAAACACAGGAGTTTACTCGCTGTACTTCCTGATACCCAAAAAGGACAAGAGCCTGAGACCGATACTAGATCTCAGAACATTAAATACCTACATCAAATCAGACCATTTTCACATGGTTACTCTACAAGACGTAATCCCACTGCTCAAACAACAAGACTACATGACAACACTAGACCTAAAGGATGCATATTTCCATATACCAATACATCCTTCACACAGAAAGTACCTAAGGTTTGTATTCCAAGGGATACATTACCAATTCAAAGTGTTGCTATTCGGAATAACAACTGCGCCAAGAGTTTTTACAAAATGCCTGGCAGTAGTAGCTGCACATATCAGAAGGCAGCAAATACATGTGTTCCCATACCTAGACGATTGGTTAATCAAAACCAATACGCTAAAACGGTGTTCACAACACACAAAATATGTCATAGAAACCCTTCACAAACTAGGTTTCTCAATCAACTACGCAAAGCCACACCTGCAGCCGTGCCAAACACAGCAATACTTAGGATCAACAATCAACACAGCAAAAGGGATTGCTACTCCAAGTCCACAAAGAGTACAAACATTTCACAATGTAATACAAACCTTGTATCCAAAACAAAAAGTACAAGTCAAAATAATACTGAAACTACTAGGCATGATGTCCTCATGCATAGCCATTGTCCCAAATGCAAGGTTACACATGCGGCCCTTACAACAGTGCCTAGCATCACAATGGTCACAAGCACAGGGTCAGCTTCTAGATCTGGTGTTGATAGACCGCCAAACATACATCTCGCTTCAATGGTGGAACAGTATAAATTGAAACCAAGGGCGGCCTTTCCAAGACCCAGTGCCACAATACGTGATAACAACAGATGCTTCCATGACAGGGTGGGGAGCACACCACAATCAACACAGCATCCAAGGACAATTGAACGTACAGCAAAAACAGTTACACATAAATCACCTAGAACTGTTAGCGGTATTTCTAGCGTTGAAAGCATTTCAACCCATGATAACCCACAAATACATTCTTGTCAAAACAGACAACATGACAACAATGTACTACTTAAACAAACAAGGAGGGACACACTCAACTCAGTTGTGTCTCCTAACACAGAAAATATGGCATTGGGCTATTCACAACCACATTCGCCTAATAGCACAATTTATTCCAGGAATTCAGAATCAGTTAGCAGACAATCTCTCACGGGATCACCAACAGATCCACGAATGGGAGATTCACCCACAAATACTGAACACTTACTTCCAAATTTGGGGAACACCACAAATAGATCTATTTGCAACGAAGGAAAACTCAAAATGCCAAAACTTTGCATCCAGGTACCCACAACATCAGTCTCAGGGCAATGCGCTATGGATGAACTGGTCAGGGATATTTGCTTATGCTTTTCCCCCTCTCCCACTCCTTCCATATCTAGTAAACAAGTTGAGTCAAAACAAACTCAAACTCATACTAATAGCACCAACATGGGCAAGGCAACCTTGGTACACAACACTACTAGACCTGTCGGTAGTACCTCATGTCAAACTACCAAACAGACCAGATCTGTTAACACAACACAAACAACAGATCAGGCATCCAAATCCAGCATCGCTGAATCTAGCAATTTGGCTCCTGAAATCCTAGAATTCAGACACTTAGACCTCACACAAGAATGTATGGAGGTCCTAAAACAGGCTAGAAAGCCTACCACTAGACACTGCTATGCAAATAAATGGAAAAGATTTGTCTATTACTGCCATAATAATCAAATTCAACCCTTACACGCATCTACAAAAGATATAGTAGGATACTTACTACATTTGCAAAAAGCAAAACTAGCTTTCTCTTCCATAAAAATACATCTTGCTGCAATTTCAGCTTACCTGCAAATTACGCACTCAACTTCATTATTTAGGATACCAGTCATAAAAGCGTTTATGGAAGGCCTAAAGAGAATTATACCACCAAGAACGCCACCAGTTCCTTCATGGAACCTAAACATTGTCTTAACACGACTCATGGGCCCACCTTTTGAGCCCATGCACTCTTGTGAAATGCAATACTTAACATGGAAAGTTGCATTTTTAATTGCCATCACATCTCTAAGAAGAGTGAGTGAAATTCAAGCGTTTACCATTCAAGAACCATTTATTCAAATACACAAAAATAAAGTTGTTCTACGAACAAATCCCAAATTTTAACAAAAGTAATCTCACCGTTCCACTTGAATCAAACGGTAGAGTTACCAGTGTTCTTCCCACAGCCAGATTCTGTAGCTGAAAGAGCTCTACATACATTAGACATCAAAAGAGCACTAATGTACTACATTGACAGAACAAAACTAATTCGAAAGACAAAACAACTATTTATCGCCTTTCAAAAACCTCATACAGGAAATCCAATTTCAAAACAAGGCATTGCTAGATGGATAGTTAGGTGCATTCAAACCTGCTATCTTAAAGCTAAAAGAGAACTGCCTATTACACCAAAGGCACACTCAGCCAGAAAGAAAGGTGCTACCATGGCCTTTCTAGGAAATATTCCAATGAACGAAATATGTAAGGCAGCGACATGGTCTACGCCTCATACATTTACCAAGCACTACTGTGTAGATGTGCTAACTGCACAACAAGCAACAGTAGGTCAAGCTGTACTAAAAACATTATTCCAAACTACTTCAACTCCTACAGGCTGAACCACCGCTTTTGGGGAGATAACTGCTTACTAGTCTATGCACAGCATGTGTATCTGCAGCTACACATGCCATCGAACGGAAAATGTCACTTACCCAGTGTACATCTGTTCGTGGCATTAGTCGCTGCAGATTCACATGCGCCCACCCGCCTCCCCGGGAGCCTGTAGCCGTTTAGAAGTAAATCTTAAACATTTGTACATTTGTAAATAGATTACTTGAAACTTTATTATGTACATACGCATTCACTCCATTGCATGGGCACTATTACTAGCATACACAACTCCTATCTCACCCTTTGCGGGGAAAACAATCTAAGATGGAGTCGACGCCCATGCGCAATGGAGTCGAAATGGGAGGAGTCCCTCGGTCTCGTGACTCGAAAAGACTTCTTCGAAGAAAAACAACTTGTAACATTCCGAGCCCAACACCAGATGGCGGGATGTGCACAGCATGTGAATCTGCAGCGACTAATGCCACGAACAGATGTACACTGGGTAAGTGACATTTTCCATATGTTTCATTTTGGCAACTTTTGCCTTTCTTACAGGCATGATAGTGTTTTTCTCCAAACAGTCAAAGAGGTTAAAAGTGTATTAGTTGGTTCTTCCATGACTCTGTGGTTCTGGCGCGGGAAGTTGTGGAAAAGAACTGACGTACACGCGCCGAGACGGCGTCTATATAGACAACCATGACGTCATAGACGACTCCAATGACGCTGACGACGCACGCAGAGCTGGTCGACGCACGCGGATCCGAGCGACGCTGTCCGACGGCGCGCGCGCAGGGTACTGCTCACAAAAAACTCCGGATTCGGAGCTGACGCCAGGGAATTCTAAGGTAAGGAATCTGCAGCTAGATAGAGTCTCTACCAGATACCTCGTTACCGAAGGTAAGTAACTTGTTCATCTAAGCTATTATATATGTGCCTAAGCAATGTTCTAAAATGAACCCACAACATTGTGGCCTTGCCGGCTCACAGCTACCTTGGCAGAGGCAGATCCCATTTTTCCTCTATGAGTAGCAGGCAACTTTGTTGGACAAGAGAGTCCTACAAATTTTCTGCCAGGACTATGCCCTTTCCTTTCTTTCTTCCCCCCTGCACCTTTCACTGCCTTCAGTACGGCTGATGTGAGACTAGCTTGTTGTATAGCGATTTTAACCATGTTTTAGACATGTTGTTTCAGCCAACTAGGCTTGCTGCTATGCACTTTAATTCAGTTACATTTCATTCAGCATTGCTTTATTTTCCGAGCAATAAGCCACATTTACGGTGCTGTTTAATTTTCTTTATCTTATTGTACTTTCGCCTAGGAAAGCATCCCGTTCTTAGTTGGACATTTATTTCACTTTGGGCTTTCTTCAAGGATACAGTCAGATAGGGTTGCCAACAAACTTGGTATGCTGTGTCTCCAACATTTACACAAAAATACACACTCATATGTGGGGTCTATTTCTTAGAATATCAGTTGTTTTATTATAAAACACCCCTTTGTCCTAGACACGTTATAGGGAGATTCCAGCCACATGACCACAACTGTATGCTGATTGCTTCGCTTCGGCTACTTGCTTAGACGGACCCCTGATCCACATGGGGACCGTGTCGCTCTAGACTACAGGCTTCTTCCTCCAGCTATGGGGGACGAGATACCCCAGGGGGGAAACCCGAAGAGCAGATTAGGCTTATTACGCTGTGCTCAAACATAGTGTAGGTAGGAGAAATATATAAGTTTGGTGGCATGTGTAGCTGCAGATACACATGCTGTGCATTATCCTGCCATCTAGTGTTGGGCTCGGAGTGTTACAAGTTTTCTTCGAGGAAGTCTTTTCGAGTCACGTGACCGAGTGACTCCTCCCCTTCGGCTCCATTGCGCATGGGCGTTGACTCCATCTTAGATTGTTTTCTTTCCGCCATCGGGTACAGACGTGTTCCTCTTCGCTCCGTATTTCAAATCGGGAGAGTTAGCTAAAGTATCGAAAATTCGACGGTATTGTTATCGCTCGGTACCGGGTTAGTGTATCGGCACTGACATCAAGACCGCTTTGGCTGCCCTTCGGGGCTTCCACTCTTCACCGAGGCCAGGTCGGCCCAACCACACCCATCGTCCCAGACTAATGGACCGGACCCACTTCCATTTCTGTCCTATGTGTCACGCAAAGTATCCTTATACAGACCAGCACCCGGTCTGTAATCTGTGTTTATCACCCGAACACAGAGAGGATACTTGCGAAGCTTGCTGAGCGTTCCGATCGAAAAAGACCTTAAGGGATCGACGCGCAAGAAGACTACAAATGGCGTTGAAACCGAAAGAACAGCTCGACGTCAGAGAGGAGGAAAGCATCTCCATCCAAGAGACGGACTCGGATGAATCCGAAGGTGAACGACCCTCGACGGTGCAACGAACCGTGAGTAAACCTGCCCCGTCCAAAACTCAGGGTCACAGCAAAACATTTAAGGCCATGGGGACGCCACCGCTAGCAGGCCATGGCTCAACCCACCGAAAGGAAGGTGATCAAACATCAGCACTGAAAAAGGCCAAAGAATTGCTGAAGACTTCCGACTCCAGTCGAAAATCCGGCACCGAAAGATCTCGACACCGAGAGTTCGAATCGACCAAACCATGGAAAATCTCCTCGGAACCGAAAAAGACTGTAAAAACAGAAACTTCGGTACCGAAAAAAGCGGCCTCTGAGCCGAAAAGAAGCTCTTATACAGCCAATTCAAGGAAAGACATTGATTTGAGTAAGAGTTAGGTATGGAAGAACCTGACCATACACAAAGGAGGTTACATATCCAAAAAGAGACTGGAAAAATACAAACTTTACCTCCACTCAAATCAAAAAGGAAACTTGCATTTCAGGAGACAGAAATGCAACCTAAGGCAAAAGTGGTTAGAGACAAATCTCCACCACCAATGTTCTCACCACAGCCGTCCCCTACCGCGTTCACCACACCTGTCACCAGTGGGAACACCTATAATGCAGCCACCCACACATACTGGGATGACACAGGATGATGCTGATGCATGGGACTTATATGATGCACAAGTATCAGATAACAGTCCGGATTGTTATCCAACAAAGCCGTCACCACCAGAAGACAGTACTGCATATATGCAGGCACTATCCAGGGCAGCTACGTTCCACAACGTAGCAATGCACACAGAGCCAGTGGAGGATGATTTCCTTTTTAACACTCTGGCATCCACCCACGCTTCCTCTCAGAGTGTGCCGATGCTCCCGGGCATGCGCAAGCACGCGCAACACATCTTCCAGGAGGGGCAGCAAGAAAAAGAGCAAACTCTCAATCGTCAGGAGACGCTCCACCACCTGACATAGAAAGTAGAAAATTAGACGCAGCGGGCATGCAAGTGGCAGCACAAGCAGCCAATCAATGGCAAATAGCAAATTTACAAGCCCTACTTGTACGCTACGACAGGGCACACTGGGACGAGATGCAAGACATCATACAGCACTTGCCCAAAGAACACCAAAAAACGTGCCCAGCAAGTAGTGGAAGAAGGACAGGCCATATCTAATAACCAGATAAGGTCCGCAATAGACTCGGCAGACAAGGCAGCACGGACTGTCAACACGGCTGTGACCATTCGCAGACATGCATGGCTGAGAAGTTCTGGATTCAAGCCAGAGATTCAACAAGCGGTGTTAAACATGCCGTTTAATCAACAACAGTTGTTTGGGCCGGAAGTCGACACAGCCATTGAGAAAATGAAAAAAGACACGGACACTGCCAAAGCCATGGGTGCGCTCTATTCCCCACAAGTCAGAGGCACCTTTAGAAAACCACAATTCAGAGGAGGTTTTCGGCAACAAACATCTGAGGCTTCCACCTCTCAAACCAGACCCACCTATCAGGCACAATACCAAAGGGGAGGGTTTCGTGGTTCCTATAGAGGACAATTCCCAAGAGGAAGGGGAAAATTCCAAACAACCAAACCAAGCCAGACCAAGCAGTGACTTCAATGTCACAACACCCCAAAACTTGACACCAGTGGGGGGGTGGGGCTAACCACATGCTACCAAAACTGGACACACATTACCACAGACGCATGGTCCTATCAATTATCCAACATGGTTATTGCATAGAATTCACAAGATTCCCGCCAGATGTGCCACCCAAAACGCACAGACTGTCCCAACAACACTTAGACCTATTACAAATAGAGGTCCAAGCACTACTACAAAAACAAGCAATAGAGCTCGTACCCAATCATCAAAAAGGAACAGGAGTCTGTCTACTCACTATATTTCCTGAGTCCAAAAAAAGGACAAAACGTTAAGACCTATGTTAGATCTCAGAACACTGAATCTCTTCATCAAATCAGACCACTTCCACATGGTAACACTTCAAGAAGTAGTTCCCTTATTAAAAAAGGAGGAATACGTGACAACATTGGATCTCAAGGAAGCGTATTTCCACATACCCATCCATCCTTCTCACAGAAAATACTTAAGGTTTGTAATGCACGGCATACACTATCAATTCAAAGTGCTACAGTTCGAATAACAACAGCCCCAAGGGTATTCACAATATGCCTAGCAGCAGTAGCCGCTCACATAAGGAGACAGCACATGCACGTATTCCCATATTTAGACGACTGGCTAATAAAAACCAACACTCAACAACAGTGTCTTCTTCACATGCAATACGTCAGAGAAACTCTAGACAAACTGGGGTTCTCTATAAATTACTAGAAATCACATCTGCAACCATCCCAAATACAACAATACTTGGGAGCAACACTCAACACACAAAGGGCAATTGCCACTCCAAGTCCACAAATAGTCCAATCGTTCCAAAATGTGAGATCAAGCATACAACCAAACCAACACTACACAGTAAGGTTTGTAATGAAACTTCTAGGCATGATGTCCTCATGCATAGCCATTGTCCCAAATGCAAGATTACACATGCGGCCCTTACAACAGTGCCTAGCAAAACAATGGACACAAGCACAGGGTCAACTTCAAGATCTAGTGTTGATAGACCGCCAAACACACTCCTCGCGTCAATGGTGGAACCCTATAAATTTAAACAAAAGTGGCCATTCCAAGACCCAGTGCCTCAAGCTGTTATCACAACAGAACCTTCCATGGTGGGGAGCACACCTCAACAATCGCAGCATACAGGGTCAATGGGACAATCAACAAAAACAACTTCACATAAATCATTTGGAACTGCTAGCGGTTTTTCTAGCATTAAAAGCGTTTCAACCACTAATAGCCCACAAACACATTCTTGTCAAGACAGACAACATGACAACAATGTACTATCTCAACAAACAAGGGGGGACACACTCATCACAACTGTGTCTCTTAGCAGAAAAGATTTGGCATTGGGCAATTCACAACCACATTCGCCTAATAGCACAATACATACCAGGCATTCAGAATCAGTTAGCCGACAATCTCAGTCGAGATCACCAGCAAACTCACAAATGGGAAATACATCCCCAGATCCTACAGGATCACTTCCACCGCTGGGGAACACCAAACATAGACCTATTCGCAACAAAAGAAAACGCAAAATGCCAAAACTTCGCATCCAGGTACCCACACCCTCAGTCCAAGGGCAATGCGCTATGGATCAGTTGGTCAGGGATATTTGCTTACGCTTTTCCCCCTCTCCCACTCATTCCTTATCTGGTCAACTAACTAAGTCAAAACAAACTCAAACTAATACTCATAGCACCAACCTGGGCTCGTCAACCGTGGTACACAACACTGTTGGACTTATCATTAGTACCCCACATCAAACTACCAAACAGCTCAGATCTGTTAACACAACACAAACAACAGATCAGACACCCAAATCCAGCATCACTCAATCTAGCAATCTGGCTCCTGAAGTCTTAGAATTTGGACATTTAAATCTTACACAAGAGTGTAAGAGATTTGTTTGCTACTACCACAGTAATCAAATTCAACCACTACATGCCTCCACAAAGGACATTGTAAGCTATTTATTACACTTACAAAAGTCTAATCTAGCATTTTCATCCATTAATATCCATCTCACTGCAATATCTTCCTATCTACAGATTACATATACAACATCACTTTTTAGAATCCCAGTCATTAAAGTATTTATGGAGGGACTAAAAAGAATCATACCCCCAAGGACACCACCAGTACCTTTGTGGAACCTTAATATTATATTAACACGACTCATGGGCCCACCATTTGAATCCATGCATTCTTGTCAAATTCAATATCTGACTTGGAAAGTAGCCTTTCTAATAGCAATCACATCACTTAGAAGAGTGAGTGAAATACAAGCATTTACTATTCAAGAACCCTTTATACATATACATAAACATAAAGTGGTTCTCCGTGCAATTCCAAAATTCTTACCAAACGTCATATCACCATTCCATCTAAACTAAACTGTGGATCTCCCAGTCTTCTTTCCACAACCAGACTCAGTAGATGAAAGGGCCTTGCAAACATTAGACATAAAAAGAGCACTAATGTATTACATTGACAGAACAAAACAATTTCGTAAAACAAAACAATTGTTTGTAGCTTTCCAAAAATCTCATTCAGGTAACCCTATATCCAAACAAGGCATTGCCAGATGGATTGTTACATGTATTCAAACTTGCTACATCAAAGCAAAAAGAGATTTACCTATTACACCAAAAGCACATTCCACTAGAAAGAAAGGCGCCACAATGGCTTTTCTTGGGAATATACCAATGACAGAAATTTGTAAGGCAGCCACTTGGTCTACGCCACATACATTTACTAAGCATTACTGTGTAGACCTGTTAACAACACAACAGGCCACAGTAAGAACAGGCTGTATTAAGAACATTATTTCAGACAACTTCAACTCCTACAGCCTAAACCACTGCTTTTTGGGGAGATAACTGCTTAGTAGTCTATGCACAGCATGTGCATCTGCAGCTACACATGCCACCAAACGGAAAATGTCACTTACCCAGTGTACATCTGTTTGTGGAATGAGACGCTGCAGATTCACATGCTCCTTCCCACCTCCCCGGTAGCCTGTGCCCGTTTTTAGTTGCATAACAATTGTAAATATGTAAATAAATAATATTTTAATAGACATTAGATACATACATTACTACTCCATTGCGTGGGCACCTCTAGTATACTCACAACTCCTACTTCACCCTCTGCGGGGAAAACAATCTAAGATGGAGTCGACGCCCATGCGCAATGGAGCCGAAAGGGAGGAGTCACTCGGTCCGTGACTCGAAAAGACTTCTTCGAAGAAAAACAACTTGTAATACTCCGAGCCCAACACTAGCTGGCAGGATAATGCACAGCATGTGAATCTGCAGCGTCTCATGCCACGAACAGATGTACACTGGGTAAGTGACATTTTCCATATCACTCATAGTGACAGTATGGCTGGACTGTTTACTTTGGTAGTCACCTGCTTACTTTTATTGTGTTTTATCATCCTAGTTATTGCAATACATGCTTTTTTATATAAGATGCAGTTAATTCAATAAATCCTAGTTGGCCTATAGTCTGCCTCTGTTGTCTTTGCCTATATGAGACTTTCGGTAACTGAGTGTAGGAAAGTACCATCTTTCTTGGCATGTTACCCCTGTTTTTACCTGTATGTCAGTATGTTTTTGCCTTTCTCACTGGGATCCTGCTGGTCAGGACCCTAGTGCTCATAATTTATGGCCTAATGTGTGTGTTGTCAATATTGCTTAACTGTGTCACCGAGGCTCTGCTAACCAGAACCTCAGTGCTTATGCTGTCTCTGCTTTTAAATTTGTCACTATAGGCTAGTGACTTCATTTACCAATTTCAGTTGGCACACTTGACCTCCTTTATAAGTCCCTAGTATATGGCACCTAGGTATCCAGGGCACTGGGATTCCAGGAGATCCTTATGGGCTGCAGCATTTCTTTTGCCACCCATAAGGAGCTCAAACAAACCCTTTCACAGGACTGCCACTGCAGCCTGCGTGAAATAGAGCACACATTATTTCACAGCCATTTTCACTGCACTTAAGTAACTTATAAGTCACCTATATGTCTAACCTTCATTTAATGAAGACTAGGTGCAAAGTTACTAAGTGTAAGGGCATAAGGGCACCCTTACACTAGCAAAGGTGCCCCAACATAGTTCAGGGCCAATTCCTGGGACTTTGTGAGTGTGGGGACTCCATCACACACGTACAATACATCTAGGTCAATGCCTATATGTAGCTTCATAATGGTAACTCCGAATATGGCCATGTTAGGTGTCTAAGATCATGGAATTGTCCCCCCCCATTCCAAATCTGCTATTGGGGAGCCAATTCCATGCATCCTGGGGGCTCCACCGTGGACCCCCAGTACTGCTAAACCAGCTCTCTGACGCTTGCAATACAGCTACAGCTGCTGCCACCTCACAGACAGGGTTCTTCCCTCCTGGGGTCTGAGCAGCTCAGTCCCAGGAAGGCAGAACAAAGCATTTCCTTTGGGATCAGGGTGTTACACCCTCTCCCTTTGGAAATAGGTGTTACGGGCTGGGGAGGGGAAGCCTCCCCTTAGCCTCTGGAAATGCTTTGAAGGGCACATATAGTGCCCTCTTTGCATAAGCCGGTCTACACCAGTTCAGGGACCCCCAGTCCCTGCTCTGGTGCGAAACTGGACAAAGGAAAGGGTGTCTATCACCACCCCAGGGGTGGTGCCCAGAGCTCCTCCAGTGTGTCCCAGACTTCAGCCATTTTGTTTTCCAAGGTGTGGGGACACTCTGGAGGCCTCAGAGTGGCCAGTGCGAGCAGGTGACGTCAGAGATCCCTCCTGATAGGTGCATACCTGATAAGGTAGCCAATTCCCCTCCCAGGGCTAATTAGGGTCTCTCCTGTGGGTTTCTCTTCAGATTCTACTTGCAAGTTTCCAGCAGGAATCCTCTGCAACTACTACTTCATCCTCTGACCTCGGATCGACCGCAGACTGCTCCAGGAACCACTGTAACAACAACAAAGTATCAGAAGGGCTACTTTTCCTCTGCAACTTCAGATCCAGCCAGCATCTGCAACAGTTTCCACAGTGTGCATGCTCTGGGGACTCCCTGTCTTCACCCTGCACCAGAAGGACCGAAGAAATCTCCCATGGAGTGACGGAGTAACTTCCCTGCTCAAGCAGGCACCTTCTAAGTCGACGACCGGTTCTCTTGGACTCCTCTCCTGGCGACGAGCAGGCTCCTTTCAACACAGGTGAAGGACCCCTTCGACACAGACTGTTCTAAGGTCCTTCTGTCTCAATTTGGAGGAGGTAAGAGCCTGCCTTCCCAGAGTACGACAGTACCCCTGTGCACTGCGTCTTCTTCACCTCCTGAGGCCTTTGTGCATAATTTGGAAAACTCCTTCATGCACAGCCTGGCCCAGGTCCCCAGCACTCTATCCTGCGATGCTCAACTCGCTGAGTTGACCTCCGGCGGAATGGGACCTTCCTTTGTAATGCTGCACCCACCGCATTTTGCACCTCCTTTGTCCCCGTGTCCTGGGACTCCTGTGGGCGATGTCTGGGTGACTGAGAGCCCCCCTCTTCCTCGTCACGCACAGTTAAGGCTCCCAGGTCCCTCCTGGGTCCAGACAGCGCCACTTTGACGCAAAACGTGACTTTGCCAGAACCAAAGCTTGTTGGACGAATCCAGCGCCAAAACTCGCCTGCATCCAACATCTCTTCGTGGGACATCCATTGCATCACACAGGAACCTGCTGATATCTTCCTTGGGTGGATTTCTGCAGTCTTCGTCCAACCGAGGACTCTTCTTTTGCACCCTCTTCTGGGTTGGCAGGGGCTCCTGTATTTCCTGGAACTTCTTCCGACTTCTGGACTTGGTCTCCTTTCTTTGCAGGTCTTCAGGTCCAGGAATCCACCATTTGTTGTTAGCAGTCTTGCTTGGTTCTTGCAAAAACTCTAATCACGACTTGTAGTGTGTCCTAAGGAAACTTGCAGTACTTTACTCCTACTTTCCTGGGCTCTGGGGTGTGGGGTATGTTACTTAGCTTTGCTGTACTCTTACTCCCCCAGCGATTCTCTACACATTATACTTGTCTAGGGGGGGGACTTGTGATTCGCATTCCACTTTCTTAGTATATGGTTTGTGTTGCCCCTAGACCTATTTTCTCCCATTGCATTCTATAGCATTTCCTATTGTTTGCACTATCCTATGTCCAATTACTTAACCTATTTTGGTGTCTAGTGGATATATTCTGTATAATACTTACCTTCATAAGGAGTATTCCCTCTAAGATATTTTTGGCCCTGTGTCACCCAAATAAACTACCTTTATTTTTGGTAACACAGAGTATTTTCTTTACTTGTGTATAAGTACTGTGTAAATATAAGTGGTGTTGAAGGAGCTTTGCATGTTCTCCTAGTTCAGCCTAAGATGCTTTGCTATAGCTACTTCTATCAGCCTAGGCTGCTAGAACACTACTAAATTTCACTTATAAGGGATAACTGGACCTGCCCTAAGGTGTAAGTACCCAAGGTACCCACTACAAACCAGGCCAGTCTCCTACACTGAGAGAAAGGGATAGGATCTGATCGACCACGATTCCCCTGAGGAGTCTTCCTTGTCATGCGCCTGGTTGCCACAATCATCTTGGTCAGATGAGGTGCTGCTAGTTAGCCGGAGAACCTGGATTAGGCCAACAGGCGTCATGTGGTGTGGAATCATACTTAGTACCCACCATCCAGGTGATCCTGTCTCCCAAATCCAGTAGCCTCATTAGCAGCATGAGAACCTACTCAACAAGCTGTCTGTCTTATTTGCAGGAAAGGCAGGCCCTTTTGGGCAAAGCATCTACAAAGAGGGTTCACACCTCAGGGGTGGGGACTAGGTGTTACTCCTGGTACTTCCTCGTGTCAAAAAAGAACGGAGGCCTTCGTCCATTTTCCGATCTTCGCCCCATCAACACCTTTGGGCAGAAGGGCAAATTGAAGATGGACATGCTATCCCAGGTCCTTCCTCCCTGGACCCTTTAGACCGGAATGTGCTCCCAGACCTGCAGGTTGCTTATTTCCACATCCCCATTCTGCAGGTGTTACCTGTGGTCCACAGATGGCCAAGAGCATTTTCAGTTTGCAGTGCTCCCGTTTAGACTCATCAGCACCCATCGGGTGTTCTCAAAAGTGATGGTGGTGGTGGCAGCACATCTACAGAGGGTCAGGGGTACCAGTTTTTTTCTACCCTGATGATTGACTGCTGAAGATGTGCTCGCCCCAGGTAGTCATCAACCACCTCCAGACAATGGTGAATCTCTTAACATCACTGGGGCTCACTTTCAAGAAGCTGAATTCAAACCTGACTGTCTCAGTCACTCACCTGCATCACAGATATTAAGGATACAGTATGTATCTGATAGAGACTTCTAGTTGCAGATTCCTTACCTTTGAATTTCCCCAGGCGTCAGACTGGATCCGTAGATTTTTTCTTCGAGCAGTACACATGCTCGCCGTTAGGTGGCGTCGGTCGACTCCACGGGCCTCGTTGGTGTTGTGGTCGCCGTAATGACGTTGCCATCGTATATAGGCACCCCCCGGTGCTCTGACATCAGTTCTTTTCTTTCGGCACCAGACTATGTGCAGATCCGGAGAAGAGCTACCCCAGTCATTTTTTTACTAACTGCAACATTTTGTCGAATTAGTTTTTGACGAATTTTGGTGCGTCAAGGAATGTCCCGTTAGATCAGATTCAAGCCCTGCGACTCCTGTCACCGCATAATGTTGGTGATGGCTCCACACCTCGTGTGCCTCTGGTGATTGGAGCGCAACCACGACCCGAAGTCGTGCTCCGAGTGTTGGGCCATGAACCTGAAAGCTTTGAGGGAGCGGTCACTAAAGCTCATTGCAACTGATACTCGACTCCGCGTCATTCCCCGTCCCGTTCGAGAGGAAGGTCAGGTGACAGGTCACAGTGTCACTGTAGGAAGTTGGTTCTGTATATACTATCTCAAAGTGAGAGGTAGTGTGCACAGAGTCAAAGGGTTCCCCTGAGCGGTTGATAGTGGCAAAATTAGATAATACTAATGCTCTATTTTGTGGTAGTGTGGTCGAACAGTAGGCTTATCAGAGGGTAGTGTTAACCCCTTCGCTGCCAGGCCTTTTCCCCCTCCTGTGCCAGGCCTTTTTTTGCCTATTTGGAATAGTTCTCGGTTAGGCCCTCATAACTTTTTGTCCACATTAGTTACCCATGCCAAATTTGCGTCATTTTTTTCCAACATCCTAGGGATTCTAGAGGTACCCAGACTGTGTGGGTTCCCCTGAAGGAGGCCAATAAATTAGCCAAAATATAGTGAAAATATCGTTTTTTTAAAAAAAATAGGAAAAAAGGGCTGCAGAAGAAGGATTGTGTTTTTTTTCCCTGAAAATGGCATCAACAAAGGGTTTGCAGTGCTAAAGTCACCAGCTTTCAGGAATAGGCAAACTTGAATCAGAAAACCCAATTTTTCAGCACAATTTTGGCATTTTACTGGGACATACCCCATTTTTACGATTTTTTTGTGCTTTCAACCTCCTTCCAGTCAGTGACAGAAATGGGTGTGAAACCAATGCTGGATCCCAGAAACCTAAACATTTCTGAAAAGTAGACAAAATTCTGAATTCTGCAATGGGTAATTTGTGTAGATCCTACAAGGGTTTCCTGCAGAAAATAACAACTGAAATAAAAAAATATTGAAATTGAGGTGAAAAAAACTGCCATTTTTCTCTACGTTTTACTCTGTCACTTTTTCCTGCAGTGTCAGATTTTTTAAAGCAATATACTGTTACGTCTGCTGGACTTTTCTGGTTGCGGGGGATATATAGGGCTTGTAGGTTCATCAAGAAACCTAGGCACCCAGAGCCAATAAATGAGCTGCACCTTGCAGTGGGTTTTCATTCTATACCGGGTATACAGCAATTCATTTGCTGAAATATAAAGAGTCAGAAATAGGTATCAAGAAAACCTTTGTATTTCCAAAATGGGCACAAGATAAGGTGTTGAGGAGCAGTGGTTATTTGCACATCTCTGAATTCTGGGGTGCCCATACTAGCATGTGAATTACAGGGCATTTCTCAAATAGACGTCTTTTTTACACACTCTTATATTTGGAAGGAAAAAATGTAGAGAAAGACAAGGGGCAATAACACTTGTTTTGCTATTCTATGTTCCCCCCAAGTCTCCCAATAAAAATGGTACCTCACTTGTGTGGGTAGGCCTAGTGCCTGCGACAGGAAATGCCCCAAAACACAACGTGGACACATCACATTTTTCCACAGAAAACAGAGGTGTTTTTTGCAAAGTGCCTACCTGTGGATTTTGGCCTCTAGCTCAGCCGCCACCTGGGGAAACCTACCAAACCTGTGCATTTTTTAAAACTAGAGACCTAGGGGAATCCAAGATGGGGTGACGTGTCGGGCTCTCACCAGGTTCTGTTACCCAGAATCCTTTGCAAACCTGAAAATGTGGCTAAAAAAAACACTTTTTCTTCACATTTCGGTGATAGAAAGTTCTGGAATCTGAGAGGAGCCACAAATTTCCTTCCACCCAGCGTTCCCCCAAGTCTCCCGATAAAAATGGTACCTCACTTGTGTGGGTAGGCCTTGTGCTCACAACAGGAAGTGCCCCAAAACACTATCTGGACACATCGAAATTAGCAAATGGAAAACTACCTGTTTTTGCGGGGGGCACCTGCGTTTTTGGTCCTGGGCTCAGCAGCCATCTAGGGAAGCCTACCAAACCCAGACATTTCTGAAAACTACACACCGGTGGGAGTCAAGGGAGGTGAGACTTGCGTGGATCCCCCAATATTTTCTTACCCAGAATCGTCAGCAAACTGCAAATCTAGCTAAAAAAAACAAATTTTTCCCACATTTCTGCGTGGAATCAATGCACCGGGACAAATTTCCTACCACCTAACATTCCCCTCAGCCTCCCGGTAAAAATTATACCTCACTTGTGTAGGTGGGCCAAGTGTTTGTGACAGGGAAGAGCCAAAAACACGTCGAAATTGAGGGGGAACCAAAGTGGATCCAAAAGGGCAGTTTGAAAAAAAAACATTTAGGCTGACAAGTGCAGCAGAAATTTTATCGGTATAGATGAGACAATGCTGGGTGGGCGGAATTTTGTGGATTACTGCAGATTCCTGAAGGTTCCATAACAAAAATGTGGGGAAAATGTGTGCTTTGCAGCAAAGTTGCAGGTTTGCAGGGCATTGTGGGTAAGGAAATGGTGCGGGGTGAAGCACACCACCCTGGAATCAACTAGATGTTTAGTTTTCAGATGTGTCTAGGTCTTGTGGATTTTTGTACATGGCAGCGTCCCAAAGTAAAAAAAAATGCAGCCCTCACCATTCCAAGTGGGACGATTTTGAGAGTTACCAAGCTCTCATGGCCCAAATGTAAAACAAAAACCAAAAATAATCAAATGTCCTCTTGCTCGCCATGGGATAAGATGTTTTAGTGTGCGAGGGAGAGCTGAAAGACTGTTAGCCCCTTCAGTTCGGGTAGGGGCATAACCAGGCCCATACTGGTTGGTAGCCACCACCCCACTATTTTCTTTTATTTTTTGTATTTCCTGGCATCTAGTAGACTTTCTGTCCCCCCCCCACCCCCCTGGGGTGTGGATCGGGGGTAATTGCCCAATATGCCCACTGGTGGGCAGAACAACTTTGGTCTCATTTATTTGGGGTGGGGGTATGGCCATACCCCCAACCTCTTATTTTGAAAAAAAATCTTCCCTGGTCTCTGGTGGGCTTTCTGCCCCCCTTGGGAGCAGATGGGCCTTCCAAAATAGGCCAGTCTGCCCCCAAGGGGGGAGTTATGGCCAACAGTAATATGCCCCCATGGGGAGAGACCCTTGCCCAAGGGGCTGCCCCCTCCAAACAAAGCACACACATACACACACACTAATCCATGGTGTCTAGAGGTTTCTGCCCCCTTTGGGGCAGATTGGCCTAACAAAAATAGGCTGATCTGCCCCATGGGGGGGCAGAAATGGCCTAAATACAAATTGCCCCCCTAAGGGAGCGACCCTTGGCTAAGGGGTCGCTCCCCATACATAAAAACATAAAGTAAATAAAAAAATATATATATATCCCTGGTGTCTAGAGGTTTCTGCCCCCCCTGGGGGCAGACTTGCCTAATTATATTAGGCGGAAGGGGCCGCTCCCCTTATGCGTTAGTATAAAAAAAAAAAAAAATCCCTGGTGTCTTGTGGTGTCTGCCCCCAGGAGGGGGGGGGGCAGAAATGGCCTAATAATAATCTCCGCCCCCCCCCCCCCCCCAACGGGACGACCCTGCCTAAGGGGTCGCTCCCCAAACATAAAAAAATAAAAGTAAACAAAAAACAATTATCCCTGGTGTCTATGGTTTTCTGACCCCCACCCCCCCTCAGGGGCAGATGGGCCTAATAATATTAGGCCAATCTGCCCCCGGGGGGGCAGAAATGGCCTAGAAATAATTTGCCCCCGAGGAGCAGCCCTTGCCCAAGGGGCCGCTCCCCTTACTTGAAATAGCCCACAAAATAAAATATTCCCTGGTGTCTAGTGGTTTCTGCCCTCCCTGAGGGCAGATCGCAAGGCCGATCTGCCCCCAGGGGATGCAGAAATGGCCTAATAATGATTTCCCCCCCCCCCCCCTCCCCTCCGAGTGACCCTTGCCCAAGGGGTCGCTCCCCAAACATAAATTTTTTTTAAAAAGTATCCCTGGTGTCTAGTGGATTTCTGCCCCCCTCTGGGGGCAGATCGGCCTAATAATTTTAGGTTGATCTGCCCCCGGGTGGGGCAGAAACAGTCGTAAAATTATTTTCCCCTCTGGGAAGTGGCCCTTGCCCAAGGGGCCGCTTCCCTTATGTGTACATATAAAAAAAAATAAAAAAACATGGTGTCTAGTGGTTTCTGCCCCCCCTTGAGGGCAGGTTGGCCTAATAAAAATAGGCCGATCTGGCAGAAATGGCCTAGAAATATTTTTTTGCCCCCAGGAGAGCGACCCTTGGCTAAGGGGTCGCTCCCCACAAATAAAAATAAAAAAAACAAACAATCCCTGGTGTCTAGGGGGTTTTCTTCCCCCGGGGGCAGATCGGCCTAATTGTATTAGACCAATCTGCCCCCAGGGGGGGCAGAAACAGCCCAAACAAAAATTGCCCAAAAGCGCGCTGACGTCATCAGACGCCACGGGGGGGTTACGGGGGGCTGGGGTGGAAGGGGAAGCGATTCCCCTTCCATCCCTGCCTAGGGGAGGGGTGTGCCTGGCAATTGGGAGGAGCGCTTGCGCTCCCCCCCGGGCGCCCCTAGCAGGACGAGGTGATCTCGTCCAAGGCACCGGGGAACCGGCGCCTTGGACGAGATCACCTCGTCCAAGGCACACCAGGGGTTAAGCATTTGTTGTACTCACACAGGCAATAAATGAGAACACACACTCAAAGACTTAACTCCAGGCCAATAGGTTTTTATATAGAAAAATATTCTTTCCTTAATTTATTTCAAAACCACAAGATTCAGAATTCAAGTAAGTATATAAATTGTAAGGTACTTGCCATTGGTAAATATGGAACTTTGAATTAAAACAGTAATGTACACAGTTTTGGCAAAAATGGCAATAAGTTATTTTAAAAGTGGACACTGTGCAACAATCAACAGTTCCTGGGGGAAGTAAGTAATGGTTAGTTTTTCAGTTAAGTGAAGCACTTACAAGTCCAGTCTCTGGGGCATAGACAGCCCACAGTTGGGGGTTCAAGTCAACACCAGACACCCAGCACCAGCAACATAGGGCTGGTCAGGTGTAGAGGTCAAAGTAGGGCCCAAATAACATAGGCGCTTATGGAGTCTAGGGGTGCTCCGGTTCCAGTCTGCTAGCAGGTAAGTACCTGCATCCTCGGGGAGCAGACCAGGGGGGTTTTGTAGAGCACTGGGGGGGGGGGTCACAAACAGGCACACAAAATACACCCTCAGCGGCACAGGGGCGGCCGGGTGCAGTGTGTGAAATAGGTGTCGGGCTTTAGGTTGAAATCAATGGAGAGACCCGGGGCTCACTCTGGCGATGCAGGCAGGGCACAGGGGGCTTCTTGGTCCAGCCTCCGACTGGGCAAGGATGAGGGCCGCCTGCTGGTCACTCCTGCACCAGTAGTTGGTTTCTCTTGGGCCTGGGGGCTGCAGGTGCAGTGCTTCTTCCAGGCGTCGGGTTCTTTGTTACCGGGTAGTCGCGGTCAGGAGGATCCTCTGGATTCTCTCTGCAGGCGTCGCTGTGGGGATGCAGGGAGGTCGTCTCAGGGTGTCCATGACGTTGGAGTCGCCTGGGGGTCCTCTCTGCAGTGTTGGTTCTTCTGGACACGAGCCGGGGGCTTCGGGTGCAGAGTGTTGGGGACTCACGCTTCCGGAGTGAGGTTGGAATCCCTTTAAAGATGGTTTCTTTGTTGCTGTTTTGACAGAGCCACTGTCCACGGGAGTTCCTTGGTCCTTTGGTTGCAGAGAAGTCCTCTGAGTCCACAGAGGTCACTCGTCCCACTGGATACGTCACTGTGCAGATTTTTTGAGTCTGGAGACAGGCCGGTAGGGCTGGGGCCAAGTCAGTTGTCGTCTCCATCTCTGTGGGACTTTCAGGTCAGCAGTCCTTCTGTTTGTTGCAGGTCGTCAGGAATCTGGTTTCCTGCATTCAGGGTCGCCCCTAATTACTCAATTTAGGGGTGTGTTTAGGCCTCGGAGGCAGTAGCCAATGGCTTCTGTCCTTGAGGGTGGCTACACCCTCTTTGTGCCTCCTGCCTTTGGGGAGGGGCACATCCCTAATCCTATTGGGTGAAATCCTCCAACGCAAGATGGAGGATTTCCTTAAGGCAGGAGTTAACTCCGCTCAAGACACCTTAGGGGCTGTCCTGGCTGGAGGGTGACTCCTCCTTGTTTTTTGCATTATTTCCTCCAGACTTGCCGCCAAAAGTGGGGGGCTGTGTCCGGGGGGCGGGCATCTCCACTAGCTGGAGTGCCCTTGGGCGCTGTAACACCAGGCTTGAGACCTTGAGGCTCACTGCCAGGTGTTACAGTTCCTACAGGGGGAGGTGTGAAGCACCTCCACCCCGTACAGGCTTTGTTGCTGACCACAGAATGCACAAAGGCACTCACCCCAGGTGGCCAGAAACCCGTCTGGATGTGGCAGGCTTGCCAGAAACTGGTCAGCCTAGCACTAGTAGTCGGACTGGTATGCAGGAGGCATCTCTAAGATGGCCTCTGTGTGCATTTCCCAATAACTACCACACTGGCATCAATGTAGATTTGTGTTGAGACGTTTGATACCAAACTTCCCAGTATTCAGTGTAGCCATTATGGAACTGTGGAGTTTGTGTTTGACAAACTCCCAGACCATATACTCTTTATGGCTACCTGACACTTACAATGTCTAAGAATTGGCTTTAGACACTGTAGGGGCATATTGCTAATGCAGCTACACCCTCACCTGTGGTATAGGGCTGTAAGGCCTGCTAGAGGGGTGACATACCTATGCCACAGGCAGTGGGTTGTGAACATGGCACTCTGAGGGGAGTGCCATGTTGACTTAGTCTTTTTCTCCCTACCAGCACACACAAGCTGTGAGGCAGTGTGCATGTGCTGAGTGAGGGGTACCCAGGGTGGCATAATACATGCTGCACCCCTTCGATACCTTACCTGGCCACATGGCCCTTGATCTCAGTGGTACCATTTACAAGGGACTTATCTGTGTGCCAGGGCTGTGCCAATTGTGGAGACAAAAGTACAGTTTAGGGAAACTGCACTGGTGCTGAGGCCTGGTTAGCATAGACCCAGCACACTTTCAATCTTAACTAGTATCAACAAAAGGCAAAAAGTTAGGGGGTAACCATGCCAACCGTGGCATTTTCCGACAGTCACCACCATTCTTCTTCGTCCATATCATCTGGACTCTTGGGTAAGAAAAAGAAGCTGAAACGTTCTTCGACTTCGCTCTGTCGTGCACAAGATGCTACAACACTCTAGGCCTCCCTCTGGGTCTGCTTCTTGCCTCCCCGATTTTCCAGGAGCCGGGGTTACCCCTGCCCAACTAAAGGAGTTCTGTGAGGCCATGCACCTCATATTTGGACAGCCCGACCCATACTCAGCGCCTTCGGGCCCAAGGGAGGCGGTGGGGGCCACCTCGGGTTCAGTCAGCAACTTCAGTCCCAACTCCGGAGGGCATCTCAGGATCCGCTTCTGGATCCGTCCCGACGCTGGTCGGACCAATGTGAACTTCCCTGGCTTCGGGTCAGACAATGGTTCTCCAGGCGCCGATTGGGCCCACAATCTACGTCGATCCTGTACTCATTCCTGACAACCCAGAGGCGGACAAATGTCACTCCATGGGCTATGCTGCGCCCAGGGTTGATCCTGAACCCTATCACTATGGGTATGGATATAGGGATAGTGTAGAGGGGTTGCTGGACCCTTAAGAAGACCAGCTTAAACCTGAACTGGACTGGGTGCAGGATTTGTATGATGCCAGTGGGTTGGAAACCTCCCTTGATACTGGCATGTTCTCTCCCCGTACCGTGGCTACGGAGGAGGGAGCATCTTATTCTGTGGTGGTGAGAAGGGCCGCTGAGGTTTTGAATCTTGAGCTTAATTCTGTGGAGGTCAGGCCTAACCTCCTGACTGAAGTGCTTCAGCCTAGGGCCTCCAACTCAGAACCCCTTCTTCCCTTCAACAAAGCACTTACAGACGTCCTACTAGGGACCTGGTCCAAACCCAGCACAGGGGCTCCTATGAATAGGACGATTGCCCACCGCAATCAGCCTGTGCCGAATGACCCTAATTTCCTCACCCAATACCCTACGCCTGAGAGCCTTGTCCTCCAGGCTTTTTCATCCCCTGGTGCATTCCCTACCACTCCCCTGGACAGGGAATCAAAAAGACTGGGCAACTTAGGGAAGAAGATGTTTTCTTTTGCCAGTCTAGTGCTGCGGTCTGTGAACGCTGCATGCCTTTTGGGCCACTCTTCCCATAGTCTCTGGAATACGGTCGCGCAAGTGCTGCTCCACGTTCCGGAAGAGGCCCGGAATATTCTCTCCCAAGCCATGACAGATGGGAGATACGCAGCCAAGTTCATGATCCGTTGTGGAGTGGATATAACCGACTCACTAGGCAGATCGGTTGCATCGACGGTGGCACTGAGACACCACGCCTGGTTGAGGGCGCCTGGCTTTTAAGGGGATGTCCAACAATCCTTGATGGACATGCCCTTTGATGGCACTCGTCTCTTCGGAGACCATACAGACTCATCACTCGAGCAGTTTAAGGATTCCCGGACTCGGTCCCTTGGCCTCGCAGCCTCTCCTCGCCCCCCCTTAGTCATCCTTCTTTTGTGGTTACGGAAGGGGCACCCAACTGCATCCATTGCCACCGACCCGCGTATGCTGCAGAGTCCCTGCGCAGACGCGGGATCCATTGACCTCATGGATCAGGGACTCAGCAGGCCGCTCAGTCCACCTCGCCCCTTCCTTTACCTCAAAACCTTCCTAGTCTGTTGGGACATCCAGGGCCAGTTGGCGGCAGAATTCACCATCATCTACCCCACTGGGGTCCATTACTACGGACAGGTGGGTTCTACAGATCGTCCGAAGACTTTGAGACTTCTCCTACAACCTTGCCACTATCATTCGATCATCTGTCGGAGGATCATTTGGCACTTCTCTGTGAGCAAGTTAAGGCTCTCCTGGCTAAGGGAGCCATTGAGAGGGTCCCTGCGCCAGAAGTAGGTTGTGGTTGCTATCCCTGCTACTTTCTGATGCCCAAAAAGAAAAAGGGTCTTCGCCCTATTCGAGTCCTCCGGTCCCTCAATCTAATCTCGTCCTCAAGAAGGAGAAGTTCAAGATGTTAACCCTGGCTCAGGTCCTTTCTGCCCTGGACCCTGGAGACTGGATGGTTGCGTTGGACTTGCAGGATGCCTATTTCTGTTTTCCCGTGCTGCCAGCCCACGGACGTTACCTACGATTCGTAGTAGGTCACAAGCACTTTCAGTTCATTGTGCTCCTCTTTGGCCTTACTAGTGCCCCTTGGGTGTTCACGAAAGTGATGGTAGTGGTTGCAGCTCATTTGCGCAGGTTAGGGGTCCCAGTCTTCCCCTACCTCGACGACTGGCTGTTGAAAGCGTACATGCCCCAGAATGTCATCTCCCACCTCCAGACTACGGAGAACCTCCTGCATTTGCTGGGTCAACGTTCCGAAATCACACCTGACTCCCTCTCAGACGCTCGCCTTCATAGGAGCTGTTCTGAACACAGTGCAGTTTCGGGCTTATCCTCCTAAAAAACGAGTCCAGGATAGTCGGGCTATGATACCAATGTTTCCTGGATTTTGGTGACAATGACTCTGAGGCTGCTGGGCCTCATGGCCGCCTGCATCCTGCTGGTCCAACATGCCAGATGGCATATGGGGGCTCTGCAGTGGGACCTGAAGTTCCAGTGGGCGCAGCATCAGGGGAATTTCTCCGGCATGGTTCAGATTTCAGAGGAAACTGCAAAAGACCTGCAGTGGTAGTTGTCGAATCCAGATTGGGTCTAGGGCAGATCCCTCTCCCTTCCCCAACTAGATCTCACAATAGTGACAAATGGAATGGGGTGGCCACATGGGAGAGGCTGAGATCAGAGGCCTCTGGTCTCTGGTGGAGTCTGGGCTCCACATGAACCTTTTGGAGCTCTGGGTGATCCGACTTGCATTGAAAGCATTCCTTCCCTCTCTCAAAGGGAAAGTGGTGCAGGTGTTCACCGACAACATCACCGCCATGTGGTATTGCAACAAACAGGGCAGAGTGGGATCGTGGACCCTTTGTCAAGATGCTCTTCGCTTCTGGACATGGACGTAACACCAGGGCATTTCCATGGTGGTTCAACATCTGGTGGGCTCTCTGAATCCCAGAGCAGATTAACTCAGCCGTCGATGCATAGTTGATCATGAATGGCGTCTCCATCCGGAGGTGGCACAAGGTCTCTTTCAGCAGTGGGGAGAGCCCTGGCTAGATTTGTTCGCCTCCGCAGAGAATGCGCAATGTCAGCTGTTTTGCGCTGTGGAGTTTCCAAGGCGGCACTCGCTCGGCGACGCTTTTCAAGTGGAACTCAGGCCTCCTGTATGCCTTCCCGCCAATACCACTTCTGCCCAGAGTTCTGAAGAAGATCAGGCAAGCCCGGGCCCAAGCAATCTTGGTAGCTCCAGACTGGGCACAAAGAGTCTGGTATCCCGAGCTCTTGAGCATGGCCGTTGATCCTCTGATCAGACAGCTCCTTTGTGAGGATCTTCTGTCGCAGCAGCAGGGGACGGTTATCAACCCGAACCTGTCCTGCTTCCGCCTCCTTGTGTGGAGATTGAGCGGCGACAGTTGACGGCATGTGACCTTCCACCTGAAGTCTGTAATGTCATCTTGGCAGCCAGCCGTCCATCCACCAAAATGGTATGCGCATGTTGTTGGAAGAAATTTGTGGCATGGTGTATCAACAAATCTGTTGATCCCCTCTCTCAGAGGTTCTCCTCTTTATCCTTTCTCTTGCCCAGCAGGGCTCTACTCCTGGAACCCTTAAGGGATGTTTGTCTGCCATCTCTGCCTTCTTAAGGCTACCAGACAAACCTTCTATTTTCAAATCGCCCATTGTTGGGAGGTTTCTTTAAGGCCTCACTCATATGTTCCCTCCTGTTCCATTCATCATGCCCCAGTAGGATTTAAACTTGGTCTTCACATACCTCATGTGCGCCCCTTTTGAGCCGCTCCACAATTGTCCTTTATGGTTCTTAACATTTAAAATAGCTTTCTTGGTTGCCATCACCTCTGCTCACAGAGTAAGTGAGCTTCAGGCTATTTTCTGCGAAGCCACCATTCCTAGCAGTGCATCCTGACAAAGTGGTGCTTCGTACCAGGGCTTCCTTTCTTCCCAAAGTGGTAATGCCTTTTCACGTAGACCAATATATCATCTTGCCTACTTTTTACGCACTGCCACATCCCTCACATGAGGAGGAGAGACTCCACCATCTGGATCCAAAAAGATCGTTGGCATTCTATCTAGATCGTACTGAAGATTTCCGGGTGGACGGTCAGCTCTGTGTGGGATATGTGGGGCGAAGAAAGGGAAGGCGGTGCAGAAGAAGACCATCTCATGATCTTTAGTCCTCTGCATCAAGATGTGCTACGCATTGGTGAAAAAGAAACCCCCTGAGGGTTTGCCCGCTCATCCTACCAGAGCAACTGCAGCTACCACAGCGTTAGCACGCGGAGTTCCAGTCCTGGATACCTGTCAGGCTGCAACTTGGGGGTCCTTACATACGTTCACCAAGCACTACTGCCTGGACAGTCAGGTCTGCAGGGATGGCTATTGTGGCCATGTGGTCCTGCAGGATTTTTTGGTGTGATCTTAGTTCGCAGCCCACCACCGGAAATTGTATTGTTCGGATATCTATTCAAAGGTAAGTAATCCTTAGCTAGAAGTCTCTATCAGATGTACAAGTTACTTACCTTCTGTAACAATAAATCTGGTAGAGACATATTCTAGTTGCAGATTCCTTACCGACCCTCCCATCCTCCCCACAGTAGGAACTGATTTCTAGGGACGGGTACTTCCCTCTAAGGGCCCTAGTTTTGGCGCATCATTCTCAGTGTTCTTCATGGCTCCATGCTACTGGCGTGGAAAGTCATGAAAAGAAACTGACGTCAGCGCACTGGGGTGGCGCCTGTATACGACTGCGACATCATCACAGTGACCACGACGCCAACGCCGCCCGTGAAGTCGACCTACGCCACCTAAGGGCGCGCAGGGGTACTGCTTGAAGAAAAAATCTCCGGATCCAGTCTAACACCTGGCGAAATTTAAAGGTAAGGAATCTGCAACTAGAATATGTCTCTACCAGATATATTGTTACCGAAGGTAAGTAACTTGTACTTCTGGCAAACCCCTGGGACAGCGAGTCCTGATGTTTTAGCCTCTGCCCTGGATCTCAGTGCTGATTATTCTGAGGCTGCTGTGATTGTTAGACTTCTGCATCCTGCTGATGTTGCATGCAGGATAGCACTTGCAGGCTCTGCAGTGTTGCTTGAAATTCCAGTGGGCACATCAGGAAAGTGTTGGATTATAACTATATTTCGGAGGAAACTTCAAAAGATTTGGGTTACTGGCAGGCTCCTCTCCTTACTGCACCCAGAGTTGACATGGCCATAGTTGGATCTGTGCATCGCTACTGGATTGAGGATGCCATCTGGGAGAGGTGGAGATCAGAGCACTCTGGTCTTCAGCGGAGACTCAACTCTACATCAGTGTATTGGAGTTGAGAGTGATTCTCTAGTCAATTAAGGCCTTCATGCATGCCATCAAAAGAATGCTGATGCAGGTCCTTCCAGACAAGACTACTGCCATGTGCTATTGCAGCAAGCAGGGCTGAGAGTGGAGCGCCAGACCATGTGTAAAGAAAGATTGCACCTCTGGAAGTGGCTGGACCACCAGGCAATTTCCCTGGTGATGAACTATCTGGTGGGATCTTTAAACTTTTTTTTGGAGGGGGTGTGAACTCCAGTGTCTTGCGGATCATGAATGGTGATTACACCCAGAGAGATAGCACAGGCCATCTTCCAACAATTGGGAAAATCCTGGCTCTGCCTTTTCGCCACCGCTGGGAATGCACAATGTCAGCAGTTCTGCATGCTGGAGTTTTCAAAACAGCTCTCACTCTTAGATGCCTTCTCTACAGTAGAGCTCAGGACCCCTGTATGCCTTTCCACCACTGCCTCTCTTGTCCAGAGTTTTGAAGATCAGTAATGACCTAAGACTGTGCCAGTAGAGTATGGTACTTGGAACTCCTGGGCACGAGCATCTGTCCTCTGATCAAGCTGCCCCTTCCGAAGGGATTTTCTGTTGCAGCAGCAGGGCTCAGTGTTGCAGTCCTCCACACTTTTTCATTTTGGGCCTTCGCTGTCAAAACTGCTGGACATAGTTGAGGAGGCCTCAGGTCTCCGGGTGAACAAAGCCAAATCTCTCTATTGATCCCAATTAGGGGTGACCCAAGTGTCTGATCCTAGCAGTCTGCCATCCCAATACACAGCCTAGCCTTCCAGTATCTGGGTATACACATTTCTGTGCTTCTAGAACTGACGTGGCATTTTACCTTGACTCCTTTGGATGAAGAACATGAAAAAAGATCTTCAGAAATGGGTGAGGGGTTTGCAAAATGGGATAGGATAAAAATCACCCTGTTTGGTGATGTCTGGTTGGGGACCGAAGTTTAGATGTTTCAGGAGCAATATCACCTTTCTCACACTCAGTTCTACGAGTGCTTGCAAATACGACATGCTTTTACTGCTATATCACCCTGACACTAACATCCCAGACTTTAGCACTTTCCAAACCAAGATATTGACAGGGAAACTCACCAAAGGCACCATTTCCCATTTAGACCCCTCCCCGGGTTATTAATGCCCCAAACCTATTCCCAAAACTGTGGCATAGGTGGGAAACATTGCTGGGGAACTGCTGAGTGGAGAGAGGCTAGGATGGCCCTGATAGCTCACTATCTCTACACACCTGAGGCTGGTCCAACTTAACTATTTGCAGTTAGCTTATATGATGCCCCTTCTGCTTCACAGGGCAGGTAGGATTCCTCACGCTAACTGCTTCTGTTGTTCCTCGTTGGACGTGGACTTCTTCCACATGGACTGTTCCTGTCCTGTGGATGTCCTTGACTGCTGGAGGATAGAGCAGGATCTTTTGCCGGTGCTGGATGGGGCATTAGAACTCTCTACTAGAGTGGCTGTTCTAGGCTTTGTGGGGGACCTGGAGGGTCCGAGAACGGAACATGTGTTCATAGGGATTGCTTCGCTGATCGGTAAGGGAGACATTGCCTGGAAGTGGAACTCCTTGAACTCTCCCTCGGTGGTTGACTAGTGTGTTGAAGTGGACTGGAGTACCCAACAAGAAAAGCCAATCTATGCTGCCGGGGCTGTCTGCAGAAACATGAGCAGATTTGGGGTAAATTGTAGCATGGTTTGGAACTGTATAACTTAATATATGCATGTGCAATGTGGTTTTTCTTATTACACAGTATGCTGTATTTTCTTCTGTATTTTTTACATGCAATAAAAACGATTACAATTTGTTTATCAAAAAACTACACTCGAAGTGATAGATCAATCTACAATGTGGTAACTAGGGAGGAAGATACCAGTTTAGTAAAACAGTGAACAAATTACTCTAACAATATTGTGAATATGGATCTTGCCACTTAAAATACCTGACAGATTTTAATGAAGGTTTTCTATTTGAATAAAGGCAGATTGTATTTTCTGTTTTGCCTTGTAGATTTGGTTAGACGACATGCTGGTGTGTTGGGACTCAGTGCTTGTATCTTGTCAAGTCCATATGAAGTGCCTACTTGGATGCCGCAGCTTCTAATGGATCTGAGTGCACACTTGAATGATCCACAGCCAATTGAGGTAAATCAGTTATAATACCAACTTGTTTTGTCTTTCACTGTTTTTAAGAAGCAGAAGTTGGAGGCACTAGTTTCTGTAAGTACAAAAACGGCCCTCGCTCGTCTTGTGATTTTTTTCCACACAAGTTATCACCTTCTGGGGGTACGTCATCAAAATAATGAAATCTGATAGAGACTTCTAGCTGCGGATTCCTTACCTTTAGAATTTCCAGGTGTCAGCTTAGAATCCAAAACTTTTCCTGAGCATTACACCTGCGCACGCTGTCGGGTAACTTTGTTCGGATCTGCGTGGCATGGTTGGAGTCATGTGTGACATCACGGTCGGCTAAAGGCACCACCCAGGTGCATGTACATCAGTTCTTTTCCTTGTGCGCTGGTTAAGCGCAGATTCAAAATAGATCTACCCCTCTGTCTTTTTTGACAGGCCTTTTTCGACCTTTTTGTTGAGTGTTTTTTGGTTGTGAAAAGGATGACTTTGAGGAAGACAGGATTTAAGCCATGTGGAGCCTGCCAACGCGCCATGTTGGTGACTGATCCCCGTCAGTTATGCCTTTGGAGTCTCAAGCATGACCATGACTGGAAGTGGTGCTCGGACTGCCGGGCCTGGCTCTTAAAGCTTTGTGGTAGCGGTCCCTAAATCTAATGGCAGGCCAGGAATCAACATCAGCAGGCGCGACACCTCAGAGGTCACGGACCCGGTCGAGGAGAAGGTCATGGGACCGCTCCAGGAGTCCCAACTCCTCTTCATCCCACTTGAGGTCCTCCGGGCACTCAGGGAAGAGGTACAAGAAGAAGAAAAAGCCCAACGGACTTCGACCCCACCTTACCTGTCAGCTGAAGAGGCAACTTAGAAACATCGATGTTCCAGGCACGGTTCCGTGGAATCGTTGCCAGGGCCGGCTTCGCGCCTTCCTCCCTTTCTGGAAGCTGGAGTGATCCCCGCTAAACTAAAGGATTTTTACGAGGGCATGCGTCTTGTATTTGAGCAAGCCGGCCCCATCTGAGCGTCTTCGGGCCCCAGAGGGTCGGCGGAGACCCCTTCAGGTTCAGCGCCGGCAGCTTTGGCCCAGGCTTCGATGGGGTCTCATGGATCAGATCCAGAACAGCATTGACTTCACACAGTCAACTTTGTCCGGCGAAGCTCCCGACATCGGCGCCACCGTTGCCTGTGAGCCCCATTCCGATCACCTATAAGTTGGAACTGCATCACATGGTGCTAATTTTGCCTCTGACGGCGCCCACAGGTGCTAGATCATTGTCTGAGCATTTGCTCAATCAGCCAGGCCCTGGTGAGGAATGGACCCTCTGGAAACCCATATGGAATCTTTGGACTGGTATGAGGAACTAGGAGAGGCCAGTGGACTGGACACCTCTCCAGATACTGGTTTGCTCTCCCCTTCTGCTGTGGCTACGGAGGAGAGTGCATCACATTCAGTGGTGGGCAGCAGAGGTCCTTGACCTCGAACTGCCCTTGGTGCAGATCAGGGCTAACCTGCTGACAGAGGTGCTTCAGCTGGGGGTTTCCTCATTGGAACCGATGTTGTCCTTAATGAAACCCTCACTGATGTCCAAATGGGGACGTGGGCCAAACCGAGCACAGGGCCTCCTGTAAACAGGATAATTGATGGCCACCATCAACCGGCACCATACAACCGAAGTTTCCTCATTCAACACTCCACCCCAGAGAGCTTGGTAGTCCAAGCATCCACTTCCCAGGGTGCCTTCCCTTCAGCACCTCCTGATAGGGAGTCCAAAAGGCTGGACCAGCTTGGGAAGAAAATGTTTTTTTCCAACAACCTGGCATTAAGGTCAGTAAACACCTAATGCTTATTGGGCCATTATTCCCACACTTTGTGGGATATTGTTGCGCAGGTGCTGACTCAGGTCCCGGAGGACGCGCAGATTATTTTCTCTCAAGCAGTTAAGGACGGGAGAGAGGCAGCGAAGTTTACCATTAGGTGTTGTTTGAACACACCTGACTCCCTGCATAGGGCAATTTCATCGACAGTGGCCCTTCGATGCCACACCTGGCTATGTACAGCTGGGTTTTCAGGGAATGTCCAGGCAAACCTTGTAGGAAAGTCCCCTCTTTCTGCCATGGTTACCCACACTTTTTGCCTGATGGCAGTGTGCTTAGACTGTTCACTGGGATCCTGCTAATCAGGACCCCAGTGAGTGTGCCCTTTCCTCCAAATTCAGCTTGTTTTCGTACTTCATACACCCCACAATTGGCATGCTGGTGTACCCCTGTAAGTCTCTAATAGGTGGTACTTAGGTACCCAGGGCATTGGTACACCACGGCTCTCCCATGGGCTGCAGCATGTATTATGCCACCCGGGGGAGCCCATGCAAACTTTGTCCGTAGACCTTCCATTTGCCACCTGCGTGAAATGGAGCATACACCCTTTTACTGCTGGTCAGCACACCAGTAAGTCACCCCTATCATAAGCCCTTTGAGCCCAAAGGGCAGGGTGCAGGTCCATGTGTGTGTGGGCACCGCTGCACAAGCAGAGATGCCCCTACAAACTCCAGTTCCAATTCCATGGACCTCGTAAGTGAGGGGGAGCCATTTTATCTTGTACTGTACCCTGGTCACTACCTGTGGTCCAGCTACTGAGTGGTAACGCCGAACCTGGGCATGTTTGGTATCAAACATGTCAGAATCATACACTATTAGTGATTCTAGTATTGGTGGCATGATTCTATGCACCCTCGGGGTTCCTTAGAGGATCCCCCAGTTCTGCTCCTACCAGTCTTTCAGTGTCTGCGGACAGCCTGTGCTGCTGCAGCCTTCCAGACACAATTCTGCCCTCCTGCTCCTTGACCAGCTTGAGCAGAGGACAGCAGAACAAAGGATTTTCAGTAGGAGAGGAGGCAAACTCCTCTGCTTTAGAAATAGGTTTTACTGGGCTAGGGAGGTGTAGCCTCCCCACACACCACCAGACTGCTTTGAAGGGCACATTTGGTGCCCTCCTTGCATAATCCGGTGTGCACAGTCCAGGGACCACTGGTTCCCGCTCAGTCGCAAAACACACAGAGGAAAGGGGAGTGACCACTCCCCTGTCCATCTCCACCCCATGGTGGCCACTTGTTTCTGCCATCTTGGAAACAAGATGTGCAAAGTCTTCTGGGAGCATCTGAAAGGTAGGCCAGGTAGCTGGCGTCAGTGACCCCTCCTGATAGGTGGTCAGCCCAGAGAGTGACCGAACCCCCATTTTGGGCTATTTAGGTACTCCCTTGTGGGTGAGTCCCCAGGTTCGTCGTGCAAGACTCCACCAGGAACTCTCTGCAAAGACATCATCTGCTGCTGGCCTCAGGAACCACTGCTGGGCAACACAGGAACCAAATAAGACTGCACAGACTGGGAGGACTTCTGTTGGCAACATTGTTTCCACGGCTCCTATCCGCATTCTGCAACATCTCCAAGGCTGTACATCCTTTGGGGTTGGCAAGACTTCGACTGCACTAAGAAGCAAGAAGGAATCTCCCTTGGAGTGAAAGAGTACTCCCCTACATCCACAGGCACTGAGGCAACATTGTCCAGTTAGTGGAATCTCCTGTCCTCCAGATCTGCGAAGATTCTCCAACACAGGTGATGGTTATGAGGGATCCCTTGGGTCTCATCTGTCTGCTGTCCAACGTGGAAGATGTGAGCCTTTGCCTCTGTCACTGGAAAAAAACCCCTGTGCGCTGCAACTGTTGCACCAACCATCGCTTGTTGACTCCTGCTCCAAGGGATCTTCAGGCTCCAAGTAGCCTCAGCACCCAGCACTCTACCTCTGCGAGGACAGTTCCCTCTGTGCACCTCCAGTTACGTGGGGCTCCTGTTCAGGTGTGCTGACTGGGCCTTGCTGCAACGTATTGGTCCTGCTGCCAGAGGATTGCTCATGGGCTCTCTGACTGCTTCTTCTAGCTCTCTTGCATCCTAAGGGTCAGCTCGGACTCTCATCCAGGGAGCGAGTCCCTAGGACCTTGCTGGTCCTCCACAGCTCAGCAAAATCTTCAACAGCTCCCTTTGCATTTGCCGGTTTGTGGTCCTCCTGACCACTGACCCATCTGCAATCAGGCGACCATCGAGGGACCGCTCGTAGGCAACTTCAGGGAGAATTCTCTGCTGCTTTTAGGCCCGCTGCTGGACTCCATCCATCACCGTTGACCCAGATCTTCAGCTACAGAAGGGTGGGCATGGCTCCTGCCCCACCTGGACACTCATGCGTGGACTGGACTCTGTCCCTTTCTTTTTGCAGGTCCTCCTCGCCTGGACCTGTCTGGTCTTGTTTCTACATTGCTCCAACCATGACATCCCCAAGTTAGCCTCTCAGACAACCGGGTAACTTACCTCTCTGCACCCGGCCACTGGGGATCTTTTAGTGTAGGAGGCTGGCCCAGTGTGTGGTGGACACCTATGGTGTTACACCTTATACTGGGTCCAGGCAACCCTTACTAGATAGTATTACAGTGTCTAGGTGGTACTATAGACAGAACCCCTACTGGAGGTAAGTACACACAAAATATACACAAGTAAGTATTAGGAAAGAACAAAAAAGAGCAAAGGCCCTCTAAAGGGGGGGGGGGCAAACCATATACTAAAAGAGTGGAATGCAAGAATGGTTCCCCCACCAGAGGATATGGGGTAGTTGGCCAAGTGCTGGGAGCGAGTGGAACCCTAAGAGGTAAGTATCCAAAAGACCCCTAGCAACCAGGAGAGTAGAGGTAAATTACCTGGTTGTTCCACAGGCTAACATGGGGACTCGTAAATGGAATATTGCAAGAATATGACCAGGCCGGTGGAACCCAGTGGTGGATTCCAGATGAAGAGGGCCTGCAAAAGAAGGGGACAGAGCCCAGTCTACACACGAGTGTCCAGGTGGGGCAGGAGGTAATGCCCACTCTTCTTTGGGTGAAGATAAGGGTGGTGGATGAAGTCCATCTGCGGAATCCAGGATCTGCAGAGGAGCTATCTCTCGACTGTCGCCGGATTGTAGACAGGTCAGTGGTCAAGAGGGGCCACCAACTAGCACAAGAAAATGCAACTGGAGCTGTTGGAGATTTGCAGTGCTGAAGAGGACCAGCAAGGTCCTGGGGACTCTACCCTTGGAGGAGAGTCTGGGCTGACCTAAAAAGACAGGAGAGCCAGCAAAAGCAGTCAGAACCCCGACAAGCAACCCACTGGCAGCAGGGCCAGGAAGCACACCTGAAGAGGAGTCTCATGTCGCTGGAGTAGCAGAGAGGAGACTGTCCTTGCAGAGGTAGAATAGCTGTGGGCCGGGGCTACTTGGGGCCTGAAGATCCCTTGGAGCTGGAGTCAACAAGCCTTGATTGCTGCAACAGTCACGGTGCACAGGGATTCTGTCCTGGAGGAAGAGGCAAGAACTCACCGTCTCCCAAGTTGGACAGAAGGCAGAGAGGACCCAGAGGACCTCTCAGAACCACCACCTGTGTTGGGGGATCTTTGCAGGTCCAGAGGACAGCAGATCCTAGCAGCCAGATATTGTCGCCTTAGGTGCCTGTGGATGCAGGGGAGTGACTCCTTCACTCCAAGGGAGATACCTTCTTCCTTCTTTGGTGCAGCTGAAGTCTTGCCGACCCCAGAGGATGGACAGCCGTGGAAATGTTGCAAGTTGCTGACAGGCGCCACGGAAACTATTTTGCAAGGAGAGGACGCCTCGGTGTTGCAGTCTTTTTCAGTTTCTGGGGTGTACAGCAGCAGTTCCGGTGGCCAAGATCAGAGGAGTCCTCGTCGAGTCTTGCATGCCAGATCAAGGGACCCACCTGCAAGGGAGTCCCTAAATAGCCCGAAAAGGGGCCTGGTCACTTAGCAAGGTGACCATCTATCAGAGGGGGTCACTGACGTCATCTGTCTAACCTGACCAGTCAGATGCTCCCAGGGGCCTCTTCCCATCTTGAATTCAAGATGGCAGAATCAAGTGGCCACCTGGAGGAGCTCTGGACACTACATCTAGGGTGGTGATGGACAGGGGAGTGGTCACTCCTCTGTCCTTTGCGCAGTTTTGCGACAGAGCAAGCACCGGGGGTCTCTGGACTGGTGCAAACCATATTATGCAAGGAGGACACCAAAGGTACCCTTCAAAGCAAGTACTTGGCGTGGGGAGGCTACCTCTCCCAGCCTTGTAACACCTATTTCCAATCGAGAGGAGGTTGCAACCTTCTCCCACAGGAAAACCTTTGTTCTGTCTTCCCCTGCGTGAGCTGGTCAAGCAGCAGGAAGGCAGAGTCCTGTCTGAGGGGCACAGCAGTGTGGGATGTTCGCAAACCCTGGAAGACTTGTAGGAGCAATACTGGGGGGTCCTCTAAAGGAGCCCCCTAGAGTACATGGAATCATGCCACCAATACTGGCATCAGTATTGGGGTATGATTCCGACATGTGTAGGTTCAGAGTTACCATTATGTTTCTCGACCATAGGTAGTGATCTATGGCCAGTACATAGCTAAAATGGCTTCACCGCACTTATGAAGTTCAAGGAATTGGAACTGGATTTCGTAGGGGCACCTCTGCTCCTGCAGGGGTTTCCACTCGCACAGGGACCTGCATCCTGCCCCTAGGGTTGGAAGGGCCTACCATAGGAGTGATTTACAATGACCTGGTGTAGTGACCAGCAGTGAAAGGGTGCAAGCACCTTTTTACACAGGCTGCAAATGGAAGGCCAGCAGACGTAGTTTGCATGGGTTCCCATGGATGGCATAATACATACTGCAGCCCATGGGGGACCCCTGGTGTACCAATGCCCCTGGGTACCTAAGTACCAAATACTAGGGACTTACAGGGGCACACCATTATGCCAATTGTGGGGTGCAAAGAGTACCAAGACAGCCACATTTAGAGGAGAGAACACAATTACTGGGGTCCTGATTAGCAGGATCCCCTTGTAACCTGTCTAAGTACACTGACAGCAGACAAAAAGTGGAGGTAACCATGCTAAAAAGAGGGACTTTTCTACCTCTAGGTACTTACCATTTGGAGTTTCACTCTTCCCTAGCCCTTGTCTAACTACTCCATACACTCTGGTGGAGGACACCCTTTCGCATTCCCTTTTTTTTAGTATATGGTTTACCCCCACCACCCTTCCCCCTCTTATAGGGCCCTTGCTAATTTATGCTTTTCCTGAGTATTTTCTATTGCCTCTTTTGTGGGTTCATACCTCCAGAGGGAGGTATGCCAATAGTAGTCTAGTTTGGTGTGCCTACAATAAAGTACCTTTATTTTTACAACACTGTGTGGTTCCTTTCATGTGTGACTACTGTGGTATTGCAAGTACTTCACATGCCTCCTAGAAAAGTCTTGGCTGCTCACCACAGCTACCCTAGAGAGTCCTGGCTGTCTAGACTCTGTAACACTATCTAATCAGGGTTGTCTCGACCAAGTATAAGGTGTAACACCATCGGTGTCCACCACACACTGGGCCAGCTTCCTACATACCTAATGACCATGCCTGTAGGAGGCTGACTCAGTTTATGGTATACACCAATGATGTGTCACCCTATGCTGAGCCCAGGCAACCCTAGTGATAGTGAATAGGTGTCCAGATAGCAGAAGCTCTCTAGGGGGTAGCTGAGGTGAGCAGCTAAATCTTATCCAGGAGGTATGTAAAGCACTTGCAGTGCCACAGTAGTCAGATAGTAACTTACTCACAAGAAAGAAGCACACAAGTGTTGCAAAAATAAATGATAGTTTATTACAGCACTACTACTAAACTGACATTGGTATATCTCCCGTTGGGGACATTAGACACAATATATACACAAAACAACCCTCAGAAATGGCATAGAAATATACAGGGCCCTAGGAGAGGGCCAAACCAAATACTAAGAAAGTGGAATGTGAAATAGTGACTCCAGCTAATGTACATGTGGTAGTTAGCTAGGGGCAGTTAGGAACACCAAAGGTAAGTACAGTAAGCGACCCCAGCAACCAGGTGTAAGGTACTTACTCACCCATTGGTCCCATAGACTAAAACAGAGAGTAGTGATTGGAGTTTGTGGAATTCAGGATCCTTCCCAGTGGACCCTGAGGAAACCAGCAGGCAAGAGGATGGATGGAGAGTGCCCCTACCCAAGGGTACCCCAAAGACAGGAGTACCTACACCAGGGACACGGATGCAGAAGGGAGAAGGGGCTCGCTCCAAAGACTGTGGATGCCTCAGAATGTCCAGCTGCTGTCACAACCCGTGGACCAGGCCAGTGGAACCCAGGGATGTATTCCGGATGTGGAGTACCTGCAAAGGAAGGGGACAAAGTCCAGCACCCTTGGAGGTGCCCAAGTGGTGCAGTTGGCAATGCCCACCCTCCTTAAGGTGAAGTTCCTGCAAGTCGATGGAAGAAGTCCAGCTGCAGGATCGAACAGCTGCAGAAGATCCCAGGAGTCACTTAGGAGCTGCCTCTCGATGGGTGCTGGATTTCAGAAGGGGTAGTGATTAGCCAGGTCACCAACAAGCACTGGCAAATGCAAACAGGTGTTGAGGAAGAGTTTGCAAAGTTTTGGGAACCAGCAAGGTCCAGGAGCCTCTACCCAGGAGGAGGAGTCAAAGCTGGCCATCAGCACAAAGGAAGGCCAACAGAAGTCGATGGAGCCCCCACGAGTGACCCACAAGCTTTGAACACAAGATGTCACAAGGAGGCCTTAGCAGCCCAGCAAAACAGAAGTCCCACGTTGCAGGAGTTGCAGGGCAGGAGCTGATCTTCGGTTTGCAGAGTGCTGAAGGCCTGTGCTTCTTGGAGCCTGAAGATCTCCCGGAGGAAGAATCAACAAACCTTGGCAAGTGCAACAGTCGCGGTGCACAGGGGTCCCAGTCCAGTGGCAGGAGCAGGGGTCCACAGTCTCTCAATTAGGGTAGAAGACCAGCAGGACCCAGAGGATTCCACAGACTCACTACCTGTGTTACAGTATCTACAGCAGACCCCACCAGCTGGTCGATCTTGTCTTGCGGTGTCTGTGGTTGCAGGGGAGTGACTCATTCACTCCAAGGGAGATTCCCTTGTGCTTCCTGGTGCAAACAGAGCCCTTGTGACCCTGGGGGATGCACAGCCGTGGATGCTGCAAAATTCTTGCAGGATCTGTAGAAACAATGTTGCAACAGGAGCCTTCCCACCAGAAGCAGACTTGTTCAGATCCAGTGAATATCAGCAGCGGCTCCAAAGGCCAGGAGGAGAAGATCTATTGGAGAGAGTTCTTTGAAGAGTCTTGCTTGAAGAATCTGAGAACCCACCCATGAGGGAGCCTTTAAGTAACCTTAAAAGGGGGTTGGTCACTCTCTGCAGTGACCCACCTATCAGAGGGGGTCAGAGATGTCATCTGCCTAGCCTAACCAGTCAGATGCTCCCAGGGGCCTCTGTACATCTTACTTTCAAGATGGCAGAATTAGGTGGCCACCTGGCAGAGCTCTGTGCACCTCCCTAGGGGAGGAGCTGTACATGGGGGTAGTCACTTCCCTGTCCATTGTGTAGTTTTGCGCCAGAGTGGGAACCGGGGGTTCCTGAATTAGTGCAAACCGGATTATGCAAGGAGGGCACCAAATGTGCCCTTCAGAGCAGTCTGGTGGAATTCCTAGGCCACCCCATCCCAGCCCTTAGACACCTAATACACAGGAAGAGGTGGTCACACCTCTCCCTTGCAGGAAACTCGTTGTTCCTCTCCTCTGGCCTGAGCCTGGCTCATCAGCAGTAGGGAAGAACAGTGTCTGGGATCAGAGGCAGCACAGCCTGGCAGCTAGACCCTGGAAGGCTGCACAGGCAGAACTGGGGAACCCCCAAAGTACTTTGTATCATGCAACTAACACTGTAATCGGTGTAGTTGCATGATTTCAACATGTTTTATACCAAACATGCCTAGGTCCGTAGCAGCCATTATGTAGTTGGACCACTTGTGTTGACCAGTGTTGACTACATTCCGTAAGATGGCTTCCCCACACTTACTGAGTTCAGGAATTGGCCTGGGCTCTGTAGTGGCACCTTCCTCATGCAAGGGTACCCTCACACTTAGGGACATGCACCCTGCCCTTGGGCTGGAGGGCCCACCAGATGACTGACTTATATTGTCTTAGTGCAGTGGTCAAGTTTGACAGCGACAGGGTGCATGCACCCTTTCATGCAGGCTGCAATGGCAGGCCTGCAGTCACAGTTTGCATGGGCTCCATGGGTGGCATAATACATGCTGTGCCCGATGGGGGACCCCAGGTGTACCAATGCCCTGGGTACCTATACCTGAAACTTACATGGGTGCACCAGTATGCCAATTGTTGGTGTGAAAGGCTACCAACAAACTAGACTTAGGGGAGAGAGAACAGTCACTGGGGTCCTGTTTAGCAGGATCCCAGTGAACTACAGTACAAACACACTGACATCAGTGGAAAAGTGGGGGTGACTATGCCAGAAAGATGGCACGTTCCTACAATGCCCTGTCTTGCTTATTTGGGGAAAAGGCAGACTCTGCACTGGAGCGCTTTAAGGACTTGAGGGCTACGACCAAATCCCTAGGCCTCTCAGCGCCCCCGCCCACAGTCTGCCTTTCATCACTTCCGTGTCTAAGGGAGGGACACAGTACCACAATACAAGTTAGCCACCGTCAGGCGCCAGGCCCACAACCTGTGCACAGACGCAGTCGTGGTGCTTTCAGACTTGCAGGGTCAGTCCAGAATGCGTCCTCCACCCAGCACCCTTCCTCTACAGCATCCAAGCCCTCGTAGTGTGTTTCTGCAAACCATGTACGTCCAGTTGGAGGGAGGATTCAATATCATCTCCCTCACTTGCGGTCCATACCATCGGACAAATGGGTCTTGCAGATCATACAGAAGGTCTATTTCATCCCCTTCAAGTCTTTCCCTCCACCAGTGCCTCCCTCCAGAGAATGGCTGAGGGAGGATCACTTGATTTTGCTCTGCGACGAGTTGCAGCTCTCTTGGCCATAGGAGCCATAGAAAGGTCCCAATCTCAGAAGTAGGCACTGGTTGTTATTCCCTCTACTTTCTGATACCCAAAAAGAACAAGGGTCTTCGTCCAATTCTGGATTTACAGGATGCCAATCTCTTCCTCAAAAAGGAGAAATTCTAAAATGCTTACTCTAGCTCTGGTCTTGTCTGCCCTAGACCAAGGAGACGTAATGGTAGCGTTGGACTTGCAGAATGCATATTTCCAAATCCCCATCCTCCTTGCCCACAGGCGTTACCTGTTGTTCATGGTGGGCCACAAACACTTTCAGTTTACCATGCTCCTCTTCAGCCTTACCAGTGCCCCTCGGGTGTTCACCAAAGTGATGGCAGTGGTTGCAGCTCATCTGCACAGGCTTGGGGTTTCAGTCTTCCCCTACCTCGACGAGTGGTTCGCCCCAGGTTTTTGTCTCCCCCGTCAGACTATGGCGGACCTCCTGCATTAGCTGGGGTTTGCTATAAATGTGCCTAAGTCACACCTAACTCCCTTTCAGACGCACCCTTTCATCAGAGCTGTTCTGGACACAGTGCAGTTTTGGGCCTGTCCTCCTGAGCAGAGAATCCAGGATATTCGAGTTATGATTCTGATGTGTTGGCCTCTATCCTGGATTGCGGTGAGACCTACTCTGAGGCTGCAGGGCCTCATGGCCTCCTGCATCCTGTTAGTAAAACATGCTGTAGGAAAATGTCTCCTTGTTGCAGTTACCCCTTCCCCCCTCATTTTGCCTGATATTGATCCTGACTTGCCTGAGAGTGTGCTGGGACCCTGCTAACCAGGCCCCAGCACCAGTGTTCTTTCACAAAAAATGTACCATTGTTTCCACAATTGGCACACCCCTGGCACACAGACAAGTCCTTTGTAAAAGGTATCAGTGGTACCAAGGGCCCTGTGACCAGGGAAGGTCCCTAAGGGCTGCAGCATGTGCCGTGCCACCCTAAGGGACCCCTTACCTAACACATCCACACTGCCATTGCAGATTGTGTGTGTTGGTGGGGAGAAAAGGCAAAGTCGACATGGCATCCCCCTCAGGATGCCATGCACACAAAATACTGCCTGTGGCATAGGTAAGTCACCCCTCTAGCAGGCCTTAAAGCCCTATGGCAGGGTGCACTATACCACAGGTTAGGGCATATCTGCATGACCAATACGGCCCTACAGTGTCTAAATCCATCCTTAGACATTATAAGTACAGTGTGGCTATGATAAGTATATGGTCTGGGAGTTTGTCAAAGCATGGCTACATAATGGCTACACTGAACACTAGGAAGTTTGGTATCAAACTTCTCAGAATAATAAACCCATACTGATGCCAGTGTTGGATTTATTACAAAATGCACACAGAAGGCATCTTAGAGATGCCCCCTGTATTTTACCCAATCCTTCAGTGCAGGACTGACTGGTCTGTGCCAGCCTGCCACTGAGAGACAAGTTTCTGACCCCCTGGGGTGAGAGCCTTTGTGCTCTCTGGGGCTAGAAACAAAGCCTGCACTGGGTGGAGGTGCTTCACACCTCCCCCCTGCAGGAACTGTAACACCTGGCGGTGTGCCTCAAAGGCTCAGGCCTGGTGGTATAATGCCCCCAGGGCACTTGAGCCAGTGGAGATGCCTGCCCCTTGGACAATCTCCCACTTTTGGCGGCAAGTCCAGAGGGATAATGAGAAAAAAGGAGGAGTCACCCTCTCAGCCAGGTCCACCTCTAAGGTGACCAGAGCTGAAGTGACCCCCTCCTTGGAAAATCCTACATCTTGTTTGGGAGGATTTAGCCCAATATGGATAGTGATGTGCTCCCCTCCCCAAAGGGAGGGTGTAGCCACCCTCAAGGACAGTAACCATTGGTTACTGCCCTCATCCCTAACACACCCCTGAATTTAGTATTTAGGGGCGACCCTGAACCCAGGAAATCAGATTCCTGACGACCTACAAAGAAGAAGGACTGCTGACCTGAAAACCCAGCAGAGAAGAAGGAAGACGACAACTGCTTTGGCCCCAGCCCTACCAGCCTGTCTCGTGATTCAAAGAACCTGCATCAGCGACGCATCCTGCAGGCCCAGCGACCTCTGACGACTCAGAGGACTGCCCTGCAACTACAAAAGACCAAGAAACTCCAGTGGACAGCAGCCCTGTCTAAACAAGCAAGAACAAACCATCTTTTAAGGAACTTCCACCTCACTCCAGAAGCGTGAGTCCCCACCACTCTGCACCCGACGCCCCTGGCTGTGTTCAGAGAAACTCCCTCCCCCCCCCCCAGGCTCTACAAAAAACCCCTGGTCTGCTCCCAGAGGATGCAAGTACTTACCTGCTAGCAGACTGGAACTGGAGCACCCCCTGTCTCCATATGCGCCTATGTTATTTGGGCCCCTCTTTGACCTCGGCACCTGACTTGCCCAGTGTGCTAGTGCTAGGTGTTTTGACTTTACTTGAACCCCCAACTGTGGGCTGCCTATGCCCTGGAGACTGAACTTGTAAGTGCTTTACTTAACGTGTTAACCTAACTGTACTTACCTCCCCCCGGGAACTGTTTAATTTGCAGTGTCCTCTTTTAAAATAGCTTATTGCCATTGTATGCCAAACTGTGTACATTACTGTTTTGATTTAAAGTCCTATCTACACCTATGCAAAGTACCTTACATTTAATGTACTTACCTGCAATTTGAATCTTGTGGTTCTAAAATAAATTACGAAAATAATGTTTTTCTATATAAAAACCTATTGGTCTGGAGTTGTCATTGAGTGTGTGCTTCTTCTATTGTTTGTGTGTGTACAACAAATGCTTAACACTACCCTCTGATAAGCCTAACTGTTCGACCACACTACCACAAATAGAGCATCAGTATTATCTATTTTTGCCTCTGTCAAGCCTCTGGGGAACCTCTGGACTCTGTGCACACTATTTCATTTTGATATAGTATATACAGAGCCAGCTTCCAACAAGACATCTCTTGTCTCTGGTGGAATCCGAACTCCATATCAACTTACTAGAGCTCCGGGCGATCCAGCTAGCATTGAAGGCATTTCTTCCAGTTGTCAAAGGGACGATAGTGCAGGTGTTCACGGACAACACCACCCCAATATGGTACTGCAACAAGCAGGGCGGTGTGGGGTCGTGGACCGTTTGTCAAGAGGCTCTGTGCGTCTGGACATGGCTGGAACAGCAGGGCATAGCCCTGGTGGTTCAACACCTGGCAGGTTCTCTGAACGCCAGGACGGATGAACTAAGCCCTCCATGCCCAGCGGATCACGAGTGGAGTCGTGAGCTAAATAGAGTCTCTACCAGATAATGTGTTATTGAAGATAAGTAACTTGTTCTCTCTGTCAATCAGTAATCTTTTCAGTTGAGGGAACAGTGTCTATTTGGCATCTGTATTTTAAGTCGTTACCCATCAACATTATTTATTATTTTTTTAATGTATATTGTTCTTCTACACATTTTTAAGCTAGTACATATGTCCAATCCGTAGTATGAAATGCCTAAATTGTTCAACATTTCATGCAAAGAATCACAGTACAATCTCGGATTCAGACTACAAATATGCCCTTATTGTTTTCTTTCCACAATGAATCATGTTTTTCTCCTTTTCTTGTTTTATGTAACTCCATATTGAGATAATCGAATTCCTAGCATCGGGTGAAAAAATGGGGCGTAGTATATGGTGTGGTCGTGCGACCTCACTGTGTAATACACTTACTATACTGTTTAGGTCCAGTAGGTTTCTCCTGTAAAACCTGGAAGGTTGTGGCACTGAGCAGCAAGACTTACACAAAGGAACAAGAGTAAAGCGTTTGAACAGCACCAAAACAATTGAAGAAATCGACCCAACACTAAAGAAATTCACCACCAATTCTTTAAAAGAAAAAACAGTATTTGTACAAGAGGTTAGATGCAAAAACGAAGATCTACTAAAGGGATCTGGAAATGTTGATTTTACAAGCAATCTTAAAATAAGCCAGCTGCACTCATCCGTGAACAAGCGTTGGCAAAGTCAACAAATTAGACACTTAGAAACGTTTTCAAAGAAAACTTGAATAAGTGTCCATGCAGCCTTATTAGAAGTACTTGGGAGGATCATCTCCAGCAGGGAGCTAGTCATGGGGAACAACAAGGTCGGAGAAATAGTTACCTCCACAGGTAAGCAGTCCTTCAGCGACTCCAGGCACTTTATCCGTGTTGCAGTGGGTTCCTTTGGGAGTGGTCCCGATGAAAAATGCTGAAAATGCTCTAAGGATTCTGTGGATGCGCCACAATTAATGAGGGGGGGGGGTGGTATTCTTACAGGGATTCCTCAGGCTACAAAGTTGGTGAGGGTGTGCTGGTTGCAGGGTCAGTGTCCCACTAAATCCTCTCCAGTCTGGCTGAAGCCCAATTGCCTCTGGACTACCAGCCGTCTGTTGTCACAGTCATAAGCTAATCCTTCCTGGGTCAATAAATCACCTTCTGAGGGTCCCAGTAACTCTCAGACAGCACCCTTGGGCTCATCAAACTCATTTTAACTCTGGGAGTCAGGTGTTGGTCCGTGGTGCTGCCCATCGGTGGTGAAGACTTTGGGCTTGGTGCAGCAGGGCAGTCCTTGAGATTCAGAAAATGCCCTCAGGGTAGGATGAGGTTGTTAGCCAATGGGCTACCAGGTTCCCTCCTGATGACTACTTCCTGGGAAGTGTGGCATCTGGCTACCCCAGGATGCTCCATTCTGCCCACTCACAACATGGCGAGACCTCTAGCTTGACACTCACTGCACCCTAGCCTACACCCAGAGGGGTTGCTACTGTAGGAAGCTGGCTCTCTATATAGTGTACTAAAATGAAGTACACTGTGCAGAGAGTCCAGTGGATCCCCAATTGGTATTACAGACGCAAAAGTAGATGGGACTAATGCTGTATTTGTGGTTGTGTGGGCAAGCAGTTGGGCTTATCAAAGGTTAGTGCTAAGCCTTTGTTGTACTCACAGAGGCAGTAAATGAGAGAGACTCTCAAAGAATACACCCAAGACCAATTTAGAAAAAGTTAATTATTTTCATTTATGTTTCAAACCGAAGAACTTAGTAATCAGGTAAGTAGACTTTTAAGCATAAATATTTTGAAGTTTCAAAAGTAGACAGTGCAATTTTTAGAGCTCTATCAATGTTATGCTATGGAGGAAAAAAAATGTTTAGCAAACACAGGGTTAACAATGACTTAAAAAGCCAATTTCAAGGAGATATGGTAATTACTGGGAACAGATCAGAACCACACCAACAGGTCACACCGGGCAGCACTGGGGCTGCCGGGTGCAGTAAGGCGTGGAGTGCCCAATGGTTTCCTATGGGAGATTGATTCCATGACAAACAGGCTGCAGGCTCCGACCTGAAAGCCAGTCGGGGACCACAAACAGGTAGTAGACTTGGGGTGCTCTGGGACATAGGTGCACCTTTGGTCCTCTTCTCCTGTGCCCAAGGACAGCAGATGCAGGTGTATCTTTTGGTGTTGTGTTTTCTCTTCCGGGAGCACTCGCGGCCAACTGTGAGTTGAGATTGCAGGTGCTTTGGGAGAGTCCGGCAGGGTTCGACCCAGGGTGACCTCGAGCTCTCAGGAGCTGGAGGATGTCGTTGGCACCAATGACCCACCTCAACTGAGATCAGGGCTCAAGGGTGCAGAGTTAGCTCTAGATGTCTAGTTTTTTGTCACCACCAGACTGTGGAAGAGGGACCCTGCATGCAGGGGCTGCAGGCAACTTGGATGAGTCCAGAAGGGATGACACTAGCGTAGACTCAGACTCAGGACAGCTGAGGAGCCCTGTTGGCACCATTAGTGGGCTTTTCACCAGGTCAAGGTCGTCGGCTGCAGAGGTCACGTCAGGTGTTGGGATTCCAGGTCTTTTTGTGCAGAGTTCATTGTGGTTAGCAGGCAGGCTGGAAGGGCTGCTACTGGGTTAGCTGCTTCTTCTTTCTCTTCTTCTGCGGGGTCGAGTCTTTGTCCTTCTTCGTAGGTAGTCAGGATCTGAGTTTTAGTGTTCAAAGGGTGCCACCTAAATACTCAATTTAGGGACGTTATAGCGAGTAGCAGGTGGGATCCAATGGGCTGACCACTTTTAGGGTGACTGCATTTTTCTTATGACCACTTCCGCTGGGAAGTGGGCATAACCCTAACCCTAGTGGCCTAATTCCTTACCAAGCAAGATGAAGGAATTTGAAAAGTAGTGTCCACTTCAGGTCATCTACTGTAGGAGTGGGACTGGCATGAAGTGGGCACTCCTCCTAATTTAACTAATTTTCACGCTTTTGCTGCTGCCAAAAGTGAGGTCAGGTCATGAGGGGTCGGTCATCTCCGTCATCTGGCGAGACCTGGGTTAAATTTCAAAGGCGGCAAGGCCTTTGAAGCTCCCCGCCCTCAATGTCCATTCTGCTCTGGATGAGATGTTATCACCTCTGCCCAGAGCAGGCCTTTGTTCTGGGCCTCCGAGAGTGTTGGCCTTCACCTTGGGGGGCCAGAACTCGGTCTAGGGTGGCTGCACTGGTTTGTACCAGTTAGTGAACATGCCAGTAGCTGGGTAGGTTTTCAGGGGGCACTACTGAGGTGCTCTCTGTGGACATTTATTAATAAATCCATCACTGGGGTCAGTGAGGGTTTATTATTCTGGGATGTTTGATACCAAACATCCCAGGATTCAGAGAGGCCATCATGTAGCTGGGGAACTTGTAATTACCAGTGTCCAGCACATGCATTTAAAATGACTTCCCTGTGAACTTATTATGTCTCAGAATTGACAGAGACACAGCAAAGGCATATCTGCTCATGCATATGCACCCTTATATGTCTCTGGATGCCCCCAGCTTTTGGGGTGTGTGACAGGTAGTGTTTTTCAATTTAACCCCCATCAGCACACGCTGTGGGTTAGGTGAGGGGTGCCTGAGGGTGGCACATTTGGTGCTGCCACCCTCAGAGTCCTTCCTTAGTACCCCAGGCCCTTGGTATCAGGGGTACCATTTAGTAGGGGGTAACCAATTGTGAAAAATAACTGTGCAGTTTTAGGGAAAGAGATCTGCCACTGGGGATCTGTTTAGCAGGGACCCAGTGCACTTATAGTCAAAGCCACATCAGTAATCAGGCAAAATGTTTGGGGCTAACTATGTCAAAAAGGGTGCTTTCCTTTGGGAGTAGACAATAGCAACAAACAAAAAAACAGATGACAGACGGAATGCTGAGCAATTCAAACATTCACCCCCAATCACATAGATCTGGGTTTAATCCATCAGTTTTTTTCCCACCACGCCACCCCAGTTTGAACCTAGCCATATGCAAATCACTCTTGACCCTGTTCCCCATGGGAACAGTCCAAGCCAGGTCCTCCCTGGACCGGAAACAAGCATCCGGTGACTGGTTTCAGGGTATCACCCTTCATCAGCCAGGCTAGCTTGAATCCTGTGGCGCAGTGAGCGCGGGACCCACGTCTGGGCATACCCTTCCCACTTAAGGTGACAAGCGAAAAGAACAGATGATTTACTGAATTCTGAACAATGCAAACATTCACCCCCAGTCCCAAAGTTCTGGGTTTAATCTCCATGGGAACAGTCCAGCCCGAACTGCCAAGCCAGCTCCTCCCTGGACCATCCTGGGACCGGTTTCATGGTATCACTCTTCATCAGCCAGTCTAGCTTCAATCCAGTGGTGCAGTGAGCACGAGACCCGCGTCCTGGCATACCCTTCCCACTTAGGGCAATAAAAACAAAAAGAACAGATGATGGACGGAATGTTGAACAATGCAAACATCACCCCAGTCACAAAGATCTGGGTTTAATCCATCATTTAACTAATTTTCCTGTCTGTGCTGCTGCCACTCTTCTTTGTCCGGGTCTTCTTAGGTTATTGAAATCTTAGGTTCGATGGCATGTGTAGCTGCAGATACACATGTTGTGCATAGTCCGCCGTCTGGTGTTGGGTCGGAGTGTTACAAGTTGTTTTTGTTCGAAGAAGTCTTTTCGAGTCCCGAGACTGAGGGACTCCTCCTCCTTTGTTCCATTGCGCATGGGCGTCGACTCCATGTTAGATTGTTTTTTTTCCGCCATCGGGTTCGGACGTGTTCCTTTTCGCTCCGGGTTTCGGGACGGAAAGATAGTCTTAACTTCGGAAAACTACGTCGGTATTGTTTCGCTCGGGATCGGGTATGAATAGAATCGACACCGAATCGTGAAGAGCTCCGGTAGCCCTTCGGGGTAATTTCGATCCCCCGTCGGGGCCTGGTCGGCCCGACCGCGTGTAACATCGAAACTGATGGAACGGACCCCGTTCCGATTCTGTCTTAAATGCCACAATAAATATCCATATACAGACCAACATTTGGTCTGTAACTTGTGCCTGTCGCCCGAGCACAAGGAAGAAACGTGTGAGGCCTGTCGTGCGTTTCGGTCCCGAAAACCGCTCCGTGACTGGCGAGCCAGAAGATTGCAGATGGCGTCCACGCCGACAGGACACCGAGAGTTCGAGGGACAAGGAGAAGAAGAGGAAGCCTTCTCCATCCATGAATCAGACTCGGAGGAATTCGACGTCGAAGAAACCGTGAGTAAGACGTCGAAGCAAGCACCACACAAGAAAACAGACAAGGCCCAGGGGACGCCACTGCCAACAGGCCATGGCTCAACCCATAAAGTAGGTGACCGTCCATCGGCACCGAAAAAGGCCGAACTGGTGCCGAGATCGTCCGACTCGGGTCGAGACACAGGCACGCAGCAATCTCGGGACCGAGAAAGTGCTGCCGAAAAAGATCGACGCCAAGACAGCGGAACCGAAGCTGCTCGACACAGAGACAGCGGCACCTAGGAAGATCGACGCCGAGAAAGCTCGACGCCGAAAAAGAAAAAATTCGCCTCGGAGCCGAAAACAAGCAGAGACACAGTTTCGGTGCCAAAACGACCAGCAACCGAACCAACTGCCAGCTCATATACAGAGGAACAATCACTGTCCTCTCAAATGCGCAAACACAGATTTGAAGAAGAGTTACAGACCACTGATGTAGACCACACACAAAAGCGGATCTTCATACAAAGTGGGACAGGGAAGATCAGCACTCTTCCCCCAATCAGGAGAAAAAGGAGACTCGAGTTCCAAACACAAGAACAGACACCACAAAAAATGGTGAAGAAGGTAACTCCGCCACCCTCTCCTCCACCTGTAACTCACACATCACCGGCACAGACTCCGTCACATTCACCTGCTCATACCACCATGAGCCAAGACGACCAGGACGCTTGGGACCTATACGACGCCCCAGTATCAGACAATAGTCCTGAGTCGTACCCTACCAAGCCCTCACCACCTGAGGACAGCACAGCGTATGCACAGGTGGTAGCTAGGGCAGCAGAATTCCACAACGTGTCGTTACACGCAGAACCTGTCGAGGATGACTTCCTTTTCAACACCCTCTCCTCCACCCATAGCTCCTACCAAAGCCTACCTATGCTTCCAGGAATGCTAAGGCACGCAAAGCAGATCTTCAAAGAACCTGTCAAAAGTAGAGCGATTACTCCAAGGGTGGAGAAAAAATATAAAGCACCGCCCACGGACCCTGCTTTTATCACCTCACAACTGCCACCAGATTCAGTCGTGGTAGGGGCAGCTCGCAAGAGAGCCAACTCGCACACATCAGGCGACGCACCACCTCCAGATAAAGAGAGCCGCAAGTTCGACGCAGCTGGGAAAAGGGTCGCAGTACAAGCTGCAAACCAGTGGCGCATCGCGAACTCTCAGGCGCTCCTAGCGCGATATGATAGAGCCCATTGGGACGAGATGCAGCATCTCATCGAGCATCTACCCAAAGAATTTCAAAAACGGGCAAAACAAGTGGTTGAGGAGGGACAAAACATCTCCAATAACCAAATACGCTCCTCTATGGACGCAGCGGACACAGCGGCAAGAACAATAAATACCGCAGTAACCATAAGAAGGCACGCATGGTTGCGCACATCTGGCTTTAAACCGGAAATACAGCAAGCGGTGCTCAATATGCCGTTCAATGAATAACAATTGTTTGGACCCGAAGTGGACACGGCAATTGAGAAATTGAAAAAGGACACAGCCAAGGCCATGGGCGCACTCTATTCCCCGCAGGGCAGAGGCACTTTCGGCACCTTCCGCAATACAACCTTCAGAGGGGGGTTTCGGGGTCAAGCCACACAAGCCAGCACCTCACAATCTACACCGTCTACCTACCAGGGACAGTACCAAAGGGGAGGCTTTCGGGGCCAGTACAGAGGAGGACAATTCCCTAGAAACCGGGGAAAATTTCAAAGTACAAAAACCCCTGCAACCAAACAGTGACTCACAAGTCACTCAACCCCTTCACACAACATCAGTGGGGGGAAGACTAAGTCAGTTTTACAAATCTTGGGAGGAGATAACAACAGACACTTGGGTCTTAGCAATTATCCGACATGGTTATTGCATAGAATTTCTCCAACTCCCTCCAAATGTCCCACCAAAAACACAGAATATGTCAAAACAGCATTTAGACCTTCTAGAACTAGAAGTTCAAGCATTACTGCTAAAGGACGCAATAGAATTGGTACCATGTACACAAATAAACACAGGAGTTTACTCACTGTACTTTCTAATACCAAAAAAGGACAAAACACTGAGACCAATCCTAGATCTCAGAACACTAAACACCTACATCAAATCAGAACACTTTCACATGGTCACGCTACAAGACGTGTTACCACTGCTAAAGCAACAAGACTACATGACAACCTTAGATCTAAAGGACGCATATTTCCATATACCGATACATCCCTCGCACAGGAAATACCTAAGGTTCGTATTCAAGGGAATACATTACCAATTCAAAGTGTTGCCGTACGGTATCACAACCGCACCAAGAGTATTTACAAAATGCCTAGCAGTAGTAGCTGCACACATCAGAAGGCAGCATATACACGTATTCACGTACCTAGACGATTGGCTAATCAAGACCAACTCCCTCACAAAGTGTGCACACCACACAGATTATGTCATACAAACCCTCTACAAACTCTGTTTCTCCATCAACTATACAAAATCTCACATTCTGCCGTGCAAAACACAGCAATACTTAGGAGCGACAATCAACACAACAAAGGGAATAGCCACTCCAAGTCCACAAAGGGTTCAAAATTTTCACAAGGTTATACAAGCCATGTATCCAACACAAAAGATACAGGCAAAGACGGTATTAAAACTCCTAGGCATGATGTCCTCATGCATAGCCATTGTCCCAAACGCAAGACTGCACATGAGGCCCTTACAACAGTGCCTAGCATCACAGTGGTCACATGCACAGGGTCACCTTCTAGATCTGGTGTTGATAGACCGCCAAACATACATCTCGCTTCTATGGTGGAACAGTATAAATTTAAACAAGGGGCGGCCTTTCCAAGACCCACAATACGTGATAACAACAGATGCTTCCATGACAGGGTGGGGAGCACACCTCAATCAACACAGCATCCAAGGACAATGGGACGTACATCAAACAAAGCTGCATATAAATCACCTCGAATTGTTAGCAGTATTCCTAGCGTTGAAAGCATTTCAACCCATCATAACCCACAAATACATTCTTGTCAAAACAGACAACATGACAACAATGTATTATCTAAACAAACCGGGGGGAACACACTCGACACAGCTGTGCCTCCTGGCACAAAAGATATGGCAATGGGCAATTCACAACCACATTCGCCTAATAGCACAATTTATTCCAGGGATCCAAAATCAACTAGCAGACAATCTCTCTCGAGATCACCAACAGGTCCACGAATGGGAGATTCACCCCCAAATTCTAAACACTTACTTCAAAATTTGGGGGACACCTCAAATAGACCTATTTGCAACAAAGGAGAACGCAAAATGCCAAAACTTCGCATCCAGGTACCCACACAGGCAGTCTCCAGGCAATGCTCTATGGATGAACTGGTCAGGGATATTTGCGTACGCTTTTCCCCCTCTCCCTCTCCTTCCATATCTAGTAAACAAATTGAGTCAAAACAAACTCAAACTCATACCAATAGCACCAACATGGGCAAGACAACCTTGGTACACAACACTACTAGACCTGTCAGTAGTACCCCATGTCAGGTTGCCCAACAGACCAGATCTGTTAACACAACACAAACAACAGATCAGGCATCCAAACCCAGCATCGCTGAATCTAGCAATCTGGCTCCTGAGATCCTAGAATTCAGACATTTAAACCTCACCCAAGAATGTATGGAAGTCATAAAACAAGCTAGAAGACCATCCACTAGACACTGCTATGCAAGCAAATGGAAAAGATTTGTTTGCTACTGCCATAATAATCAAGTTAAACCATTACTTGCATCTCCAAAGGATATAGTGGGGTACTTGCTACACTTACAAAAATCAAATCTAGCCGCCTCTTCCATAAAGATACACCTCGCAGCAATATCTGCATACCTGCAAATTACCCATTCAACTTCACTATTTAGGATACCTGTCATTAAAGCGTTTATGGAAGGCCTGAAAAGAATTATACCACCAAGAACACCACCTGTTCCTTCATGGAACCTCAACATCGTCTTAACAAGACTCATGGGCCCACCTTTTGAACCCATGCACTCTTGCGAAATGCAATTCTTAACGTGGAAGGTTGCATTTCTCATTGCCATCACATCTCTAAGAAGAGTAAGTGAAATTCAGGCGTTTACTATACAAGAACCTTTTATTCAAATACACAAAAATAAGGTAGTCCTAAGAACCAATCCAAAATTTTTACCAAAAGTTATTTCACTGTTCCACTTAAATCAAACGGTAGAACTACCAGTGTTCTTCCCACAGCCAGACTCAGTAGCTGAAAGGGCACTACATACATTAGACATCAGAAGAGCACTAATGTACTACATTGACAGAACAAAAGAAATTAGGTAAACAAAACAACTGTTTATTGCATTTCAAAAACCTCATACAGGAAACCCAATATCAAAACAAGGTATAGCCAGATGGATAGTTAAGTGCATCCAAACCTGCTACCTTAAAGCAAAGAGAGAACTGCCCATTACACCAAGGGCACATTCAACCAGAAAGAAAGGTGCTACCATGGCCTTCCTAGTAAACATTCCAATGAACGAGATATGTAAGGCAGCCACATGGTCTACGCCTCACACATTTACTAAGCACTACTGTGTAGACGTGCTATCCGCACAACAAGCCACAGTAGGTCAAGCCGTACTAAGAACTTTATTTCAGATTACTTCCACTCCTACAGGCTGAGCCACCGCTTTTGGGGAGATAACTGCTTACTAGTCTATACACAACATGTGTATCTGCAGCTACACATGCCACCGAACTGAAAATGTCACTTACCCAGTGTACATCTGTTCGTGGCATTAGTCGCTGCAGATTCACATGTGCCCACCCGCCTCCCCGGGAGCCTGTAGCCGTTTGGAAGTTATCTTCAACATTTGTACATTTGTAAATATATTACTTAAACCTTAGTTGGTGCATACTTATTCATTCCATTGCATGGGCACTATTACTAACATACACAACTCCTACCTCACCCTCTGCGGAGAAAACAATCTAACATGGAGTCGACGCCCATGCGCAATGGAACAAAGGAGGAGGAGTCCCTCGGTCTCGGGACTCGAAAAGACTTCTTCGAACAAAAACAACTTGTAACACTCCGACCCAACACCAGACGGCGGACTATGCACAACATGTGAATCTGCAGCGACTAATGCCACGAACAGATGTACACTGGGTAAGTGACATTTTCATTCTAGGGTTCAGGGGTGTCACCTAAATACTCAGTTTAGGGGCGTTACAGGGAGTGCCAGGCGGTAGCCAATGGGCTAACCACCTTCATGGTGACAATACCCTTCTTATGACCACTTCTGCTGGGAAGTGGACATAACCCTAAACCTAGTGGCCTAATTCCTTCCAAACACGATGGAGGAATTTAAAAAGTAGTGTCCACTTCAGCTCATCCACCCTAGGGGTGTGACTGACATCAACTGCGCACTCCTCCTAATTTAACTAATTTTCCCGATTGTGCTGCCGCCAGAGGTGGGGTCAGGACAGGGGGTTGCACATCTCAACCATCTGGAGAGACCTGGGTCACATTACAAAGGCAGCAAGGCCTTTGAATGTCCACGCCCTGAAATGTCCATTCTGCCAGGGCGAGTAGGTAACACTTCTGCTCAGTACAGGCTTTTGTCTATGTCCCTAGAGAGCTCTGTAGTGGCTGAAATGGTCAGGATCAGTCAGTAAACACACTAGTAGCTGGTAGGTGTAGGAAGCTGGTTTGGTATGTAGTGGGTACCTGAGGTACTTACACCTTATTCCAGGTCCAGGTATCCCCTAGTGGAGGCAGTGTCTAGAACCCAGGCTCTCTAGAGGTAGCTGTGGATGAGCAGCCAAGGCTTATCTAGGAGACATGCAAAGCTCATGCAGTACCACTGTAGTCACACAGCACTAACACACATGAAAGAAAACACTCAGTGTTACAAAAATAAAGGTTCTTTATTTTAGAGACATAGTACCAAAAAAGTACTTGAGAGGCAACCCTCCAATAGGAGGTAAGTAACACACTAGATATGTACACTAGTTATCAGTAATAGGTGTAGAAAGCAATAAAAAATAGTGCAAATGCAAATAGACAAAAGTGACCCTAGGGGACGCCCAAACCATATACTAAAAAAACGGAATACGAACACAGCACCCCGCCTGAGAAGTGGAATGGGTAGGGGGTAGCTGGGGTTACTAGAAAACCCCAAAGCTAAGTACCACAGTGCCCCCTAGCGACAAGGAAGAAAGGAGTACGTTTGTGGATTTTACCCAAACCACCCAAAAAGAATGAAAAAGAAGAAAATGCAACACCCAGACAAGACTGCAAGAAACCAGTGGTGGATCCCTGAAGAAGAGGACCTGTGGAAGAAGTAGACCTAGTCCAGAAGTCACAGAAGAGTCCAGTGGGGGCAGGAGCTCCTACCCACCAGTCGAGGATTGCAGGAGTTGGCTGTCGGTGATGTGAAGGAGGTCAGCAATGCAGCCCTGGAGTCGGTGAAGAATTACTGAGGGATGCACATGACGTCCCATGCTGGAAGAAGAATTGCAGTTGGGTTGTGGTGCAAGGATTCCACCAACAAGCTTTGGCAAAGGCAAATGTTGCGGTTGGCGGAAAGTGTAGCTGCAGAGGACCAGCAAGGTCCAGGAGGACTCAGCCCAGGAGGGGGAGTCACAGGGGACCCCCAGCAACACGGAGAGCCCACAGGAGCAGAGGCAGCACCCACAGGAGCCCCACAGGACGGGGAAACAGGAGCTGCAGAAGAGCCCACACAGCACGACTGGAGAAGGGTCCCACGCCGCAGGAGAACCACGCAGAGGGCTCTGTGTTGCAGGAAGGAGTGCTGGGTACTGGGAGTACACGAAGCCTGAAGATCCCTTGGAGGAAATGCAAGAGTCACAGTGCACTGCTGTGCTGTTGTGTGTGGGAAGGCAAGGGCTAACCTCCACCAAAGTTGGACAGCTGGCAGAGAGGACCAAGAGGACTACTCCGGACCACCACCCGTGATGCAGGATCCACGCAGCTCAGGATGAGAGAAGATCCACGCAGCCAGTCGCCGTTGTAGTTAGTGCCTGCGGATGCAGGGGAGTGACTCCTTCACTCCAAGGTAGATTCCTTCTTCCTTCTCGTGCACACTAAAGACTTGCCGCCCTCAGAGGATGCCCATATTGGGAATGTTGCAGAAGCTGGACGGAGCGTGGAAACAATGTTGCAAGCAGAGTCTTCCTCGTGGATGCAGATTGTCAGTTTCTGGAGGGTCCAGTCGCGGTTCCAGTTGGTAGAACTCAAAGTAAGGTTGCAGAGAAGTTCTGCTGGAATCTTGCAAGCTGAATCTGAGGACCCACCCAAGAGAGAGACCCTAAATAGCCCTGAAAGGGGTGATTGGTCACCTAGCCAGGTGACCACCTATCAGGAGGGGGCTCTGACGTCACCTGTCTGACCTGGCCACTCAGATGCTCCTAGAGGTCCCTGCCAACCTTGGATTCAAGATGGCAGAACCCAGGGACCCTCTGGAGGAACTCTGGGCACCACCTCTGGGTTGGTGATGGACAGGGGAGTGATCACTTCTCTTGCCATTGTCCAGTTTCACGCCAGAGCAGGGATTGGAGGTCACTGAACTGATGTAGACTGGTTTATGCATGGAGGGCTCCAAATGTGCCCTTCAAAGCATACCAGTGGCTTAGGAGGGGCTACCCCTCGCAAGCCATGTTACACCGATTACCAAAGGCAGGTAGTGTTACCACCCTCTCCCAAAGGAAATCTTTTGTTCTGCCTTCCTGGGCTTGAGCTGTTCGAGCAGCAGGAGGGCAGAAACCTGTTGGATGAGTGGCAGCAGCTTGGGCTGCCCGGAAAACCCTTGAAGGCTGGTGGTAGCAATGCTGGGGATCCTCTGAGGAGCCCCCCAGAGTGAATGGAATCATACTTCCAATACTTGCAACAGTATTGGGGTATGATTCTGAAATGTGTGATACCAAACATGCCCAGGTTTGGAGTTACCATGATGTAGCTGGACATAGGTAGTGACCTATGTCCAGTACACGCATAAAATGGCGCCCCTGCACTTACAAAGTCCAGGAAAATGGATCTGGGGTTTGTGGAGGTACCTCTGCTAGTGAAAGGGTGCCCTCACACCCAAGTGCCTGCACCCTGCTTTCCAGGCTGAGAGGGTCTACCATAAGGGTGACTTATAGTGACCTTTAGTGAAAACAGGTGCATGCACCCATTTCTTCCAGACTGCAATGGCAGGCCTGCAGAACCCTTTGCATGGGCTCCCTATGGGTGGCAGAATAACTGCTGCAGTCCATAGGGATCCCCTGGAACCTCAATGCCCTGGGTACCTAGGTACCATATACTAGGGACTTACATGGGGGGACGAGTATGCCAATTGTGGAAAGAAAAAGGTACAGTTACCAAGTTAGAAGGGAGAGAGCGTAACCACGGAAGTCCTGGTTAGCAGGAACCCAGTGGACACAGTCAGACACACTGACAACAGGCATAAAATTGGGATAACCTTGCCAAAAAAGAAGGCACTGTACTACAAACACATTTATTCAATTCACCTGATTAACCTATGCTGATGTCTTCCTTTTCTGTACATCCCATGTCCACTGGACTAGTTCCTTTACGGATATTGCTTGTTGTTATGCTCACGGTCACTATCCTTCATATAGGATGAGAAAGCTTTTGTTCCAGGTGTGTCTTTTCAAGCAGCCCACCTTTCATCTCTTTCTTGCCTATGCTGCGGAATCACATACTTTTTTGTATGTAATTCCTTGCGCGATTCTTTGACATTTTACTTCACTCACCTACGGCCCTTTTGGACTTCTGTTTTTCCTTGTCCACTATCACTGATTTATGATGTATGCTATCACACACACTCTCATATCTATATATCCATAACCAATGGTTTTGTTGGGTGTCATCTAGTCTGTTATTCCTCTTTTGTACACCCCTTTGGGGGTTGTTTCCCTCAACGTTTTTATTGCTTCTCTGTTCACATCTCTACAGGTACCTTTCTCTACGTTCCGTCCCTGGGCATTACAAATTATTGTAGCTCCATGGTAGGACTAATTTTTCTCTGTTCACTAGGTGTCTTTGCCTAGTCTGCTGCTCTACAGCAGCCTGTTGTTCTCAACCTAAGACATTTCTGTGGCCTCATGGTCATGGTCACAGATCCTCATTCTACGTGGTGGTACTCTATTCTAGGTCTGTCTGTTGACATGCGTCATACTTCATTTATTTGCTTCTTCTGCCCTGGTCCTACCATTCGGTTTTCCATGGTTGTTTAGCTTTCTCTTCAGTGTTTTTTCTCTGTTGATTGCTTTGCTTGTTTTCTTACATTCTGTGCGTCTGTGCTGCACAGTTCTGTCGGCCCTTTTGAGCGGATAGTTCTTTGCCTTCTGTTGCCCTTAGTGGCCACCTTTGTTTCTTTGTTTTCATTGAAGGATGTTTCTTCCTCCCCTTTTTTTGGGGGGCCAGGTTATTTCATTGTATCGTGAGCATACAGTGTCATTAGGTTCTTTTGCCTCATGCCATACTGTTTCCAGTAACGGGTTCTATTGCCAACCCTGCTGTTGTGCTCTGTTTTCTCCATGGTTTACATGTGCTCTTGCACATTTTGGGCTGGACTTTCTTTATCCTTCCAAGTCTATTGTCCCGTTGGGTTCTGGAGCTTGTTCTCTTAGTTCCTCTAGGTCTCCCATTGGTGTTTGTCTTTGCACACTTTAGGGTGTTCTGTTGTTACTTCAGTACATCATGTATTTCTGTCTTCGCTTTGTGTGTTCCTTTACACTTATGCTCTGTGTTGGAGGTTATCTATTTCTGCAGTGATACAGCTGTCACTAGCATGTTTACTATTGTCCTTCAGGTACCAATTTTGTTACTTGTGTCTTCTTTCCAGTATTCATCTCTACATGTTGTTCCTTGATGCGTGTTACATGCCTATCTCCCACAATCCGTTAGACATTTTTACCCCTTTTTATATTCCGTTATTTATTGGCAGCTCTGCCTGCCTCACTTATCGTGGCCACGACTAAGTTCCTTTCAGGGACATTCCTTTCTAGTCATGACTTATTATATATCCTGTTGATATGTCGGTCATTTCTCCATTGTGAGTAACTTCCGTTAACTTATCACTGTGTCTGTCTCATGCCTGGCTTGTTTCCTCTTCATTGCTGGGTTGTTCATTTCAAGACTGGTGGTATCCATTTGCAACCCTCCTCCGGGGTTCACATTGCTTTGGTATCTAATTCTAAGATGAGGAATCTGCGACTAGTTGTGTCTATCAGATGGACAAGTTACTTACCTTCAGTAACGTCTTATCTAGTAGTCAGATTAGCCACAGATTCCTTACGGACCCACCCATCCTCCCCACTTGCGAACTGTGTTTGCGTCAGTCACGCTTGGGGTAGTCTCTGATGTCTTCTTGTTATTGTGCCTATAACATCATGATTTTTCCATCCTAGTTGGGATATACACTATTCCACTGCCAGTTTCTATGTGGCTCCGCTTTGTTGTGTGGATCACAGAAGAAACTGACATCAGCGCGTCGGGGGAGGTACTATATGGACTCCGCTGACCTCATGTCCGGAGCCAATAATATATAAAATTGGTCAAATAGTAGGGAAGAATTTCTAAACTTAATTCGCACAGAATGAGGCTATTAATCCATCATTGGCAATAAAAATAAATTACAAAGTTGATTAATTCATTGAATTGCAAAACTACGTAAAATATGTCAAATAAACATCACAAATACATATGTACAAGACTGGTTCAAACAATTATACTCAAAACGTATATATCAGAAAACAATTCGCCTTTGCTCTCCTGATTTGAAAACAATGTGTTTATATCCGTTAATTATGCTACAATCCACATTAATACAATGGTTGTACTCAAAAACACATCTCAAATTCTATGAACTTTTCATCCTATATAATAGAGAGGTGTGTTCCGTAGTCCTTAGAGGTAAAGTAGATTTTCCTTGCAACCTCGCCATGTATCATAACAGTTTACGCGTTTCAGCCCCTTCAAATTTGGGCCTCATGAGGACTAATAGAGAGAACAATGCCTATTAAACATAAATTAAAACATCATTAGTAAAAACCAAAGCGGTCTATAACTCCTCCACCATATAGGAGAGAGAAAAAGAGAAGAAAAAAGAGAAGAGAAGAACCCCCATTGTGAGGTATCAAATACAACGCACCACAAAGCTGTCAAAATAACACTCTTGCTCTATTAATTTAGGTGTATTTTGTGAGCTCCCTTTCTATAAGTAATTAACCCTAGTGTCTGTGGATCAACTATATAGTCGTCAAACCATTTGATCTCTGCTACAAAACTCCAATGTCTTTACCTTTAGTTCTCAGCTCAACCTACAGCTGTAATCTGTGCTTTAAAATTCTGAAAATAGTTATGTCCGGGTCCAACATCGCTGTGGAGTCGCTTGATACCCTCTATCGATACACAGAGGTGCTGCTGAGGAAAAGTTTCAGGATCCAGTCTGACGCCTGGGTAGAATTTTAGGATGAGGAATCTGGGGCTAGTCTGAATCTCTACCAGATAAGGCATTACCGAAGGTAAGTAACTTGTCCTTCCTTGCCGACCCACCCATCCTCCCCACTCTGTGAACTGATTTCTGGGGTCAGGGACTCCCCTTTCAGGGCCTTAGTTTTGACACACCAGTAGTCAGTTTCTTTACGTCTCTGCACTTCGGGCATGGAAAGTCGTGAAAAGAAACTGACCCCGGGGTGGTGCCTATATAGGACCCGCAACATCATCCGGTGCAGATGACGCCTACGACTAACACAGAGCCGATCAATGGCACGCAGGAGTACTGCTCACGAAAATCTTATGGTTCCAGTCTGACAGCTGGGTAGAATTCAATTGTAAGGAATGTGCCTACCAGATAAGGTATTACCAAAGGTAAGTAAGTTGTTCTTCGCGCCTCTCCACAGTTGTCCTCTCAGGCTTCTCCTGTTGAAAACTGACTTCCTTATGGCAATCACATCTGCCGGCATGGTGAGCTGTAGGCATTGTCATCTAAGCCACCCTACCTTTCTGTCTATTATGACAAAGTGGAGTTTCTCACAAGGGCCTTTTTTCTTCCAAAAGTGGTCACACCTTTTCATGTATGCCAATCGTCACCTTGCCTACTTTTTACGCACCCCCGCATCCTTCTAAGGAAGAGTAGAGGCTCCACCTCCTGGACTCAAAAAGAGCATTGTTGTTCTACCTTTATTGTGCAAAAGAGTTCTGGAGGGATGACCAACTCTTTTTAGGGTTTGTGGGTGCAAAGACATTTCAAGCATTGCAGAAGCCGAACATGTCCAGATGGGTCGTACTCTGCATTAAAATGTGGTACGCATTGGCTGAAATGCAACCCCCTGAGGGCTTGCGTGCTCATTCTACCAGAGCTAAAGCTGGTGCAGCTACTGAGGGCTTGCTTGCTCATTCTACCGCAGCTAAAGCTGCAGCCACTGTTAGCACATGGAGTTCCAGTCCTGGACATCTGTCAGGCAGGAACTTGGGGATCTCTGCATACGTTTACCAAACACTACTGCCTGGACAGTGATGTCTATAGGGAAGGGCCCTTTGCCCTTTCGGTCCTGCAGGACTTTCTGGTGTGATCTTAGTTCGCAAACCCTCCTCCAGAGATGGTATTGCTTGGATATCTATTCTAAGGTAAGGAATGTGCAACTAGATGTCTCTATCAGATGGGCAAGTTACTTACCTTCAGTAACGCCTTATCTGGTAGAGACAATATCTGGTTTCAAATTCCTTACTAAATACCTCTACCTCCCCACCTCCCTACCCACCCCAACACACACACATCCCTTCCCACTCTACAAACTGATTTCTTGGGTCAGGAACTATCCTTTAAGGGCCCTAGTTTTGATGCATCCGTGGTCAGTGTTCTTCGTGGCTCTGGGCTTCTGGTGTTTTGCCGGGGTGGTGCCTGTATAGGACCTGCAAAGTAATATCCGGCGCAGAGGACATACTGAGACGATCAACGCCACCTAACAGCACGCAGGAGTTCTGCTCGAAAAAAAAATTCCGGAGCCAGACTGACACCTGGGGAAAGTTCTAAGGTAAGGACTCTGCAACTAGATATTGTCTCTACCAGATAAGGCATTACCAAAGGTAAGTCCTTCATTTTGCTCAAAATTAATCTACATGCTCAGTTGCTCACTCAATGAAATAGCTTTTTCCTACTTAATCCCAGTATATTTCAATGTCTGTTGGGTAAATGTTGTCTGTGCCCGATATGCGTGTGGGTCTAGGGATACAAGAAAACCATGTGCATTGAAACTGAGAATCAACTGAATGAAGATGGGATTTGCAGGTGTGGTGCTGTGGGGACCAATAGCGATAAACCTTTTCAAGAGTAAACCAGACATATTCATACTGGAATCAAGCTATAATTTGCTCAAGGCTTCTTCTTTTGTAATAACAAACCAGTGCCCTTTGAAATTATTTTCATACTTATTGTAGACTTCTATTCGTATTGTGGAAGATGAGATAATTAATGTAGGAAAGTACCCTCTTTTTTGCATGGTTCCTCCCACATTTTCCCTGCTTGCAGTGTGCTTAGACTATTTTCACTGGGATTCTGCTAACCAGGACCCCGGAGATCATGCTATCTTCTTCCAACTTTGGTTACCTAGGACCTTTGTGCACTGCACAGTTGGCATACTTGTGTCCCCTTATACGTCTGTAGTATGTGGTACTTAGGTACCCAGGGCATTGGGTCTGTGTGTGAAGGGCACCCCGCATGAGCAGAGGTGCCCAAACGAACTCTATTCCCAATGCACTGGACTTTGTTAAGCGCGGAGAAGCCATTTTACCTGTGTACTGGCCACTACCTGTGTCCAGCTACATAATGGTTACTCCAAACCTGGGCATGTTTGGTATCAAACATGTCAGACCATACCACAATACTAATGCCAGTATTGGAAGTATGATTCCATGCGCTCTCGGGGCTCCCTAGAGGACCCCCCTGTATTGCTCCTACATGTCTTCCAGGGTTTTACAGTCAGCCCATGTTGCTACCACCCCTCAGCCAGTTTTCTGCCCTCCTGCTGCTTGACCAGCTCAGGCAGGGGAAGGCAGAACAAAGGATTTCCTATGGGAGAGGGAGGCAACACCCTCTCCCTTGGAAATAGGTGTTACAAGGCTGGGGAGGGGTTGCCTTTCCTGGCCACCGGTTTTCTTTGAAGGGCACATTTGGTGCCCTCCTTGCATAAACCGGTTTGCACCAGTCCAGGGACCAAAACTGAACAAAGGAAAGGGAAGGGGTCACTCCCCTGTCCATCACCACCCCAGGGGTGATGCCCAGAGTTCTGCCAGGAGATCACTTGATTCTTACATCTTGAAAACAAGATGTGCATAGGCCCCTGGGAGCACTTGAGTGGCCAGAACAGGCAGGTGATGTCAGAGACCCCTCCTGATAGGCGGTTACTCTGCAAGGTGACCAAATAACCAAACCCCCTTTTAAAGCTATTTAGAGACTCTCTTGTGGATGGGTCCCTTGATTCGGCAAGCAAGACTCCACCCGGACTCCTGCATAATCTACTTCTGCTCCTGGCCACTGGAACCACAACTGGACACTTCTGGAACTGACAAGACTGCAACTCCCGAGATGACCTTGCATTGCAACATTGTTTCCCCAGCTCCTTCCAGCAACTGCAACATTTCCCTGGCTGTGCATCCTCTGGGGTCGGCAAGACTTCAGCTGCACCAAGAAGCAAAAAGGAATCTCTCCTATAGTGAAGGAGTCAAGCCCCTGCATCTGCAGGCACCTAAAGCAACGACGTCCAGCTGCGTGGATCTGCTCTCCTCTGGAACTGCTTGGATCCTGCAACACAGGGGGTGGTCTGGAGTTGTCCCCTTGGTTCTCTCTGCCCGCTGTCCACTTTGGGAGGCAGTAAGCCCTTGTCTCTCCTTGCAGGACAGTACCCCTGTGCACTGCGACTCTTGCAAAGCTTTTTGTCTCCTGCTCCAAGGGATCTTCAGGCTCCGAGTAGCCCCAGCCTCCAGCACTTCATCCTTGCAAGGACAGTGTCTCCTCTCCTGCTCCAGGGACATGGAACTCCTCGCCAGGTGTGTGATTGGGCCTCACTGCAACTTACTGTACCTGCTGCCAGTGGGTTGCCTGTGTGGGCTGCAGCTGCTTATGCTGGCTCTCCCAACTGCTGACGGTCAGCCTGAACTGCCCTCCAAGGTTCAAGTCCACTTGACCTTGCTGGTCCTCTTTAGCCTCGCAACTCTTCTTTTGCTTCCTCTTGCATTTTTCAAGGCTTGTTCGTGGATCTTCTAAACCACTGGCCATCTGCAACCCAGCGACTGACGTGGGACATTATCTGCACCACTCCAAGGACTTCTTTGCAGCTCCTAGGCTCCGCAGCTTATCTTCTTCTACCCGAATCTCCAGCCACAGAATGGTGGGTAATGGCTTCTTCCCAACTCGACACTCCATTGTAGACTGTACTCTGTCCCCTTCTTTTTCAGGTCTTCTTTCAGAATCCACCTTTGGGTTCCTCTGGTCTGGTCCTGTTCTTGCACAGTCTTTTTTCCCCTAAGTCCTCTTATTAGTCCTTGGGAAGACCAGGTTCTTACCTCTGCTCTTCTGGTCGCTCGGGGGTTACTTAGGTACTCACCTCTTGGGGTCCCAAGCTCTCCCAGCTCCCCTCTAACTACAACTACTCCATATCCTTGGGTGGGGGAATTTCACTTTGCATTCCACTATTTTAGTATATGGTTTGGTCCTTCCTTAGGGCCCTAACTATTTTACTATTTTTCTACAATTCTTGCCAATGCTAGTTGTTTCCTGTGCTAATTCTAAATATTATTGTGTGTATACATATATATGTGTGTTAGATATATATATATATATATATATATATATATATATATATATATATATATATATATATATATATATAGTGTGAACTTACTTACAGTTGGAGGACTGCCAAGTAATCTAGTGTAGTGTTACTATAGTAAAGTACCTTTAATTTTGTGACACTGTGGTTATTTTCATGTGTGAAAAGTTACTGTGTGACTATTGTGGTATTGCATAAGCTTTGCATGTCTCCTAAATAAGTCTTGGCTGCTCATCCATAGCCACCTCTAGAGAGCCTGGCTTCCTAGACACTGTCTTCATTCACTAATAGCGGTTGCCTGGGACTGGTACAAGGTGCCAACAGCATAGGTGTCCACCACACACCAGGCCAGCCTCCTACAATTAACATCGTTTGTTACCGAATTCTAAAAACTAATTCACGAGGTAGATACATTACCATATTCTAAAGTGTTTCTAGAGATAGATAAACTTATAAATTATGAAGTCTAGCATTTATGGTCTACACGCATGTGTCAAGAGATTGTGTTCAGAATGAACGTGCTCATTGTCCTTATAGTACCACTTATATTAATGTGTACTATTTATATTGGGCACCAGCCAAATGTCAGCAATTTGCATTTTATGATAGTGAAGATAAATGTTGATTCATTGCTGTGGACTCACTAAAATTTTGTCTTCCAAAAAGGTACAAAAACTGAAAATACTTTATCAGAAGCTTGCAAAATGACTGATCATAGTGCGTTGGGCAATGGTACAGCTTTGTTTTGCTAGTACTGCTGAATCACCTGGCGGTCAGCGAGAATCTAAAGTTAAACAATATATTTACTCCTGTGCTGCTGAGCACAATGGTTTTAACGGATATCTGAATTACAGCAATACTACTGATCAGAATGTTGTTAGAACTTTTGAACATGTATGAAATTCCGTTATGCATTGTTACATTTCTAAGAATATAGTCTGCGCAGTCTACAGTAAACTGTGAACCTGCCAGTAATTTGCGCTGTTTTCACTAATGCAAACGTATTCATTTAATTATGGAAATAAAAAGAAAAAAACATAAATACATGTTAATCACACAATATATATTCGGCTCAACATTAGTAAAATGCTGTTAGGCAGAACTAAATGTATGTTTTTTGTATTGAAAGATGACTGTAAAGAAAACGCTTTCCAATTTCCGAAGAACGCACCTTGACAACTGGCAGGAGCACAAGCAACAATTCACAGATGATCAACTGGTTGTTCTCACGGACCTCTTGGTATCGCCTTGCTACTATGCATAAATGGGTAAGCCATTAGAAATCCAATTAAAATTGCTAAATATGGTGCATGCCAAGGTGTATGTGTATTGTTGTATAGTGTTAAAACTTGGTTAAAACGTAAATTCTGCTCTTGTCTCCGACTCATCCAGGCACATTACGTTTACATGAATTACATTACTGATTTACGTTTCAGCTTTATACCTCCCATTATCTTTTTGAGCAACTCCTGCAGGTGTTTTTTGCGACATCAGAAAATGTGTTAACAAATTAAAATTCTCTAAAGCGAGGAAATACATCTTTTGTCCTCCCCTTTCTCTGTTCCATCACGTTTCTTATTAATCCCCCTGAGGTTCCTCCTTACTGTCTCCTTTTATTCATAGAAATCTTCAAGAAAAAAGGGTGGGTTCTATATTTGGAATAATTTGGAGTGAGGGAAGATAACAACAAAGAGGAGGGGGGTCATTTGAGGCTTTTTAATTGTAACATTGTCATCCCAGCGCTGCTGTCTGCTGATCAGAAGTTAGAACTTCACTGTTATGGTCTAAAGCTAGAGTATATTGATTTATACGTTACTGCAGTAGTTGTGAATGAGTTTGAACATTGTGACACATTTTATGACATCTAATTTGTATTTTCTCTGTATAAAAACATTTTAACACAGATAATTGAGAGATCTGTTTTTGAGGTAGATTGTCCATTTGTTTAATCAATTTTCAATATTTTTATATGACATGGCCGAATTCAGAAATTAAGTCTCTAAAAAGTTGTTTTCGGTTGGTGAGACTAAATCACACTGAAAATTAAAACATGGAAGCAGTCAAAGTTAAACAAAAAACACTCTTGATAACGATGTTCATTCTCAATCATGATGAAGTGACATTAGGGCTTTATTTGTCAACATGTGACATAAAAAGACATTCTGTGCAGACCTGCTTATTTGTCAGTGACCGAAACTCCTGTTATGATTGTTTTTTCCCCATTGGTATAAGTGCTAAACCTTTGCTTTTTACAGCACACATGGGTTTTTCTTGGGCATGATCTAACCAATGTTCTCGTTGACATATGGCCTTGTCTGTGCTGCTAAAGCAGATTTTAGAGGCTGTAGAATGGCACCATAGTTTGGCACCTAGCCAAATTTGTGGGCTTTTCCCCTCTCTTCTTTTGATGAGAGACCTCTGTAGGAAAATGGCTCCCTGTTGCAGTTACCCCCTACGTTTTGCCTGATATTGATGATGACTTGACTAAGAAGTGTGCTGGCACCCTGCTAACCAGGCCCCAGCACCAGTGTTCTGTCACAAAAAATGTACCATTGTTTCCACAGTTGACACACCCCTGGCACACAGATAAGTCCCTTGTAAAAGGTACCAGTGGTACCAAGGGCCCTGTGACCAGGTAAGGTCCCTAAGGGCTGCAGCATCTGTTGTGCCACCCTAAGGGACCCCTCACCTAACACATGCACACTGCCATTGCAGATTGTGTGTGTTGGTGGGGAGAAAAAGGCAAAGTCGACATGGAATCCCCCTCAGGATGCCATGCACACAAAATACTGCCTGTGGCATAGGTAAGTCACCCCTCTAGCAGGCCTTAAAGCCCTAAGGCAGGGTGCACTATACCACAGGTGAGGGCATAGCTGCATGAGCAATATGTCCCTACAGTCCCTAAGTCTATTCGTAGACATTATAAGTACAATGTGGCCATATTAAGTATATGGTCTGGGGGGGGGGGCGTGGCTTCGGGCGTCAAGATGGCGGTCGCACTCTGAGAGTGCTCTGGACCCCTCCGTTATCCGCTAGAAGAAGCCAGCGCTGTCCTGCCTGGGGGCACCCTCCTGGAGCATCTGACGGGCCCCCTGACCCCTCCGGACGGACCCGGTGCTCGGGGGAGGGGAGCAGTGAAGCGCAAGGACCTACGGAAGCATTCGCCCCCATAGTCAAGATGGCGGTGTTCCCGGCCACGCAGTGGGCCGTAATGACCACCGTCTGATGACCTGCATGTACGGCCGAGAGTAGTGCCGGCCCTGCCTTGGGATCTGCCTGGGCCCAGGCGGCGGAGAGACTCGAGCGACCGCTGAGAAGCAGTGTGAGAAGGAGGGGACGGTCCTCCCCCCCCTTTTGCCTCGGGGAGCGATCACGCGGCCCACGGACCGGGCCGCCTCTGTGGCCGGAGCAGCCTGGGGTGTTGTGGCGCTGGACCCAGCTGCGTCCTCTGTGCGCCCAGGTGCCCCGGAGGAGGAGGCGCGGCCCTGAGCGCAACCTGGAGGGAGCGCATAGGACATAGGCGCTCGTACAAGACCTGGCCCTGCTGGCTGGGGCGGCGCCCTGGACCTGGCGCTTTTCGGCCGTGGCTTTTGGACCTTGTCCACGCGCCGCCTTGGGACGGGCGGCGGATTAGCCCCCGGGCGGCCGCTCAAAGACATCGGAGGAGGTGCTGGTCGCCAGGTGAGATGGCTGCCCGACTAGTGTGCTTATCGTGTCTCAACCCATAACCAAGCACAGGCCCTAACGCCTGGGACTGATTTAATCCAACTTGAAGGGAACTTGGCCGGGTTCCCTCCCCCTCTCCCCGGTGGACACGCTAGTGAGTCTTGAGGTCGTGGGAGACACAAAAAGACACAGAAGATTCGTCTGAGGCCTGTGGGGTGACTGGGGAGAGCGCCACATCCTGAAATAACTATGGGGAAAGACAGAGCGAGCAAACAGCCGCCACCCTCCCAGCAAAAGATCGACCTATTCACAACGCCAGCGGCCTCCCGGGGCGGTGGAGATGCGGCCCCTGGGAGCTCCACACCGGATGGTGTAAACGCCATCTTGCAAGCAATTCAATCCTCACAACTTGCCGAAGAGACTAAAATAGGGGCGGTAAGAGAGGATGTGGGCCTTATTAGGCAAGACCTTAACGCAGTGGGACAAATTACGGAGGTGGAGGACCGAGTCTCACAGACTGAAGATGAGTTGGTCGACCTCAGAACCAAGGTGGCCCAGTTGCAGACCCGGACGGGTGAGCTCCATCGGCGCGCCGAGGACGCAGAGAATCGCTCCAGGCGCAACAATCTACGCATTATAGGGTTCCCAGAGGGGGTAGAAGAAAATAAAGCCCCTGAATTCTTAGAGCAATGGATTAAATCCTGGATGCCAGCCAAGGCCCTCTCGTCCCTGTTTGCGGTTGAGCGTGCCCACAGGGCACTGGCGCCGCGGCCCCCACCCGGGGGACCCAAGAGACCGTTGATAGCGCGTTTCCTAAACTTTAAGGATCGAGACAACATCCTCAGAGAAGCCAGACACGTGGTCGACCTCCATTGGGAGAACAATAAAATCCTAATTTTCCCTGATTACACTCGAGAAGTCCAGACCCGACGCCGATCATTTGAGCCCGTAAAACAAAAACTTAGAGCGATGCAGCTTTCCTACATGCTCCTCTTTCCGGCGCGCCTGAAGGTCTTGATGGCAGGAAAGTCCTATTTCTTTGAGGCCCCGGAGGAGGCGTGGGGACTGGCTGTCCGAGGAGGGCATTGGGCCGCAGAGGGGGCCCGCCGGGCCGGCCCGGGGATCCCCCAGGGAAGACCCGCCTGCTCGTGTGGGACAACGGAGAGGCCGGAAGCGTACCCGTTCACGGCACGGAGGTATGAGGGGCCCCGGGGTCACCAAAGGAGAAAGCGAAGGTCGAGGCTCCGAGCGTGAGGCGAGTTGGGACCCGGAAGTGGCCGGGGGAGCCCGAGACCCAGTACAGACAGCTGACGGCGAGCGCTTGAGGCAGTCACTGACGCTTGGTTGACTTAAGACATTTAAGCCTATGTATGGCCAACGGAACCTGCGAGACCCGCATGGGCTGGCGGGTGCGATTTAGGGTGGGGCTCCGGGCACTGTTGGACCCCCAGCCAGCGGCTCTTGCATACTGTTTCTCTTTCTTGGCCCTTTACACCTTGACTTCTGTTCTTTGATTGCAAGTGATCTGCCACTCCACTCCTACAGCAATTCAACTGGCTGTTTTGTTTTCGCTTTTGTTGGGTAGTTGGGCGACAGATGCTTCCTGGGTAGAAGTATGGGGAGGGGGGTGGTTGGGGGAAGGAAAGTTCATTAGTGAATTAGACGGGATAGTATTTGTAAGTTTCCTTTTTTGTTTTGAGTTTGGGTTTTTGCTTCACTGTTCAGGACGGTCACTCTGGAGCTCACCGACGGGCGCACGACACTCTCTCACACCGACTCCCCCCCACGCGTGTCCCACACTGACACAGGTTCTATCATGGAACGTAAACGGCCTCCTGGATAAAATCAAGAGATCAGCAGTATTCAGTACCCTCCACAGATATGCCCCCCGTGGTCCTATTGCAAGAAGCGCATCTTCTTGGAACTAAATGTCCCATGCTTGCAAGTGAAGGCTACGATAAAGTCTATCGCTCAGGTTTCACCAGAGGCTCTAGGGGAGTGGCCATTCTTCTCCATCGTTCGCTGCCCATGGTTAGTGTAGCCTCACAGTCTGACACACAGGGTAGATATGTTACGGTATCTGGATTGTTCCATGGGCTCCCATTCAACCTCGTATGTGTATACGCCCCCCAAATGGGTTTGATGCTTTCTTACACTTGCTCCCCCAGGTCTTAGCCGAACTCCCTAGCAGAGTTACACTTATTGGGGGAGACTTTAACGCCGTCTTAGACCCTAGATTAGACGTATCCGGGAATGTAACTACCTCAAGATCTGGCCGGGCTTCGACCCTAAGGGGCTGGACAGAGAGCCTGGGACTATGTGAGGTGTGGAGATCCTGGCACCCTAGAAAGAGACAATACACCCACACTTCCGCAGCTCATGGAACACATGCCCGTATCGACCTAATGTTCATGCCGGCGCTGGACATTGTCAGGGTCACGGGAGCAGATATCCTGCCACGTGGGGTCTCTGATCATGCACCAGTCCAAATTCGTATAGGCGGTACTGAGCCTTCTCGCCATCCGACGTGGCGCCTGAACGCCTGGTATTTACAAGACAGCGATTACATTCAAGCAGTCAGGGAGCGCCTTACACAATACTTCGAGCAAAACGTGGGCTCGGTTCGGTCCCCAGGCACTGTTTGGGCTGCATGCAAAGCTACTCTTAGAGGGCACGCCAAACATCTCCTTCGAGTTTGAGAGCAGGCCCGCAACCTCAAAGTGTCGGCGTTGGAGGCTCGCGCACTGCGGCTGGAACTCTCGCACGCGAGTTCCGAATCGGCCTCCGATCTGAGGCAGCTTACCAGGGTGCAAGAGGAGATTAAGCACTTGGTGCTGGAATCGGCAAAGCACATATGGAGGGCATCAGCTGCCCGCATATATGGCTGGAGAGAAAAAAACGGGAAGCGCCTACACTGGTTGGCCACAAGACCCTTAGCTGACAAGGTTATACCCGAAATAATAGACGACTTGGGATCTCTCGCAAAATCACCCACCAAAATCGCACAGAGCTTTGCGTCTTACTACGCACAACTCTACGCGGAGCACCCTAGGCCACAGGCGGAGAAGGAATCCCCCCTCAAACGAGATCACCCTGCCTAGAGTCCCCCAAGCGGTAAGAGAACAATTAGACAAGGCTATTAGTTTGGCAGAAATTGCGGAGGCGGTTGCCAACCTATCCTCCGGTAAGACTCCGGGCCCTGACGGATTCCCTGCAGAACTCTATGGCAAATGTGGAGACATTCTGGGCCCCCACCTGCTGGACATGTACGAAGAGGCAGAAAGATGTGGTCGGTTCCCAGCAGGGATTGACCAAGCCACAATTGTGGTGATCCCTAAGACTCAACCCGCATCGCAGAGCTGCTCAGCCTATAGACCCATCTCCCTTCTAAACACCGAAATCAAGGTGATGTCTTCGATTCTGGCTGCCAGGTTGAAAAAAGTGCTCCCGTCTTTGGTGCACCCAGACCAATGCGGCTTCATGACCTCCCGCAGTACGAGGCATTGTATTAGACGCCTACATTTAGCCCTAGCACACCGGGATGTACTGACTCGGTTCCCCTTGGCCTTGCTCCTACTAGACTTCGATAAAGCTTTTGATACAGTAGACTGGTCTTACCTTAACCATTGGATGCAGAGCTACGGACTGGGGCCTAAATTCTGTGGTTTGGTGAAACTGCTCTACTCTAAACCAACCGCCAGGGTGCTAGTAAACGGTGTGGTCTCCGACCCATTTCCGATCCGCCGAGGCACCCGTCAGGGATGCCCATTATCCCCTCTGCTATTTGCATTAGTAATTGAACCGTTGGCGAAGTTGTTGCGTGAAGACCCACTGATCAGAGGCTGGGCTTGGCCTGGGGGCTCAGAGGACCGCGTGGCACTCTATGCAGACGATGTCCTCCTTTACATAGCTGACCCCGCCACAAGCGGTCCGCGTATCCTGCAGATCCTTCACCTCTTCTCAGAGGCCTCTGGCCTCACACTTTATCCCCATAAATCCTTGTTGGTCCCTCTGCACCCCTCCAGGGATTGTATCGAATGGCAACACAACATTCCCATCCGAAGAAACAGTTTTAAATACTTGGGAGTGTTCATTGCACTCATCCCGGAGTTGGCCTGGGAACTTAATGTCACGCCACTGACTAGGAAGGCTAATGACCTACAAAGATGGCGGTCTCTACCCCTCAACCTTTTAGGGAGAATAGCCCTATACAAGATGATGATCCTTCCCAGACTCCTCTATCTGCTACAAAACTTTCCATACCGGATCCCCAAGACATGGTTCAAAGAAATAGACTTGACGGCGCGCCAGTTTCTGTGGAATGGTACCCGCCCTAGACTAGCCCTTTCTACCTGCCAATGTGACGTCTATGCTGGGGGTTTGGGAATGTCCAACATCCACCTTTACTACATCGCAATGCACCTACTTGTAATTAATGACTGGGTGGGGGGTGGCTGGACTGACCCGGCATACCGACTGGAGCTCCACACTTTGGGCTACCAGGGAGTTTTTGACGCCTTGTATGGCGGCCCGATCCCCAGGACTGTCCCGGAAGTGACAAGAGTGATCTTAATGGGGTGGCGTGAGGCCCAGAGAGTGTCAGGTTGGAGTGGTCGCCTCACCCAACAGACCCCGTTATGGCATGGAAGATTGCTACGAACATTACAAGACTCGAGGGGTTCCAGAGGTGGGACAGCATAGGGATCTCCACTCTGGGGGATGTCTGGGAGGGGGCACATTTGAGGTCCTTTGGGGAATTACAGGAACTCTTCTCACTACACAAGACACAGTTCCACAAATACCTGCAGCTTCGCCACGCTTTGTCCGTACACATATGGGAGGGGGACCAGGTTCCTGAATGCAGTCCTATGGAGGCGAAAGTGCTGATGGGAAATATAGGCAGAGGCGGAGTCTCCCAGATATACCGTTCCTTAATAGTCAATATATCTAGTCCCCTGGTGGGGCTCCGTCGGAAATGGGAGGACTGGGTGGGACCAATGGAAGAGGAGGACTGGGCGGAGGCACTAATGGCACCTCGGGTACTGACGATGGCCACACGATTCCGTTTACTTCAGACCCTTTACCTACACATGGCATACCTCACCCCCTCTAGACTATACAAAGCAGGCCGTAGAGCCACAGCCAACTGTCCTAGATGCTTTGGTCCAGAGGCGGACTTCTTCCATATGGTCTGGGCTTGCCCAGTGATAACAATTTACTTGAAGGCAGTCATAGGGGAGACCTCAAAGGTTTTGCAAGAAGATATCGAAATGGCTCCACAGTCTCTCTTACTGGGAGTCATGGGCGAGCTGGGTCTGAGGAGGGCAGACAAGATTTTCCTGGGTGTGGCGTGTGTGGTGGCCAAGCAAGACATTATGACAGAGTGGAAGGCTGGGGTGGCGCCGGCATTGATCAAGTGGAGACATGGGATGGACTGGTGCACGCAGCGCGAGAGGCTGGTATACGAAGCCAGGGGTTGCCCTAATTAGTATATTAAAGTGTGGGGCAAATGGGACGGCATAGTGGGCTCACAGGAGGGAAGTGGTGTGTTTGGAGAGTAGGCACCCTCATGTTATTGTTGCTGAAATACTAATTATTGACCTTTACTCATTTACTGTTGTATAAGACTTACTTTTGGAAGCCCAGAAGTGACCTGAGGTTTGACCGTTCGCACATGCACCAATTGGTGTTCTGTTTACTGTGTTTGTACCCTTTGTTTTTTAATTTGCCTAAAATCAATAAAAAATTCTTTATAAAAAAAAAAAAAAGTATATGGTCTAGGAGTTTGTCAAAACGAATTCCACAGTTCCATAATGGCTACACTGAACACTGGGAAGTCTGGAATCAAACTTCTCAGAATAATAATCCCACACTGATGGCAGTGCTGGATTTATTAAAAAAATCCACACAGAGGGCATCTCAGAGATACCCCCTGTATTTTACCCAATCCTTCAGTGCAGGACTGACTGGTCTGTGCCAGCCTGCCACTGAGAGACGAGTTTCTGACCCCCTGAGGTGAGAGCCTTTGTGCTGTCTGAGGCCAGAAACGACACATGCACTGGGTGGAGGTGTTTCACACCTCCCCCCTGCAGGAACTGTAACACTCAGCGATGAGCCTCAAGAGGCTCAGGCTGCGTGTTACAATGCCCCAGGGCAGTTCAGCTAGTGGAGATGCCCAGCCCAAGGACAAAGCCCCACTTTTGGTGGCAAGTCCAGAGGGATAATTAGGAAAAACAAGGAGGAGTCACCACCTCAGCCAGGACCACCCCTAAGATGTCCAGAGATGAAGTGACCCCCTCTTTGTAAAATACTCCATCTTGGTTTGGAGGACAGGGACCAATAGGGTTAGGAATGTGCCCCCTCCCAAAAGGGAGTGGGTACAGGAAGGGTGTAGCCACCCTCAGGGACAGTAGCCATTGGCTACTGCCCTCTAACCCCTAAAAAAGCCCCTAAATTTAGTATTTAAGAGCTCCCTGGACCAAGCTAGTCAGATACCTGCCGACTCCACAAGAAGGAGGACTGCTTAGCAGAAACCCCAGCAGAGAAGGAAAGGAGACACCAACTGACTTGGCCCCTGCTCTACCGGCCTGTCTCCTGCTTCAAAGAATCTGCAGAAGAAAAGTGACGCGTCCTGCAGGTCTAGCGACCTCTGATAAACCTCTAGAGGACTGGCTGCATCACAGAAGATCAAGAACTCCCTGTCCAAGTAATAACAGAAAAAGAAACCTCTTCTGAAGGACTCCCCCCTCACTCCAGAAGCGTAAGTCCTAACCACTCTGCACCCGACGCCCATGGCCCGAGTCCAGGTGGCCCAAACGACCAGAGACCTCCCCCCCCCCCCCGGCGACGGTGACCAAGTGCCCACCCTGGGCTGACCCCACCACGATGACTGCAGAGGGAATCCTGAGGACCCACCTGACCGCAACTGCCCTGGACGAAGATAACCGATGCACCCAGGCCTTGGAGAAATCGACATCTGGTGCAGCAGCGATCAACAGGTGGCCCTCTTCCCTGTCCGACTGGTGGTGTGCCTGAGACACCCCCTTGGACCTCACCTGCAGCGCGTGAGTGACCCCTGGGGTTCCCTCATAGAGTTTCATTGGAAGCCTGACGCCCTGTTTGCGCCCAGCCGCCCCAGTGCCGCTTAGGATGTGGGACTGTTGCATACTTGGGGCCCCTCCAGTGCTCCTCTAATCCCTCCTGGTCTGCCCTCCGAACCACGGGTACTTACCTGCTGGCAGACCGAATTCCGAGTTCCCCCATGTCTCCATTGGAGCCCAGGTTAAAATTGCTCAACTTTGACCTCTGCACCCGGCCAGCCCCGTGTTGCTGGTGGTGGGTGTTTGGGGTGGACTAAGGAATCTGCAACTAGAATATATCTCTACCAGATATTTCGTTACCAAAGATAAGTAACTTGTACGTCGTGTACTTACCTTTAAAACTGTATTTTATTTTCTTTCCCCAGGAACAGTTCTCAAAATGTAGTGTCCACTTTTAAAATTGATATTCTCTGTTTTCTTAAAAACTGTTTACTTGACAAAAGTGAAACAAGGTTACATTGATGTCAATGCTAAGTACTTACCTGCAACAGTATTTACTTCTGAACTGAGTCTTGTGGTTCTAGTAATAAAGTAACAAAAAGGTATTTTTCTATATAAAATCCTATTGGTTTGGAGTTAAGTCATTGAGTGTGTGTTTCTTCTATTGCTTGTGTGTGTACAAAAAATGCTTGACACTACCCTCTTATAACCCTAACTGCTCGACCACACTACCACAAATAGAGCAATAGTGTTAGCTATTATTGCCTCTGTCAAGCCACTAGGGAACCCCTGATCTCTGTGCACACTATATTTCATTTTGATATAGTATATACAGAGCCAGCTCCCTTCAAGGAACAGGTGGGTTTTGCAAATTGTCCAAAGGACCTACTCCCACTCTCGAAACTACCCCTCCTACAGTGCCACAATCCTATGATCGGATGACGGAGGATCACTTGGCACTTCTCCGCGAGGAGGTTACGGCTCTCTTGGCCAAAGGAGCCATAGACAGTGTTCCTGTGCCAGAAGTAGGTCGTGGGTGTTATTCCTGCTACTTTCTGATGCCTGCCGTGGTCTGTGGTGGGTACCTAAGGTACTTACACCTTATACCTGGTCCAGGTATCCCCTCTTAGTGAAGTGTAGGCAGTGTCTAGAAGCCAGGCTCTCTTGAGGTAGCTGTGGATGAACACCCAAGGCCTATCAAGGATACATGCAAAGCTCATGCAATACCAGTGTATTCACACAGTACTAACACACATGAAAGAAAACACTTAGTTGTACAAAAATAAAGGCACTTTATTTTTGGAACAAATCACCACAAAATATTAGATACGGTGACCCAAACTTAGGAGGTAAGTAATACACTAAATATATACACTAGAAAACAGATACAGGCATAGAAAAGGTTAGAAAGTAGTGCAAATAGCAATAACCACTAGTGACCCTAGGGGGAGCACAACTATATACAAAAAAATGGAATGCGAACAAGATACCCCCACCTAGTTAAGTAAAATGTGTAGAGGGGAGCTGGGGGTATCATAAAACCACAAAGGTAAGTAACACAGTACCCCCTAGTGACCAGGAATGCAGGAGTAAACCACTGGGTTTTCTCCAAAGCATCCAAAAGGAGGAAAAGAAGAAATAGAAGGTACCCAGAGAAGACTCCAAGAAAACAAGCATTGGATTCCTGAAGAATGTAGATCTGTGGAGAGAGGGGACCAAGTCAAAGAGTCACAGTGGAGTCCAGGAGGAGTAGAGGCTACTACCCATCCAGCTGTGGATGCATGAGTTGGTCGACGGTGATGAAGAACAGGTCAGCACTGCAGCCCTTGAGCCAGAGAAAAGTTCCTCATGGATGCAGATGAAGTCCCACGCTGGGAGGAAGATTGCAGATGGGTATTGGTGTAGGAATTCCACGAACAAGCCTTGGCAAAGGCAAACTCGCAGATAGTGGAAAAGAGGTGCTGCCGGGGACCAGCAAGGTCCAGGAGGACTCAACCCATTAGGGGGTGTCACAGGGAACCCTCAGCATCGCAGAGAGCCCACCGGAGCAGAGCAGCACCCACAGGAGTTCCCACGCAGCACTACAAAAGAGGATCTCACACCACAGGAGAACCACCCTGGAGGCTGTGCTTCACAGGATAGAGTGCTTGGGGCTGTATGGAGCTACATGTTGCCTGAAGATCCCTTGGAGGAGATGCAAACAAGCCTTGGCAGCTGCAAGAGACGTGGTGCACGGAGGTACTGTCATGCGTGTGAAGGCAAAGACTTACCTCCACCAAAGTTTGACAGGTGGCAAAGAGGACCAAAGGGGCTACTCCGAACCACCACCTGTGATGCAGGATCCACGCAACTCAAGATGAGAGGAGATTCACACAGCCACTCGTTGTAGGTGCCTGTCGTTGCAGGGAAGTGACTCCTTCACTCCAAGGGAGATTCCTCCTTCTTCTTGTGCAGGCTGAAGAGTTGAAGTCTTCTGAGGATGCATGGTGAGGGAAATGTTGCAAAGTTGGCAGGAGCCAGTGGAAACAATGTTGCTGAAGAGACCTTTCTTCTTGGAGGCAGCTTGTCGGGTCCTGGAGGTTCCAGTCGCAGTTCCGGAGGCCAGAAGTCTAAGCAGAGGTTGCAGAGGAGTTCTGCTGGAACCTTACAAGCCGAATCTGAGGACCACTCCCAAGAGAGAGACCCTAAATAGCCCAGAAAGGGGGATTGGTCACCTAACCGGGTAAGCACTTTTCAGGAGGGGGCTCTGATGTCACCCAGTGGCACTGGCCACTCAGATGCTCCCAGAGTTCTCTGCCAACGCTGGAAACAAGATGGCAGAACCCAGGGACTCTCTGGCGGAGCTCTGGGCACCACCTCTGGGGGTGGTCACTCCCTTTCCATTGTCCAGTTTTGCGTCTGAGCAGAGACTGGGGGTCCCTGTACCGGTGTGGACTGGTTTATGCATGGAGGGCACCAAATGCCCTTCAAAGCAAACCAGATGCTTGGGGAGGCTACCCCTCCAAAGCCATTCACACCTATTTCCAAAGGGAGAGGGTGTTACCTCCCTCTCCCAATGGAAATCCTTTGTTCTTCCTTCCTGGGCTTGATCAGATCAAGCAGCAGGCGGGCAGAAACCTGTCTGAGGGGTGGCAGCAGCTTGGCTACCCGGAAAACCCTGTAAGACTGGTGGTAGCTATGCTGGGGGACCTCTAAGGAGCCCCTAGACTGCATGGAATCATACCTTCAGTATTGAGGTATGATTCTGACATGTGTGATACCAAACATGCCTATGTTCGGAGTTACCATAATGTAGCTGGAAATAGGTAGTGACCTAAGTTCAGAAAATGCTTAGTGCAGGGGTGTCCTCACACAAAGGTACCTCCACCATGCCCTCTGGGCTGAGAGGGCCTGCCACAGGGATGACTTACAGTGACCTGTAGTGAAACCGGGTGCATGCATCCGGTTCATGCAGACTGCAATGGCAGGCCTGCAGAACCCTTTGCATGGGCTACCTATGGGTGACAGAATACCTGCAGCACCCCATAGATATCCCTTGGAACCCCAGTGCTGCTGGGTACCTAAGTACCATACACTAGGGACTTACATGGGTGACCAGTATGCCAATTGTGGAAAGAAAAAGGTACAATTTAGAGGAGAGAGCAAAACTACTGGGGTCCTGGTTAGCAGGATCCCAGTAGGCACAGTCAAACACACTGACAAACAGGCGGCAAAAAGTGCGGGTATCCAAGCTAGAAAGAGGCTACTTTCCTACATGCTCAAAAAAGACAAGTGTAGAAAACTGGTCCTGTGTTGCAGTCCCCCCCCCCCCACACTTTTTGACTGATATTTGATGCTAACTTGACTGTGTGGATGTGTTGGGCTCCTGCTAACCAGGCCTCAGCATGTGTTCTCTCCCTAAAACTGTGCCATTATTTCCACAATTGGTAGGAAGCTGGCTCTGTATATAGTATACCAAAATGAGGTGTCGTGCGCACAGAGTCCAGTGGACCTCCCAAAGATTTATAGAGGCTAAAGTACATAATACTAATGCTCTCTTTTTGTGGTAGTGTGGTCGAGCAGTTTGTTGTACACACACAGTCAAGAAATGAGGCATTCACACAATGACAGATTTTTTCTTAGAGCAATACCCTTGCACGTAGGTAAGTGTTGTTGGTGTCGTAGTTGCTGTGATTTCTTTGAAAATAGTACATAGACGCCGCCTCAGCGCAGTGACGTCAGTTCTTTTCTTTTCGTGCCACACGCTGATCCGGAGAGAGCTACCCTTGGTCACTTTTTGGCCGACTTTGACTCTTTTGTCACCTTTTTGGTGAGTTTTTTGGTGCGTCTAGGGATGTCCCCAAAGACCAGTTTCAAGCCATGCGAGGACTGTCACCGCATGATGTCAGTGACGGATCCACATCAGGTCTGTTTGTGGTGCCTGGAGCGCAACCACGACCCAAAGTTGTGCTCCGAGTGCCGGGCTATGCACCCGAAGGCCTTGAGGGAGCGGTCCCTCAAGCTTATGGTGACCCAGCGCTCGACCTAGCGTAGGACCCGATCTCGCTCAAGGGAAAGGTTCTCGGGACCAGTTGCGGAGCCACCACCACTCTTCTTCTTCAAAGTCTTCAGGTGAAGGTAAGAAGAAGAAATCAAAGAAATCCCATCATCCTTCCAGTTCACCCCGTCGCTCTGCTGATGCGATGCAGAAGGAGCGTCAACGCTCGAGGCCTCTATCTTCGGAGCCTGCCTCTGGGTCCACTCTGCACCTCCCTGAGTTTCCGGGAGCCGGGGCAACCCTGACCAATTAAAGGAGTTTTATGAGGCCATGCACCTCATTTTTGGGCAAACTGACCCCGCTACGGCGCCTTCAGGCTCAAGGGCGTCGGTCGGGTGGGCCTTTGGGTTCCGCGCCGGCAGCTTTGTCTCCGGTCACCAAAGTCCCCCCCCAGATCCACTTTCGGATTCGCACCAGCACCGGTCGTACCATTGAGACCTTCCACAGCACTGGCTCGATAATCGATGCTCCAGACGTCAGTGGTGCCCACCATCGATGTCAACCCGATCCTGATCCCCTACGACTCAGAGTCACACTCTCGTAGACCAACGCTGCCTCCTTTTTCAATGGGGCATATTCACCCCAGGTTGGATTCTGACCCCTTTTTATTATGGGTACAAATTATGAATACCAGGATGTCCCTTACTTGGACTGGGCACAGGAGTTGGGCGAGGTCAGTTATCTGGATACCTCACCAGACGCTGGCATGCTGTCACCTACCGTGGCTACGGCGGAGGGAGCAACTTATTCCATGGTGGTCAGTAGGGCGACTGAGGTCCTCGGCATTGAGCTGCCTACTGTTCAGGTCAGGTCTTATCTCCTGACAGAGGTGATCCAACCAGGGGCTTCCACATCTGAGCCTCTTCTTCCATTTAATAAGCTCTCACCGATTTCCTTTTGGGTACTTGGTCCAGACCCAACACAGGGGCTCCTGTGAACAGTACTATTGCACGCCACCATCGGCCCGCCCTGAACGACCCTAAATTCCTGTCCCAGCACCCCATGCCTTGTCATCCAGGCATCCTCATCCTCGGGCGCATTCCCTTCTGCACCTCCGGATAGGGAATCAAGAAGGCTGGAACAATTTGAAGTTGTTGTTTTCTTCCTCCTGTCTCACGCTGCGGTCAGTGAACAAAGCATGCCTTTTGGGCTGCCATACCCAATCTCTGTTGGATACAGTCGCGCAAGTTCTGCCGCAGATACCGGAGTTGGCGCGTGCTATCGTCTCCCAAGCCGTCACCGATGGGAGAGACGCAGCAAAGTTCACTATCAGATGTGGGCTGGACACAACCAACTCTCTAGGTAGATCGGTTGCGACGACGGTGGCCTTGAGATGCCACACCTGGTTATGTATATCTGGTTTCTCAGGGGATGTCCAACAGGCTCCTATGGACATGCCCTTTCATGGCTTCCGTCTCTTTGGGGACAAGGCAGACTTGGCTTTGGAGAGGTTTAAGGACTCCCAGGTTACAGCTCGGTCCCTCGGCCTTTCCACTGCTCTTCGTCCCCAACAATCCTCCTTTCACCACTTTCGTGGCCACAGAAGGCGCTCCCTATTGAGTCCCTTTCCCAGCCACCGTGCCACCCATGCAGTTCAGCCGCTGCGTGGCCGGGGATGCGGAATCCCACGTGGTCGTGGGACAGGGAACCAGAGGTCCTCCCAGTCCACTCCTGCTGCAGCCTCCAAACCCTCCTAGTCCGCCCCTCACTCCGGTCCAGTTGTCGGCAGGATTCACCATCGCTTGCCCAACTGGGAATCTATCACTAAAGAAAGGTGGGTTTTGCAGATCGTTCGAAGGGGCTACTCCCTCCCCTTCAAATCTGCCCCACCAACCATGCCTCCATCAGTCAGCCATATTCCGGAGGATCATTTGACACTTCTCCGCCTGGAAGTTGCAGCTCTCTTGGCCTAGGGAGCCATAGAGAGGGTCCCTGTGCCATAAGTAGGCCATGGTTGTTATTCCCGCTACTTTCTGGTGCCCAAAAAAGACAAGGGCTTATGTCCTATCTTAGACCTTTGGGACCTCAATCCCTTCCTCAAGAAGGAGAAATTCAAAATGCTCACCCTGGCTCAAGTCCTGTCTGCCTTGAACCCAGAAGACTGGATGGTAGCGTTGGACTTGCAGGACACTTATTTGCATATTCCCATCCTGCCTGCCCACAGATATTACCTACGATTTGTGTAGGACACAAGCGCTTTCAATTTACCATGCTCCCCTTCGGCCTTACCTGCACCCCTTGGGTGTTCACGAAAATGATGGCATTGGTTGTAGCTCATCTGCGCAGGTTGGGGGGTTTCAGTCTTACCCTACCTCGACGACTGGCTGCTGAAGGCGAACTCGCTCCAGAAAGTTATCTCCCACCTTCAGACTACGGCGAACCTCCTACACATGCTGGCGTTCACTAAAAACATGCCGAATTCACACCTGACTCCCTCTCAGACGCTCCCTTTCAACGGAGCTGTTCTGGACATCGTACAGTTTGACGTCTAGCCTCCTGAAAAGCGAGTCCAGGATATTCAGGCTATGACTCCGATCTTTCAGCCTTTATCTTAGGTTTCGGTGAGACTGACTCTAAGGCTTTTGAGCCTCATGGCCTCCTGCCTCCTGCTAATGACACAAGCACAGATGGCATATACAGGCTCTGCAGTGGGACTTGAAGTTCCAGTGGGTGCAGCATTAGGGAAATCGCTCGGACATGGTCCAGATCTCGCAGGGAACTGCGCAAGACCTGCAGTGGCGGCTTTCGAATCCGCATTGGGTCAATGGCAGATCCGTCTCCCTTCTCACCCAGATTTATCCATAGTGACGGACGCATAACTTCTGGAATGGGGCGGCCACATGGGAGAGGTGGAGATCAGAGAGGCCTCTGGTCTCCGGCAGAGATTGGGCTCCATATCAGTCTTCTGGAGCTCCAGGCAATCAGGCTTGTGTTGAAAGTATTTCTTTCCTCTCTCAAAGGGAAAGTAATGCAAGTGTTCACGGGCAACACGACCGCCATGTGGTACTGCAACAAACAGGGTCAAGTGGGGTCCTGGACCCTTTGTCAGGAGGCACTGTGCCTATGGACATGGCTGGCACATCAGAACTTTACCCTGGTGGTTCAACATCTGGCGGGCTCTCTGAACGCCAGAGCAGACAAACTCAGCCGTCAATGCATAGCAGATCACGAATGGCGTCTGTAGGAAAATGGCTTCTTGTTGCAGTTGCCCCCCCACTTTTTGCCTGATGTTGATGCTGACTTGACTGAAAAGTGTGCTGGGACCCTGCTAACCAGGCCCCAGCACCAGTGTTCTTTCCCTAAACTGTACCTTTGCTTCCACAATTGGCACAGCCCTGGCACTCAGATAAGTCCCTTGTAAATGGTACCCCTGGTACCAAGGGCCCTGATGCCAGGGAAAGTCTCTAAGGGCTGCAGCATGTTTTATGCCACCCTGGGGGCCCCTCACTCAGCACATGCACACTGCCTCACATTTTGTGTGTGCTGGTGGGGAGAAAATGACTAACTCGACATGGCACTCCCCTCAGAGTGCCATGCCAACCTCACACTGCCTGTGGCATAGGTAAGTCACCCCTCTGGGCAGGCCTTACAGCCATAAGGCAGGGTGCACTATACCACAGGTGAGGGCATATGTGCATGAACACTGTTCACCTACAGTGTCTAAGCAAAACCTTAGACTTTGTAAGTGCAGGGTAGCCATAAGAGTATATGGTCTGGGAGTCTGTCAAACACAAACTCCACAGTTCCATAATGGCTACACTGAAATCTGGGAAGTTTGGTATCAAACTTCTGAGCACAATAAATGCACACTGATGCCAGTGTGGAATGTATTGTAAATTGCACCCAGAGGGCATCTTAGAGATGCCCCCTGCATACCAGTCCAACTCCTAGTGTTAGGCTGACCATGTTCTGCCAGCCTGCCACAACCAGACGAGTTGCTGGCCACATGGGGTGAGTACCTTTGTCACTCTGTGGCCAGGAACAAAGCCTGTACTGGATGGAGGTGCTTATCACCTCCCCCTGCAGGAACTGTAACACCTGGCAGTGAGCCTCAAAGGCTCACACCTTTTGTTAGAGTGCCACAGTGCATCCCAGCTAGTGAAGATGCCTGCCCCTCTGGCCACTGCACCCACTTTTGGCAGCAAGTCTGGAGGAGATAATGAGAAAAACAAGGAGGAGTCACCTACCAGTCAGGACAGCCCCTAAGGTGCCCTGAGCTGAGGTGACCTTTAGAAATCCTCCATCTTAGTTTTGGAGGAATCCCCCAATAGGATTAGGGATGTGCCCCTCTCCCCTCAGGGAGGAGGCACAAAGAGGGTGTAGCCACCCTCCAGGACAGTAGCCATTGGCTACTGCCCCCCAGACCTAAACACACCCATAAATGTAGTATTTAGGGGCACCCCAGAACCCAGGAAATCAGATTCCTGCAACCTGAAACAAGAAGGACTGCTGACCTGAAAGCCCTGCAGAGACGACTGAAGATGACAACTGCTTTGGCCCCAGCCCTACCGGCCTGTCTCCTGACTCGAAAACCTGCAACAGTGACGCATCCAACCAGGATTAGCGACCTCTGAAGCCTCAGAGGACTGCCCTGAACCTAAGGACCAAGAAACTCCCATGAGCAGCGGCTGTGCTCAACAAACAGCAACAATATTGCAACTTTTCTGCCAGAATCATGAGACTTCACCCTCTGCACCCAACGCCACCGGCTCGAGATCCAGAGAACCAATACCACAGGGAGGACTCCCAGGCGACTGCGACCTCGTGTGTAGCCCGAGACGACCCCCCTGGACCCCCATAGCGACAAATGCAGAGAGAATACAGAGACTCCCCCTGACCGCGACTGCCTGTAACAAGGGACCCGACGCCTGAACCAAGCACTGCACCCGCAGCCCCCAGGACGAGAAGGAACCGAACCACAGTGCAGGAGTGACCATCAGGTGACCCTCTGCCTAGCCCAGTCCGTGGTTGGCCAGAGAAGCCCCCTTGTGACCTGCCTGCACCACTAGAGTGAACCCCAGGTCCCTCCATTGAATCCAATACAAAACTCGATGCCTGCTTTGCACACTGCACCCGGCCGCCCCTGTGCCGCTGAGGGTGTGTTTTGTGTGCCTACTTGTGTCCCCCCCAGTGCTCTACAAAACCCACCGGGTCTGCCCTCCCTTACCTGTAGGCAGACTGGAACCGGAGCACCCCTGTTCTTCATAGGCGCCTATGTGTTTTGGGCACCTCTTTGACCTCTGCACCTGACCGGCCCTGAGCTGCTGGTGTGGTAACTTTGGGGTTGCCTTGAACCCCCAACGGTGGGCTGCCTATGCCCAGGAACTGAGACTTGTAAGTATCTTACTTACCTCACAATCTAGCCAATACTTACCTCCCCCAAGAACTGTTGATTTTTGCACTGTCTACTTTTAAAAGTAGTTTGTCAACACGAACTCCACAGTTCCATAATGGCTACACTGAATACTGGGAAGTTTGGTATCAAACTTCTCAGAATAATAAACCCACACTGATGCCACTGTTGGATTTATTAAACAATGCACACAGATGGCATCTTAGAGATACCCCCTGTATTTTACCCAATCCTCCAGTGCAGGCCTGACTGGTCTGTGCCAGCCTGCCACTGAGGGACGAGTTTCTGTCCTCCTGGGGTGAGAGCCTTTGTGCTCTCTGAGGCCAGAAACAAAGCCTGCACTAGGTGGAGGTGCTTTACACCTCCCCCCTGCAGGAACTGTAACACCTAGCAGTGAGCCTCAAAGGCTCAGGCTTTGTGTTACAATGCCCCAGTGCACTCCAGCTAGTGGAGATCCCCACCCCCTGTACACAGCCCCTAGTTTCTGCGGCAAGTCTGGAGGAGATAATGAGAAAAACACGGAGGAGTCACCCTCCAGCCAAGACAGCCCCTAATGTGTCCTGAGCTGAGGTGACCCCTGCCTTAGAAAATCCTCCATCTTGCTTTGGAGGATTTCCCCCAATAGGATTAGGGATGTGCTCCCCTCCCCACAGGGAGGAGGCACAAGGAGGGTGTAGCCACCCTCATGGACAGTAGTGATTGGCTACTGCCATCCAGCCCTAAACACAGCCCTGAATTGAGTATTTAGGGGTGACCCTGAGCCCAGAAAAACAGATTCCCGACGACCTGAAGCAAGAAGAAGGACTGCTGACCTGAAAGCCCCGCAGAGACGACAGAGACAACAACTGACTTGGCCCCAGCTACACCGGCCTGTCTCCAGATTCAAAGAACCTGCACAGTGACGCATCCAGCGGGACCAGCGACCTCTGGCGACTCAGACGACTGCCCTGCAACCCTAAGGACTGAGAAACTCCAGAGGACAGCGGCACTGTTGAAACAACAAAGAAACAACCATGTTGATAGAGACTCAAGCCTCACTCCGGAAGCGTGAGTCCCCAACACTCTGCACCCGACACCCCAGGTTCTTGTCCAGAAGAACCAACACTGCCAAAAGGACCCCCAGGTGACTCTAACGACATGGACACCCTGAAACGACCTCCTTGTACCCCCACAACGACGCCTGCAGAAATAATCCAGAGTCTCCCCCTGACCGCAACTGCCCGGGAAAAAAGAACCCGACGCCTTGAAGAAGCACTGCACCCGCAGCCTACAGGCTCGAGAGAAACCGACTAACGGTGCAGGAGTGACCAGCAGGTCGCCCTTATCATTGCCCAGTCTGTGGTTGGCCCGAGAAGCCCCCCTGTGCCCTGCCTGCATCGCCAGAGTGACCCCGGGTCCTCAACCAGAACTTGTCATTGCTGCAGCTTCATGTGTGGAGATTGAGTGGCGACAGTTGATCTGCCTCCTGAAGTCTGTGACGTTATCTTGGCAGCCAGGCATCCCTCAACCAAAACTGTATATGCCTGTTGTTGGAAAAAATTTGTGGCATGGTGCATCGACAATTCTGTCGATCCTCTATCTGCTCCTCTTTCTCAAGTTTTTCTCTTTATTCTTCCACTTGCCCAGCAGGGTTCCACCTTGGGCGCTCTTAAGGGATATCTCTCTGCTATCTCTGCTTTCTTGAGGTTACCAGATCAGCCTTCCTTATCTAAATCTCCCATAGTTGGGAGATTTCTTAAAGGCCTCACACATCTCTTTCCTATCCCATTCATCATGCTCCAATGGGATCTCGACCTGGTCTTAACATACCTTATGTGTATCCCGTTTGAACCGCTTCACAACTGTCCTCTACGGCTCTTAACTATAAAGGGTGTCTTTTTAGTTGCCATTACTTCTGCCCGTCATCTAAGCCACCTTTACTTGCCATACATCCTGAGAAAGTGGTGCTTCGCACAAGGGCTTCTTTTCTACCTAAGGTAGTGACACCCTTCCATGTCGGACAGTCCATCACCTTGCCTACCTTTTATGCACCCCCACATCCCTCTCCTGAAGAGGAGAGACTCCACTGTCTGGACCCAAAAAAAATGTTGCCGTTCTATCTTGATCATACCAAAGACTTCCGGGTGGATGATCAACTCTTTGTGGGATATGTGGGTGCAAAGAAGGGGAAGGCGGTGCAGAAGAGGACCATTTCACAATGGGTACTCCTATGCATCAAAATGTGCTACCGTCTGGCTAAAAAGCAACCTCCCGAAGGTTTGTGAGCTCACTCCACTAGAGCTACTGCTGCTACCACAGCGCTAGCACGGGGTGTTCCAGTCCTGGATATTTGTCAGGCAGCAACGTGGGCATCTCTGCACACTTTTACAAAACAATACTGCCTAGACAATCAGGTCCGAAGGGATGGCTCCTTACCTTTGGTAACAAAATATCTGGTAGAGACATATTCTAGTTGCAGATTCCTTTCCAACCTGCCCATCCTCCCCACACCTCAAACTGATTTCTAGGGACAGGAACTTTACCTTAAGGGCCCTAGGTTTGGCGCACCACTCTGTGTTCGTCATGGCTCCACGCTACTGGCGTGGAAAGTCGTGAAAAGAAAAAGACGTTAGCGTGCCAGGGTGGAGCCTGTATACAAGCACGACACCAATAGTCGACCGACGCCACGCATAGGTACTGCTCAAAGAAAAATCTCCGGATCCAGTCTGACGCCTGGGGAAATTGAAAGGTAAGCAATCTGCAACTAGAATATGTCTCTACCAGATATTTTGTTACCAAAGGTAAGTAATTTGTACTTCGTTACCGAAGGTAAGTAACTTGTACAATGAATATGAATGAGAGTGTTCCCTTGCGATTATATTAGTATATCTGAAGTCTGTGGTATAACAGATGAGAACAGGGCTGCACTGGGCATTAGAGTCATAATTTGTGCATGCTGAGGAGCTCGTCAGCGATGACTGACGTTTCTGTATACTCAGTGATGCCATCATAGACAGCACAGCCACCCTTCCCTCCAGACCCTTTTGTGGGGAGGGTAACGCCTTGGAAACCAACCGCTTCTGCTGTTGCAGCCTACAAGGTAAGTCAAACTCCATCCGACGTGTCTTCAGCTGGGGGAGTGGACGATGCGCCGTTGGGTATTGCCACTCCAACCAGTCCAGAGCCGCCTCTATTTCATCAACGAATAAGGAGCATGAGTCATGACTGGAAATAGTAGCACGTATTGAAGTCCTTCAGGTCTCAGCTTGATCACATGGAAGATGCCACGTCACTTCTGGTCCTCCAGTGTGTAGTCAGGGTATAGTGAGACTGTGGCAATATCTGCCCTTATAGGAGCTGCTTGGTCCTTGTAGTTGGTGGTCTTGGTCCCTGTCGTTGAGTATCCAGGCCACAATAGGTCTTGGTGGTGCTCCTGGGGGTAACCGGCGAGTGGGGACGCTATGGGCGCGTTCCACAACAAACAAAGACAATAGGCCTTGAGGGGCAACTGTTTTTAGAAGTCATTGTTCAATGAACTGTTGGGTAGACCCTTCTGTGGCCGCCGGAAGGCCCACTATATGGATATTATTGCAGCGGGCCTGGCCATCTGCATCCTCCGCTCTCTCTTGGATATAACTGACACTGTCTCTGGAGGTCTGTTATGGCAGCTACATTTGAAGGCTGTTTGGGGGCCAGCTCTAATAGTGTGATTTCCACCACATATATTTTGTCATAGTTTATGGTGGTCATCACACAATATGCCCAAGTCTGTAGAAAGGAAGGTGATACAGTGCTCAGTTGCAGATCTGGAGTCTTGTATCTTGTGGAGTATTAAGTCTAGCTTGTCTTGTGTAGGAGCCAGATTCTTGAGCCGTATACATTCATCCATCGTATGCGTTGTAGAGGCATCAAATTGGCTGTGCTGTTAGGGCTCTCAGCCTTGTTTTGAGAGCGAGCGGTGGGTTTTGTTCGACCCATGCTGCTGTTTCTGCGCTGGATGCTGTGTAAGACAGTAGGACACCAAGTGTCTCACCCTGAGGCGGGGCTGCGGCCCTAGAAGTAGTCATCAGCCGTTCACTCAGGGCAGTCTGCCCTAGCTCCACCTGTATAGCAACTGGGGAGAATTAGGGGGGTAGGGGTGGAACTTACTTGGTCAGTTTCACAGTCACCCTTAAGCTCACTGGTGAATGACAAAGGTTATCACAGGCTTGGGGGAGAGCACCCTTAGTTACTTAATTGAAATTACCACTGTTTAGCAAGTCATGGCACCCTTAAATGCAAGGCTTCACAGCAGTGTAAAAAATATTTTGCCCCCAGTCAAGTTGAGTACCGTAGATAGTAGGGATTTTCACTTCTCATGGACGCCTCCACGTTCCCAGCAGAACAGGTAATCAATTGATCAGGTAAGGGCCATGGCGTTGTTTGAGAGAAGAGGTGTTGTCTCTAAAACAACATAACAGTTCCACACATCCAGTCCACTTACAAACACATTGGGACTTGTAGAGTATGATAGCATAGAAGTATACAATTTAGAAGCCTCTCACAAAAAAATACTCTTCACTCCACAACTAATCAGCTATTCAGAGAGTTGGGGGGTTGGGAAAGAGGTCTCTCAACATGAATGCTTGTTCATATGTCCATGTGTGGGGGAAGGCAGCAATTCTTACAGAGCCTTAAGGAGCCTTCATGCTGTCCCACAAACACCTCTGTTGTAAAATATCCCAAATCTAGGCAGGAAACAGTGCTTCTTGTACACCCTGGTTGGTCCTCACAGATAGGTAGCGCCGTGTGGAAGCTCTGATTCCGAGTCAGGCAGCCTCGGACGCGTTGGTGCCTTGGGTGGTCCAAGGCCCCAAGGAGAACATGCATCCTTGCTGTGTCCACAGCTAGTCACTTTCCGTCTATTTCAGCTTCTTACAAATAGGGCAGTTAGAGTACCTTCTCCAGCAGGCCCATCCTTCTTTTTATTTATTTAGTGAAGCTGCTTCCTGAGAACCATCGGGGGAAGGGGTGAGGCTGGAATCGCATTGCTGCAGTGCTTCTCTGTTACCTAGGTCCGGCTGCTGCTGGTCCTCCACGTAGCTCTGCATATCCGCGGTCCCACTGCTCAACAACAGCTCCCTGGTGGCCATGTTAGAATGAAATCTGTAAATAAAATTAGACAGATCAATTTGACACAGTAATATAGGTTTAATAAATTTTCAGCTGGGAACAACAGGCAGTCTCAACATAGAGGCCATGACTGAAGTTCAAAGTTCTAGTTCACAAGCAGTGGTATTTATACTGTAAAAACCACAAAAAACTATGCTGACAAGTTCAGCATTGACGTAAGCACGAACAAGCAGTACAGATAAGATAATAGGGGAGAGGTACCTCTTGACAAGAGCACATGCACGATTATTGGTCACCTCATGGGTGGGTAAGTAACATTGGCGTCATTCTGCATCTCTATCTTTTCTGCACAACGTGATTATATGTTACATGATGCTCACGGTAGCCCTGACTTGTGCACATGCTTATCTGACCCTTACACAGTTCCCCTCACCAAGATATGAATGACTTGTGGTTTTTAGGACCCTTGTGCTAAGGCAGGATACACCCTTTTGTTACACCCTGTTCGTGCTAAGTGAAGATTTTAAAAGCGACAGTTGGTGCCGCTTTAAAGAAAAACTCTCATTCTAATGTGGCTTGGGCCTCTTGTGTGTTTCAGCACAGCTAACTTAACAATGCAGCTTGTGTATAAATTTCCTAAGTAATAAGTGTTTGTTTGCCCTAAATATGACCTGCCTTTTCTATTGAACCCAAAGTCTGTCTTTTTTTAGCATGTCATGTATTAAGCCTTTCACTACTTACATTAGTTTACAACTAGTAAACTTGGCTGCATCTCTCCCATCCTTGACAGCCTGGGGGAGAGTGTCACGTACGCCCTCCGGGACCTGGGGCAGCACTTGCGCCACCGTATCCCATAAAGTATGGGAATAACGGCCCAATAGGCAAGAGGTGTTTACGGACCTCAATGCCAGGCTGGTGGAAGAAAACATCTTCTTCCCAAGCTGATCCAGCCTCTTGGATTCCCTATCCGGGGGAGCGGAAGAGAAGGCACCACGGGAAGTTGAGGCTTGGACAACCAAGCTCTCAGGAGTGAGGTGTTGAGTCAGGAAACTAGGGTCGCTGGGAGCGGGTCTATGGCGGCGGCCCACCGTCCTATTCACAGGAGCCCCTGTGCTGGGTTTGGACCACGTACCCAGAAGTACGTCTGTAAGAGCCTCATTGAAGGGCAACAACGGCTCTGATGTTGACACCCCCGGCTGAAGCACTTCTGTCAGGATATTCGTCCTGACTGGCACCGTAGGCAAATCTAGGTCCAAGACCTCAGCTGCCCTACGCACCACCAAAGCAAAAGAAGCATCCTCCTCCGTAGCCATATTAGGAGGAGAGAGCATACCAGTATCTGGAGACGTTTCCAGTCCACTGGCCTCCCCTAGATCCTCATACCAGTCCTGTTGCAATCCAGATTCTAAAGGGTCCTCAGACCCCTCCCATTCCTCTCCTGCGTCTGGCTGTTCCAAATAATGCTCAGACAATGATCTGGGCCGAATTGGCTCAGTCGAAGTCGGAGTCGACATCGCTCCGGCTCCGGATCATCCGGAATAAGGATGGGGCTGCCACCGGTGGGCGCCGGTGGTGGAATCATCGACGTCGGACCCGGTGCCGAAGGAGGCCGACTGTGAGAGACCGGCGCTGGTCTGGATCTGGTATCGGATCCTGGGGTCCCCAACGGCTCTGAGGCCGAAGCCGCCGGCGTCGAATCCGAAGGGGCCCCTGCTGACCCCACGCCGAGACATCGTCTATATAGACAACCGTGACGTCATAGACGGCTCCAACGACGCTGACGACACACGCGGAGCTGGTCAACCACGCGGATCCAAACGACGACACCCGACGGCGCGCGCGCAGGGTACTGCTCAGAAAAAACTGCAGATTCGAAGCTGACGCCAGGGAATTCTAAGGTAAGGAAGCTGCAGCTAGAAGTCTCTATCAGATACCTCGTTATCGAAGGTAAGTAACTTGTTCTTCACTACTTACCTTAGTTTACAACTATCCCTAGCCTAAAATGTTTGTTTTAGGATCTGGGAACCTCTGTTTGTATGTATGTGATGTATATGATGTGTTCCTATTCTTCCTACGTCATTCCCCCCTCTAGTTGATTATTCAACTACTTTTCCTACCTTCCCATCTACCGATGAAACTAGGGGAATCACCACATACCCACTACTCTGTCCCTCACAATTTAGCTGTCATCCTTTTGCAAAATGCTATTACCTGAAAAATAAGACACATCAAGAGCAACAACACGATCAGAGGCGCAACAAGGCCTTGAACAACCCCGACATCCAGGTCGGCACCCATTCGACCCAGCCCTCGAACCACCCATCAGGGGCACCCCCCTTTTGTAGATCATGCAATGTCTGAATGGCCTGAGTTAATGTCCCATTGTCTGCATCATTGGCCGGCACATAAGTACAACAGGCCGATCCAATCTTGTTACACGCTCCTCCTTCCATGGCCGTCATTAAATCAAGTACATATCTGTGTTGCATTGCCATCGGCCTAAGGGCTCGGAGTTCTTCCTTCATAGCATTGAACCCATCTTCGGTTACATTTATGGTCTTCATAAATTCAAAGCGTGTGATCTGCAGCCAGCGTGCAGTTGCTTTTGCCTGAATAAATGGTAGGATGCTACCAAAAAAGATTTGGGCATCATTAAATAGTCCATGTTCCTGTGGAGCGTCTTTCCACACTGCAGTACCAAAAAACTCAGCAGCTTGCTTTGTCCGGTAATGGTGAAGCAAGGTTGTTGGATGGCTCATGGGATGGCCATGTAACTGAGAGATGTCCACACTTGGTATCACCAGGGAGGGGGTGTGCAAAGTCACTAGGGAGCAGAGGCCATTGCAGTTCGGCTGTAGTTGCATGTGGAGCCGGGCCCCACACATCCAGTAATGATCCATCAGGCTGGAGGTGCCACCCTGCAAATCAGTGTTGTAGGTGGTGATGTTGCAGTTGAGGTTACTCCCCACCTTCACTGTCCCATTCCCTCTGAAACAAAGAGAAAACTGTGCTAATTTCATTGCTATTCTAGGGTGTATGGTAGTTCCTGTCCATGTATATCTCTGTATGTTCGCATCCCATATTTCCTGACATTGGCCTATTATCTTATTAAAACTTAGTGGACCTTGTGTCTCAGTGCCATTCCATAATGATATTGCTCTACATATGACCTTGGCCTCTGTATGCCATTTATCATGGGCAAATACTGATCCTGTGATACTAAGAACTGGCCTGCCTGAGCAATCTGGGGGCAGGGGTTTAGCTAAATAGTTACTACATTCAGATGATGGGTAAGACCTTCCAAAAATACCTTGATGTAATACCTCTTTTTCCCCAATCTGGGTGAGACCTTTTTTGCCCTGCTTTCTTCATTTTTGATATCTCTTCCATTATCTCTTGTTTTCCTGTCAGGACTTGTAGGACTTCTGGGGTGGTGTCAAATCTAGTTGTGTTAACTAGTGCAGTAACAGGACTAACGTGAGTTGGTTGTAGCTGTGCTCTCATTCTGCATAAAAATAGTTGCAGGAGACAATGTGTAATGTTTGGGGATACCTCTTTTGGGAGATGCAATCTATCTACTCCAGCAGCCTGGGGGATGAGAGAACATACATAACAACTGGTGTTGGACGTGGATGTACCTATACTATGCATGTGCTGATACCACATATTATCAAACAAAGCAGTATGGAGAGGGTGATGGTCAATATCATTATCAATGTGTGTAATAATTAATTTAGGATAAAAAATATATATATATCCAAGGGCTAAAACATCAATATCAGTGCACCGAGGAGGAAAAACAAACAAAATACATAACTGGAAAGAAGAATTGTCTAATATTGGAGCTTTAGAGGGAGGCTTTACTCCGGTTGCTTCCCCTGTTCTCCTCCCTCTTTTTCCTGCTCAGTGTCCAAAGGGATGGATGGCGGCATGGTCAGGGCCAGGCGGATGTCCTGGAGGTGGTACCACGGTTTGTGGTCTTGGACTTTCACTGCTGTAGTCGTGCTGTCTGTCACTGGGAAGGGTCCATTGAATTTGAAGTCCTTCCACTTTCTGACAAAATTGCTAATATATACTAAAGTTCCAAAAGGTTTTTTTGTTTGTTGATCCTTTACAGGAGATGTGTGGTCACGCTTCTTGGCTGCACGTGTAACCTGTTTAGAGATGAACTTTGAAACTTTGGTTAGCTCAGACATGTATTCATTCATTTCAGTTTGTACAACTTCAGGTGCACTCTCAGTCTCCAACTTATGTATAGTTGATGGCACAAAGGTGCTCATTGTTCTACCTGTCACTATTTGATGAGGAATCAAATGGTGATCTGATCCTGTGGTATTTCTCAAAGCAAAGAGTGCTAAAGGGAGGCAATATAGCCATTTCTTTTTCAATGTCACACATAGTTTACTTATTTTGTTCTTGAGGAGGCCATTAAGGCGCTCCACAATTCCATTGCTTTGCGGATGATAAGCTGAGGACAATTTGTGTGTTATTCCTAACAAGGTGGTGAGGTGTGAAAATATATTGTCGTCGGAGTGGGTGCCATTGTCGGATCTGATCCCATCAGGGACACCCCACCGCGGTATTACCTCACGGATCACAAAATTAGCAGCAGACTTGGCATTACAGTGAACACAAGGTCCTGCTTCAATCCACCTTGAGAATGGGCAGACTGCAACTAAAAGAAAGCGATAATGATTGCATCTGTTGATCTTATCAGTGTAATCAATGTGCAGTTCCTTAAAGAAACCTTGTGGGCGAGGAATTGTGGAAGCTATTACCTTAGAGGTGGGACTTGGTGAAAACTGCTGGCACACTGTGCAGGTGTGTATGTACATTGTAATCATCTCATGTAAGTTAGGGACAAACCAATCCTGACGTATTTGGAGGGACATATTGTCTCTAGCAGTATGTGAAGGAAGATGTAGCTGGTTTAGAGCTATCAGTAGCAATGCTTGGGGCATGACAGGCTTCCCTGTTGACATTTGTCTGTATATTAAATCTGTTCCTGTTTTTGTGCATCCCCTGGCTTCCCACAACTGTTTCTCATGCTCTGGGGCATTTTCTTGTATCTCTCTTATATGCAGATGAGCTGTCTCTGTGTAATGTCTGGATGCATTCAAAGGGTCTGAAGGTGTCAGTGTTTCACTAGCTAACAAAACTGTGGTATGTGTGTCTCTAAGAGGGCATGTTGCTGCATCTTTGGCTACCCAATCAGCCAGAGCATTTCCATGGGACACAAAATCCTGCTCATTAGTGTGGGCTGGGCATTTCACTACTGCAACTGCATGTGGCAGTGTTAAAGCTTGTAGAAAGTCCTCTAAAAGGGGGCAGTGCATGACAGGGCTTCCATCAGACTTGAGAATTCCCCGTCTGTTCCACCGTATAATGCTGGAATGCACTGTTGTAGTAACATAGGCTGAATCAGAGTATACTGTTATTGTTTCTCCTTCCCCTTGTTTGAGGGCTGCCACTAAAGCTACTAATTCAGCAGGCTGGGCTGAATATTGAGATGGCAAAGTTATCTGTTCGGTTATCTGCAGTGTGTCTGAAGAGTTGTGCTGCATCGCTCTGACCACTGCAGCACCTATATGTCTCACCCCTGTGTCCTGATCTATTGTGGAAGACCCATCCACAAAATATACAACACTACCTGGAATGGGGTCTTCTGTTGCTTGGCTACACTCATCTGGAGTATATGTGGCACAATCATGGGCATCATCGTCAGTGTCTGAAATGGGGTGTGCAAAGAATGTAGAAGGATTGACTATGTGGCATTTAACCGCCTTCAAGGGTGGTAATGATAATATTATCTCATAGCCTGATACTCTCTGTGTTGTTAGTGTTTTAGCTTTCTGAATTATTGCAAACACAGCATGTTCAGCATACTGTGTCAGAGGTGCACCCATGACAATGTGGGAACTTTTCTTTTCTGCAAAGGCTGCTGTGGCTAGTGCTTGTTCACAAGGCTAATTGCTTTTCATGACAGAATCAAGTACGCCACTAAAATATGCAATTGGTTTGTGGCCTAAAGGATACTTTTGGGTGAGAACAGCCGTCATCACCTGGTCATTACAGTGGCAAAAAAGAAAAAACTCTTTGTTGTAGTCTGGTGTTCCTAACACTGGTGCATTTGTTATCTCTGTTTTTGGCTTACTGAAGGTTTGTTCCATCTCTGTAGTCCATGTTATCCTGTCTTTCTGTGTTTCCGCCTGTTTGATAGATGCAAGCAGTGGGGATATTAAAGTACTGTAGTCAAAAACCCTTTGTCCGACATAATTACATAAGCCTAGGAACTTCTGCATTCCTTTCACAGTCCCAGGCTCTGTCTCTGCCGAATGGATTCTGCTCTCCCGGGCATAATTCGGCAGCCTGATGCTGACAGTAGTTGCCCCAAGTATTGAACTTCTTTCTGGCAGTACTGTAATTTGTCCCTGTCCACCTTGTAACCTCTTTGAGCAAAGGTGCACAACAGGGACACAGTGTCCTTTCTACACTGCTCCTCTGCTGGACTATAGATCAGTAGGTCATCGACATACGACAACACTGAGCTGTCACATTGAAAATTGGTGAGGTCATTCTTGACCGTCGTGTTAAAGACACTAGGGGACTCACATTACCCTTGGGGTAATCGGGAATGAAGGTACTATGAACCCCGATAGGAAAATGCAGTCAAATAGTGACTGTCTTGGTGCAGGGGAATGCTGAAAAATGCATTCTTCAAGTCTGTGACTGAAAAGTATTTAGCATCTTGGGGTATGTTGGTTAGGATGATGGAAGGGTCAGGTACTACAGGAAATTCTGGTATCACTATGTCATTAAGGGGGCGCAGGTCTTGAATCATGCGGCACATATTTCCCTTGGCCTTCCTTATAGGGTAAATTGGGGTGTTGCAGGAAGATACACCTAGGTATGACTCCCTGCTCCACCAATGCCTGTATAACAGGTGCAATGCCCTCCTCTGCTTCTTTGGATAGAGGGTATTGTCTCACTCTTGGTAGTATTGCTCCTTCCTTCAAAATTATTCTGAATGGTCCGCTGTGCGGACGGGGCCTACATCATAAGGGCCTTTTGTCCACAAGTTGGAGGGTAACTGCGCAAGGTCATTATCTTCGATAGAACTGGAGACATTTATTGGTATCACAGGCCTTGTCTCCAATGTGGTGCATAGAGGTACACTGTTTTGAAAAACAATCTCTGTCCTTCTGAGGTCATCGGCAAACAAATAGTCATCTGATATGTCGCCCAACTGCATGTTGGGATCATAAAAGATGACACATGCCCACATCACATCAGTGTGGTCACTTGCCATCAGTGTCCCATAGGTCCTCTATTTCCAGAATGAGGTCTTTGTCTAATATTTCAAAATAGGGGACCTGTCGTCTAAAGAGAAAGCTCTTGGGTAATTCAACTAGCTTCCCTGTCAGTTCCGGTGTTTCTGCTATGATGGTGTACACTGCTCTAGTAAAAGCTAAAATGTCTACAGGTCTGGCTGTAACTTGGTTACCATCTGGGGGGTGTGTAACCATTGTCATGATGCGTGTACTAGATACTCCAGGTGTTGAACAGATCATAGTCCCATCCTCTTCAAAGTGAATAGTCCTGTTTAATTTTGCCATGAGATCACGTCCTAGCAGATTAGCTGGTACATTTGGGGAGAATAAGAAACATCCATCAACATACCTTCCCCCTATTTCCATCTCCACAGGTTTAGTGAATGGAACCCTCATTACAGCCCCAGAGAACCCCTGTGTGTCCATTGATAAATTTGACAATGGCAGTCTCCTCTCACGAGTACAGGACCTAGTGGCCCCAGTGTCAATGAGAAAGGTGTACTCCTTGTCATTAATGGCTGCCGTCACAGTGGGTTCCTCTTCTGGCCTGTGGGTTACCGATAAGACTGGACACTTGAGACTTCTCCTTGGGCACCTTCATTGGGCATATCCTCCCATGTAGTTTTGCTGGAATGGGTTTCCTCCCCTGACAGTTACCCCTCCTTGTAAGTTCTGGTGCTGCAAGGTGGGCTGCACTGTCTGCTGTGGCCCAAACTGTATTTGGGGCACTGATTGCTGGAACTGCTAAGGCTGTATCTGTGGTTGAGGCTGCAGTTGTATTTGGGGCTGTGGGAGATATATCACTTGAGGGCTTGTGGCAGGTTGTGCTACAATGCCACCAGACGGTGCCATTTGTTGGCCATAATTTGCCCTAGTCTGGTTGCTAAGTTCATCTTCCTTTTTATACCTACAGTCTCTAATGAAATGCCCTGTCATCTTGCAATAGAGGCATGTCTATCCACTCTGGAATGTGTTTACTCTATTTCCCCCAAACCTTCCTCGCCCTCCTCTTCCATTATTCCTGTTATTGCTTCTCTGGGCATACTGGTAGGGTTGCATTGGGGTGCCTGAAGGGGGCACTCCCAGGGACACTGCAGCTAACTGGGTGGTGGCAGTGGCAATTCCTTCCTCTGTTTTCTTAGCCAGTTCCTGCTGGGCCAATTTAGCTGCTGCTTTCTCTATTTTATCTTTCTCGCTCTTTTCCTTTTCTTGTCTCTTCTTACAAAAATGTATTATGTGTGCTTGTACCTCTATCTATGGTTTGGCCTCTAAGGCCATTATATTATCTAATGTATCCTGCACTTCAGTTGGCAGACCCTTTTTCACTATATTGTAAAATAGTATTGCATTCTGTCCAGTTACATCCCAACTCTCCCCCACTTCCTGTGTCCATTTTTCCTTCAGTCTGCTAAGGAATTGGGCTGGGTCCTCATTTGGCTGCATTGTTTGTGCCATAAGGGACCCAATGTCTGGCCTGTCTGGGTGCATTTTTCTCAGTTGTTTCCAAACAATTCCCCTTACTCTATTAAAGGGTTCACATTTTGGGTTGTTGAATGTCACATCCTTTACTCCTGCCTTTGTGAACAGTAGGTCTGTTTCATCTCCTATAAGGGAACTTAGTAAACTCTTAATGTCCCCTATTGCAAGAGTAATCCCAGCAGTATGTTTTTCCAGAGCTGCTATCCATTTCCCAGCACCCTAAGCAAGTTGTGGCAACTGTTTTTAAAGATTTTCTTTGTCCATCTGGGGCCATGATATATACTGAGGCGCCCCTGGGCCCTTGAATATCAAGGGCAGTTGTGACAGGACTGTAGTCCTATTGCCAGTAGGATAACAAGAGTCATACTTACAAGCATATTTCTTCCACACTCTTAGACTTTTCTGCATATAGAGATAATCCCAGTAAGGATCCCCTGTGCCCTGAAAAATGCAAATTTTTGCATTAGCCATGTCTCTGGGTTCAAAGGAACCCTCTCGCGGCCATGGTGTCATCTGTGATGCCAGTCCTTCTGTCCAACCTGCTAGGTTGTCAGTAAAAGGGTCAACATTATACCAACTGTTTTCATACTGAGCTACTATTTCATTGGGTGTCAAATTATTGCCAGAGCATGCAGGGAATGCATGTGTCATGTATTTCCTCAGTGACATTTTTCCTGCCATATCAAATGTTCCCTTTCTCTTATATGAGCGTGCATGCGTCCCATCAAATACTAATCTCTGTAATTCTCTTGGCTTCTTTTGTAAAGTCTGTCCTGTTTTATTGTTTTCTTCTCCCTCACAGGCATATTGTGACTGTTCCCTATTATGGTCCTCAAGAAGGGACATTCTTTTAACATGTTCAGTGATGTTATCTAATGCCCCCTCTGATCCTTTGTAGGATTTTTCTAAATCCAGATCTTCCTCACCTAAGCTGCTGTGTGTGGAGACTGTGTCCTCTAGTCCTTCTTGTTCAATCATTTGTGCCCCAGTGAGGGCCCTTGACTGCCTCAAGGGCCCTTCCTCCTTTTCCCAAGTCGCTCTTTGGTCTATCTGTCCATCTTCCTGCACTGTGACCCCCTTGCCTACACTATTCTCCTCTGCCCCCAGGTGCATGAACCTTCAGCACTCTATGGGAGGACTTTCTGGTGTGTAAGCTAACCTTCTTGTCTCATTTTTAATGTTGGTACTTGGGTTTTGCAAAACACCTTCTTTTTTTCTAGCCCCATTCATTCTCTGTGCCTCTTTTGACCCCTCATTAGGTATACCTTCATTTTTCCTAGTGGGGGGACATCTCGTCCTCTAAATGAAGTGTAAATGGGGCATCTACTGTCCCTATGTATTAAGTACTGTCCACACCTAACATTTCCAGTGGTGTACTGGCCATTTGAGGACATGGAGATGGGTGGACATATTCTCTATGTTCAGAAAAAGATTGGTCTGTATATCCCACAGCAGGGGGATGTGAAGAGGTGGGTAGAGAGTGTGGGGTACCAGGTTGCATCGTATACATGCCCTGTCTAACCTTAATTGCACGTCCTGATAGGGGGGTGGAGGAGCCAAAGGGAGGGTCTGAGGCTTTGTCTTTGACTCATTCATATTTGTTTCACAAAAGACCCTCCATAGGTCTAGTGTGATCTTCCTTTTCTCTAGTTTATTTCCCTTGAATGTACTCTGTAGGAAGGTGGCCATGTGTTCTATTGTTGTATTATCAAATGTGCCCTCTTTAGACCACGCATGTGTAAGTTTTAATGTTGCTTTGTGCCATTCCTTACAGTATTTTCCTATCCTGTCCTTGTCTCCTGAGAACACTTAAACCATGTGTTCTAAAGGAGACCCTATGTCTGTTTAGTGAACTTTATCCTTTTGAACTATATGGTTTACACTCTAAATGCACTTCTATTTACTTCCTGGGTTATTTCCAGACTTTACATAAACTGTTACTAGGCTGTGAAGGTGAACATCAGATATATATATCCCTAATCTCTGAAAGACTTTGTTCATTTATATATATATATTAGGTAGGTGCATTTATGTGTGGCCTAAGTGGTTTGTTTGCCTGACACAACAAACAATAATGTTATTGTGATATATATACATGTTTGTAAGTTACTCATATCCTAAATTCCACACTGGGAGGTCCCTAACAAATGCATACAGTAGGAGGTCTAATGCTAAATATGAGTCTGTTATTGCAGGGAATTCACGTGACTGTTGCCCATGGTTCCACTGAAAAATTGCAGTGACTTCAATTTATTCACTTTCTGGCCACAAGGTGGCACCAGTGTCACACATGAAAAATTAAACGGAATATTTTAGAGGCCTTCAAAGGGGTGCCTCACTCTTGGAAAGACAACTGCAACAGGTTTTGTAGATTTCAAAACAAACTCTTTTATTCTAATTATGCAAAGGTCCGGTTCACATCTATCTGAAAGGTAGTTAAATATATTTGTATGTATAGTAGCTGGTAATTCTTCTTCTATTTGTATACCCTCAAGATATGTATAAATGTCCCAGTCTATACTGTTTGATAATTCATCTTGCCTCCAATCTTAAGGCTCTATAGTTTCATAATGGGGATAATAGTTGGTAGTTTCAGTATTTGTTATGGGGTTCATGAGGCTACTACACTACATTTAACTTGGAGGACAAAGTCCTTATATTAGTTCTTTGAATAATTATTTATAATTGTCTAGCAGGTATTTCTCTTATGTCAATGTAGGTTGTTTTAGGGCCTAGAGGTGATATACTATAAATATCTAGACCTTCATAAACTTTTGACTTAAAAATAAATGATTCTATGGTATTGATATTACTGGTCTACTAAGGTCAGTTCTGTTTTAGAGGGTGACAGCCTGACCGTTATAAAAATGAATAATTAATTCAGGGATGTGGAATTAATTAGTTGTCTTTTTTGGGACATTTGCTCAATCCAGTCAATTACTTTACTTTTGAGTATACTATTTTAACTTAACCTTCATAAGAATAGGAGGTCTGATACCTATTCCTAAATTATACACTAAATAACATAAACTTATATATTGACATTATTATGTGGCCACATTTCTATCTATACATGCATATACATACACAGTCATTCTTAATTTCATACTAGGGCAAACAAAATACTCCTGGTCACTTCCCTCCAGATTCATATAGGGGACAACTTTTCACTGTTTGCAACTACAAATTGTGACTTCCAGACTTAAGGTCTGGGTTAGGTTGACTTGAGTGTTCTTTAGAACATACACTGATTGCTCAGCTTCAAGTCCAACACTACTCTTGACCACTTTTGACTTACTTAGTCAACTTCCCTGTATCTTCCGGACTTACCACCGAGATCCCTTAATATAGTATCAATTCATACACAATCTTGCATGCAAACATCAAAATTATACACAATACAGTGTCAAAATTGTAAATGTCTTTATAAAATAAAAGGAACAGACCTTGTACTTTTCTACCTCACTACCAATACCCGAGTCACATCTGTCCCCACGAAATCAGAGATTTTTACTTAAATGTTGGCATCTCCCGTACCTCTTTAAAAAGTGCACAAATCACCATGTGGAGACAGGCAGGGCACACAGTCCAGCAGTTGGTGAGATCAAAGCAGAGCTCCTGGCTTAGCTGGCCAATATGTTAGAAGGAAATCTGTTAATAAAATTAGACAGATCAATTTGACACAGTAATATAGGTTTAATCAATTTTCAGCTGGGAACAACAGGCAGTCTCAACATAGAGGCCATGACTGAAGTTCAAAGTTCTAGTTCACAAGCAGTGATATTTATACTGAAAAAACCACAAAAAACTATGCTGACAAGTTCAGCATTGACGTAAGCAAGAACAAGCAGTACAGATAAGATAATAGGGGAGAGGTACCTCTTGACAAGAGCACATGCACGATTATTGGTCACCTCATGGGTGGGTAAGTAACATTGACGTCATTCTGCATCTCTGTCTTTTCTGCACAACAAGTGATTATATGTTACATGATTCTCACTGTAGCCCTGACTTGTGCAAATGCTTATCTGACCCTTACACAGTTCCCCTCACCAAGATATGAATGACTTGTGGTTTTTAGGACCCTTGTGCTAAGTCAGTATACACCCATTTGTTCCACCCTGTTCGTGCTAAGTGAAGATTTTGAAAGCGACAGTTGGTGCAGCTTTAAAGAAAAACTCTCATTCTAATGTGGCTTGGGCCTCTTGTGTGTTTCAGCTCAGCTAACTTAACAATGCAGCATGTGTATAAGTTTCCTAAGTATTAAGTGTTTGTTTGTCCTAAATATGACCTTCCTTTTCATTGAACCCACAGTCTGTCTTTTTTTAGCATGTTCTGTAATAAGCCTTTCACTACTTACATTAGTTTACAACTATCCCTAGCCTAAAATGTTTGTATTGGGATTTGGGAACTTATGTTTGTATGTATGTGATGTATATGATGTGTTCCTATTCTTCCTACATCAGCCACATCTTCTTCCTCATGGGAGCTGCTCGAATGTCTCTCTGTAGGCAATGGGTCCCCCTCCAACCCCATGATATAGGCTTTCTTACAGCATATGTCCTCGGGGAGCAGCTCAGTCTAGGCTATGCAAGTCGACATGGGGTATATTACAGCAACACAGGCAGAGTCGAAATCCGACGATATTATGAGTTGCTTTCCATTCGGATTATTGATGGATAGTGGTGAATTCTCAGGCACCCGGCCGGAGCCTCAGAAATACACAGCCGCCATCTTCGGCGGTTAACCAAGCCCTCACCCCAATTAGAAACACACATATTTACAAGGCTACGTATATAAAATTAGCTATGGTTTGACCTCGCACCATGCCACCCCATCCTACCCCCATCAGCCTTCATCCCCCCCTGACCCCCCCCCCCCCTCTGCTGGGAGCAGGCAGGGGACTGTGTTGCCTGACAGTAACAGATAAATGACTTTACTTATTTCATACTTTGTAGGCGTCTGTTAAAGGAGAGCATACCTTTAATTCATGCTTCCCTAGATGATCTCACATCTCTCCCAACAACCGTGACATTTATTTAATGAACTGACCTTTGTCCTAAAAACCGGGACACTTATTTAAAGAGAACTATCGGGATACCGGGACTGTCCTGGGAAGTCCGGGACCTCTGGTCCCACCAGAAAGAGCGTTACTACAGATAAGCAACTTGTTGTTCTGTTTCTTTGAGATGTAGAAAATGTATATACGAATTCCTGTACTCATAATTTCTAACTTTTTTTTTTTTGTGTGCAGGCTATGCAAAGACGAAAAAGAAAACGAATTCCTATGCAAAAAAATGTGAAGCTCAAAATGAGTTTCTTACAAGCTGATTTTATTACATTTTGCTATTCTGTTGCCTGATTGGATGATTATGTCTACTCATTGAAGCAAAACGTACTGGAGACGAGTGCGGACAATGTATTGGTTCCAGTTGGAAAAATGCACTCAGCAAGTGTGTAATCTAGTGACTGATCCCAAACTCTCATTTCTAAATGGTTAGAATTGAATTCAAACAACGTGATCGGGGAAGTGCTGAGAATTTCGTCATATATGTTTTTTTTGCCTGAAACCTCACTTGAAGTCAAACAACTTATCGGCTGTTTGGCATGTTTTATATGTTTCATAGCTGTAAAGAATTATATGCTCTGTAGTATTTTTTTGGGGCCGGACACTGTACATATTACAAACTTTTGCATAAAACACCATTGTGTGATTAATTAAAAATATACAAATAGACTGTACAGCTTCAGTGGTTTTGACTTTGTAAAAGATCTGATGCCATTATCTGTTTTGTAAATTATTTTACTTAGACAACAATTCTATTTGCAGAGGCAGAAATATTTAGGTTGGATTTAATTTTTGTCATTATGTATTTTTTCTTATTTTATTGCAACAATTTTGTATTCTGCTGTGAATGCAAGCATCACCAGATACGATGCGACAGATTTCCGTATTGCCATGTACTTCATTCATGCACAGAAATGAGTTTGCCATTTTGAGGAGTGCCCTATTGTTTATTTAACTGTGCAACTTTTTCCTTGCAGGGAAACAATGCATTTATTTTTAAATACATATCTCTGAGCTAGCGCCTCAGCACAAACTTGAAGCACAGTAGAGATCCTTGTGTAGACTTCACAGTATCGATATGTAACTACTCTACAGCGTAGTGCCAAAACTGTACCTTGTTTATTTTATGACCCAATAAATGGATTGTTTTTAACATCTCCTTGTATCATTTTATTTACAACAAAGCGTCAATATTTTCTTTTTGTTGTACAGCTGTGCAGGGGATGATTGTTGGCGAGGCAGTCTCAATTAAAATACACAGGGGTGGCTCCTCCGTTAGGGCGGAAGAGCATCGCCACCGCCTGCCCCTCCCCAACCCCTCCTCCCAACCAGCAGCAGAAGCTGCAAATCTTTCAAAACGAGGGGATAATAAACTATGTTTCTTATCCCCTCGTTGTGAAAGTGGTGGGGCATCTGGGATGAGGAGAAGTGAGGGGTAGTGCTCAGCAATCCCCCTCACTGCACATGTATGTTTGTCTGGCTGTTTCAGGCTGGCCAAACACACATGCGCAGTAGGCTGTCTCCAACACAGTTGCCGGGCTGGAGAGAGCCTGCACAGCTCCCAGCCAATTCTGACGCTGCTTTGAGCACATTGGAACAGCATTGGTTGGAGGGCAGGCTGGGAGCCTGTGCCTGCATGCAGCCGGCAGGGAAGAGAAGGGCGGCGTGGGACGGCGTTGAAAAGGTGTGTATATTTATTTTATTTTATTACATTTTAGATCCCCCTCCCACCACCCCCCACTGCACGCCGCACCTGCCCCCACTCCTTATGAGCGAAACAAGCCGCGATTCAAAATACAAAAAATATTTCTGCAGAAATTAAAACTGGGGAATGTTTGTTTAGCTTATTCATACAATGAAACGTACACCTTGTAGGTTTCCTGGCGTTAAACTGTTGAAAGACCACAACACTGTTATTACTTAATCTGCTTAGATAAGTGAGTTTTTAACATCTCTCTACACAAAAGCGTTCTTTCCCATAAGAGTAACAGTAGGGTATTCCACTTGTTTGCAGCGACCACTGAAGAAGTCTGACCTCCATATGTAGCTGTTCAAGTTCTTGGGATGTTAAGAAAAACATGCCCATTAGAACAAAAGTGTTTTTAGGATTAATGCCATGGGCAATTTTTCAGCAAAGAAAGGAGAACTGGAGTGAAAAGGATTTATGTACTATGATGATCTATTTGAAAATTAGTTTGTCTTGAACTGACGGCAAGTCCAGTTGTTTCATGCTACAGTGACAGAATCATACTTTTTCAAATTACATATTAACCAAGTTGCCGCATTCTACACCAGTTGAATGCAGTTAATATATTTCTTCTGGAGCAGCCAATAAAACTGGAGTCTTATAGTCAATTATCAATGCATTAGTGCATTTATTACTGAGATCCTAAGGTGTTTGTCGAGGAGTGTCAGGACTGGGCATATAGTAGTTTGTTGGTAGAAACAGGTTATTATGGTGGTGGTGGTGACGTTGGTAGAAAGAGTGAGATTTGAGTCAATGTAGATTTCAAGGTTACGCACTACATTGGCAGGTGGTTATCCCATAGCTTAAGGCCAATGTAACTCAACCATAAACATTTTAGGTGAAGTCAGAAGAATTTCTGTTTTACCTATGTAGGAAGTTGGCTCTGTATATACTATCTCAAAGTAAGAGATAGTGTGCACAGAGACCAAGGGTTCCCCTTAGAGGTTGATAGTGGCAAAATTAGATAATACTAATGCTCTATTTTGTGTTAGTATGGTCGAGCAGTAGGCTTATCAGAGGTTAGTGTTAAGCATTTGTTGTACACACACAGGCAATAAATGAGGAACACATACTCAAAGACTTAACTCCAGGCCAATGCATTTTTATATAGAAAAATATATTTTCTTAATTTATTTTTTGAGAACTACAAGATTCAAATTTTAGGTAAGTACATAAATTGTAAGATACTTTACATGCAGGTCAGTCCTCTGAGTCCTCAGAGGTTGCTGGTCCCGCTGGATGCGTCGCTGTGCAGGTTCTTTGAGTCTGGAGACAGGCCGGTAGGGCTGGGACCAAGTCAGTTGTCGTCTCCGTCGCCTCTGCGTCTTGCATTGTGCCTGTGCAAACTGATATCTGTGGGTTCTAATTTATGTTGAAAGACATCAGTAAAATATTGTTTAAGAAAACAGAAGATGTAGGAGCAGATATCCTATAGAAGCATTATAGTGAAGAATGATGGATTCATATCATCTCGGACAGGAAGACTGACTTTCTGAAAATTAAATCAAATCTGCTGCTGCAAGATACTTGAGGTTGAGAAATCACCATGATGGGATTCCCATTACACACCATTAATGGACTTAACTAAGGGCTGACTCTCATGCCTCTATTCAATAATTTTATGCGGCTGATCTAGCTGGAGAATTAAAAGCTGTTTATTGATGTGCTACAAAGGTAGTAGACACTGCTAACTTATAATATGTCTGCTGATGACACATTCCTTGTGGACAAAGCTCTAAAAGATTCCCAGTGGCTCTTAGTGGAATTATATACATACAAAAATCATAACCACCTAAGAGCAAAGTAAAGAAAATAAAAATAATGAAAAGTTAAACTCTCAGTGGATCTGCGATTTCCATCTGTGACCACGGTTAATTTTCTCTCCTTCCTACAAGTACTGACAAGATGGTGGAGGGGCCCAAATTATCAAATGAAATCTAGGTTGTAGGAAAATGGGTCCCTGTTGCAGTTACCCCCCACTATTTGCCTGATATTGATGCTGACTTGACTAAGAAGTGTGCTGGGACGCTGCTAACCAGGCCCCAGCACCAGTGTTCTTTCACTAAAAATGTACCATTGTATCCACAATTGGCACACCCCTGGCACACAGGTAAGTCCCTTGTAAAAGGTACCAGTGGTACGAAGGGCCCTGTGACCAAGAAAGGTCCATAAGGGCTACAGCATGTGTTGTGCCACCCCGCACCTAACGCATGCACACTGTCATTGCAGATTGTGTGTGTTGGTGGGGAGAAAAAGGCAAAGTCTGTAGAAGCCTAATTATTCAGCACCCATCCAGGATAAAAACGACCGTTAGCCAGCTCTTCTAGGTAAACATAAAGAATTTATTAGAGATAGAAAGACATGTACATGGTGGATGCTCGGTACTAGTTGTACACGAACAGCCTGATTAAAGGAAGTAATACACGATCTTTTGTAGTATTAAACCACAAACATAATTCGACGTTCTATTGGTTCTTCAACATTGACGTATGATTATTTCTCCATTATGCCTGATGGTGGTTTTTCCTATCACACCATATATAGTGATAAAAAAAGCATAGACAAGGATTTTACACAAGGTGGCCTACGTGCCTAATATCACATGGTCCATCTTGTGACAGAACATCACGTACTCAGACTGGTACTTTCCAGAAGGGAGATTGCTTCAGTTAGCATGCAATGACGATGATATTTCATGGTGGCTGTTCAGAGAGCAAGCCTTGCAACATAATGCGTTCCTAGCAGTAGCGAATTACATTTGTAGGCCTCTTTCCTTAATGATAGGCCTGTGCAGAGATTGTCATTGTGTATCATAGGGGCCACTAGGCCTAGCATACCTAAGAACTGTAAAATGCGATTCCACAAATCGACATGGCATCACCCTGTGGCATGGGTAAGTCACCCCTCTAGCAGGCGTTACAGCCGTAAGGCAGGGTGCACTATACCACAGGTGAGGCCATAGTTGCATGAGCACTATGCCCCGACAGTGTTTAAGCCAAAGCTTAAACATTGTAAGTGCAGAGTAGCCATAAAGAGTATATGGTATGGGAGTTTGTCAAACACAAACTCCACAGTTCCATAATGGCTACACTGAAATCTGGGAATTTTGGTATCAAACTTCTCAGCACAATAAATCCACACTGATGCCAGTGTGGGATTTATTGAAAAATGCACACAGAGGGCATCTTAGAGATGCCCCTTTCACACAAGTCCAATTCCTAGTGTTAGGCTGACCAGTTCCTGCCAGCCTGCCACAACCAGACGAGTTTCTGGCCACATGGGGTGAGTGCCTTTGTCACTTTGTGGCCAGGAACAAAGCCTGCACTGGGTGGAGGTGCTTCTCACCTCCCCCTGCAGGAAATATAACACCTGGCGGTGAGTCTCAAAGGCTCATGCCTGTTGTTACAGCACCCCAGGACATCCCAGCTAGAGGAGGTGCTCGCCTCTCCGGACACAGCCCTCATTTTTGGCGGCAAGTCCAGAGGAGATAATGAGAAAAACAAAAAGGAGTCTCCCACCAGTAAGGACATCCCATAAGATGTCCTGAGCTGAGGTGACCCCTGCTTTAAGAAATCCTCCATCTTGGTTTTGAAGGATTCCCGGAATAGGGATGTGCCCCCCTCCCTCAGGGAGGAGGCACAAAGAGGGTGTAGCCACCCTCCAGGAAAGTAGTCATTGGCTACTGCCCCCCAGACCTAAACACACCCCTATATTGAGTATTTAGGGGCGACCCTGAACCCAGGAAATCAGATTCCTGCAACCTAAAGAAAGGAGGAGTACTGCTGAGCTGAAAGCCCCGCAGAGATGACGGATACGACAACTGACTTGGCCCTAGCCCTACTGGCCTGTCTCCAGACTCGATGAACTTGCACAGAGACACATCCAGCGGGACCAGCGGACTCGGAGGACTGACCTGCATCTGAAACAACTACAAAACAGCAACAAGAAACCAACTTTAAACACACTCCGACTTCCCGCCAGAAGCGTGAGTCTTCACACACTGCACCCGACACCCCCAGCTCGTGTTCAGGACATCAACACTGCAGAGAGGACTCCCAGGCGACTCCAACGACGTGGAAACCCGGAGTCGATGTCCCTTCACCCCACAGCGACGCCTGCAGAGAGGATCCAGAGGCTCCCCCTGACCGCGACTGCTTGGTAACAAAGGAACCAGGCGCCTGGACCAAGCAGTGCACCAGCAGCCCCCAGGACCGAGATGAACCACCTACCAGTGCAGGAGTGACCAGCAGGCTGCCCTCATCCTAGCCCAGTCGGTGGCTGGCCCAAGAAGCCCCCCTGTGCCATGCCTGCATTGCCGGAGTTACCCCCGGGTCCCTCCATTGTTTTCAATACAAAACCTGATGCCTACTTTGCACACTGCGCCCAGCCGCATCTGGGGGTGTTTTTTTGTGTGCTTGTGTGTGTCCCCCTCAGTGCTTTCCAAAACCCCCCTGGTCTTCTTCCCGAGGACACAGGTACTTACCTGCTAGCAGACTGGAACCAGAGCACCCCAGTTCTCCATAAGCGCCTATGTGTTTTGCACCCGGCCGCCCCTGTGCCGCTGAGGGTGTGTTTCTTGTGCTTGTGTGTGTCCCTCCCAGTGCTCTACAAAACCCCCCTGGTCTGCTCCCCAAGGACGCAGGTACTTACCTGGAACCGGAGCACCCCTGTTCTCCATAGGCGCCTATGTATTTTGGGCCCTCCTTTGACCTCTGCACCTGACCAGCCCTGTGTTGCTGTGGCTTTGGGGTTGCCTTGAACGCCCAACGGTGGGCTGCCTGTGCCCAGGAGACTGTCCACTTTGAAAATAGTTTATTGCTATTTTAACCACAACTGTGTGTACTACTGTTTTAAATCAAAGTTCTATACTTACCTGTGTGAAGGAGCTTACAATTTATGTACCCACCTAAAATTTGAATCTTGTGGTTCTAAACATAAATTAAGAAAATATATTTTTCTATATAAAAACCTATTGGCCTGGAGTTAAGTCTTTGAGTGTGTGTTCCTCATTTATTGCCTGTGTGTGTACAAAAAATGCTTAACACTACCCTCTGATAAGCCTACTGCTCGACCACACTACCACAAAATAGAGCATTAGTAATATCTAATTTTGCCACTATCAACCTTAAGGGGAACCCTTGGACTCTGTGCACACTATCTCTCACTTTGAGATAGTATATTCAGAGCCAACTTCCTACTGTTACCCAGGGCATTGGGACACCAGGGGGTCCCCCATGGGCTGCTACATGTATTATGCCACCCAGAGGAACCCATGCAAAATGTGTCTGCAAGCCTGCCATTGCATCCTGCATGAAAAGGTGCATGCAGCCTTTCACCACAGGTCACTACACCAGGTCACTGTAAGTCACTCCTATGGTAGTGTGGGGAAGCCATTTTACAGGTGTCCTGTATCCAGCTATATAATGGTTTCTCCGAGCTTGGGCATGTATGGTATCAAACATGTCGGAATCATACCCTAATTCTAATAACAGTATTGGTTGTATGATTCCATGCACTCTGGGGGCTACTTAGAGGACTCCCCAGTATTGCTCCTAATAGTCTTACAGTGTTTTCCAGGAAGCCCACGCTGCTGCCACCCCTCAGACAGGTTTCTGCCCTCCTGCTGCTTAACCAGCTCAGGCAGGGGAAGGCAGAACAATGTATTTCCTGTGGGAGAGGAAGGCAACACACTGTCCCTTAGAAATAGGTGTTAAAAGGCCTCCCCAAGCCACTGGTTTGCTTTAAAAGGGCACATTTGGTGCTCTCCTTACATAAACCGGTTTGCGCCAGTCCAGGGATCCTCGGTCCCGGCTCTGGCTTGAAACTGAACATCACCACAATAGGGGTGGTGCCCAGAGCTCTTCCAGGTGGCCACTTGATCCTTGGAAACAAGATGTGCAGAGGCCTCTGCGAGCATCTGAGTGGCCAGGTCGGGCAGGTGACGTCAGAGACCGCTCCTGATAGGTGGTCACCTTGCAAGGTGACCAAACTCCCTTTTAGGGCTATTTACAAACTCCTTTGGGGGTGGGTCCCAAGATTCAGTGTGCAAGACCCCACCAGGACTCCTCTGCATCGTCTACTTCTGCACCTGGCCACCGGAACCGCAACTGGACATTTCAGGAACCGACAAGACTGCAACTTCTGAGCCGACCCCACCTTGCAACATTGTTTCCCTGGCTCCTTCCAGCAACCCCAACATTTCCCTGGCGGAGCATCCTCTGGGGTCGGCAAGACTTCAGCTACACCAAGAAGGAATCTCCCTTGTAGTGAAGGAGTCACTCCCCTGCATCTGCAGGCAACTACAGCAACGACGTCCGGCTGCGTGGATCTGCTCTCCTCTGGAACTGTGTGGATCATGCAAAACAGGTGGTAGTCTGGAGTGGTCTCCTTCGTCCTCTCTACCCTCTGTCCACTTTGGGAGATGTGAGCCTTTGCCTCTTCTTGCAGGACAGTACCCCTGTGCACCACTACTCTAGCAGCAACCAAAGCTTGTTGTCTCCTGCTGCAAGGGATCTTCAGCCTTCGAGAAGCCCCAGCCCCCAGCACTTAATCCTTGCAAGGACAGTCTCTCCTCTACTGCTCCTGCGACGTAGGACTCCGCTCCAGGTGTGCTGATTGGGCCTCACTGCAACTTACTGTACCTGCTGCCAGTGCATTGCTTGTGGGGACTGCGACTGCTTCTGCTAGCTCTCCCGACTGCGGAGGGTCAACCTGGACTCCCCTCAATGGTTTGAGTCCTCTGGCCCTTGCTGGGTCCTCTTCAGCCTTGCGACTCTTCTTTTGCTTCCTCTTCTATTTGCCAAGGCTTGTTGGTGGTTCTCCTAAACCACTGACCATCTGCAACCCAGAGACTGATGTGGGACATCATCTGCACTGTTCCAAGTACTTCTCTGTAGCTCCTGGTCTCAACAGCTGATCATCTCCTTCCTTCGTCGACCCAGATTTTCATCCACGGAAGGGTGGGTAATGGCTCCTGCCCTGACTGGACACTCTATCGAGGACTGGACTCTGTCTCCTTCCTTTGCAGGTCCTCTTCTTCCCGAATCCACCTTTGAGTTCCTCTGGTCTGGTCCTGTTCTTCCACAATCCATTTTCTAAGCCCTCTTGATAGACCTTGGGAAGGCCAGGTACTTACCTCTGCTCTCCTGGTCGCAGGGGTCACTTAGGTACTCACCTCTTGGGGTCCTGAGTTCTCCCAGCTTTCCTCTAACTACTCCACATCTTTGGGTGGGAAACTTCACTACACACTCCACTATTTTAGTATATGAGTTCTCCCCTGGGACCCTATTTTTCTGTAGTTCTTGCCAATGCTTGTTGTTTCCTATGCTAATTCCTTGGTTGGACTGCCTATAGGTAATCTAGTGTAGTGTTACTGTTCTAAAGTACCTATATTTTTGTTACACTGTGTGGTTCCTTTCATGTGTGATAAGTTACTGTGTGACTATTGTATTGCATAAGCTTTGCATGTCTCCTAGATAAGAATTGGCTGCTCATCCACAGCTACCTCTAGAGAGCCCTGGCTTCCTAGACACTGTCTTCATTCACGAATAGGGATTGCCTGGACCTGGTATAGTGTGCCTACACCATAGGTGTCCATCACACACCAGGCCAGCTTCCTACACTCCCTTTCCTGGCTCTGTAAACAACTCAGCCCTCTGTATCTCTCAACAGTCCCCAACTTTCATTTTGTTTGTGAGGGCAACTCCTACATGCAATCACTGTCTTCAGCCTGTGCACAAAATATTCATCCACTCAGCCATTTAGATACTGGAGGATGGGAGCAACTGAGAATCTCCAGTATCGAGCTGTTTCACATTTTATGAGCAGTAAGCCCAGTCCCACTAGCATCCTGTATGCCTTTGTCCCCATCCAGCCCTCTATCACACCTAAAAGTTTGAATTTGGGCTCGAACCCTATCACACTTAAAAGTTCGAGTTTTCGAGCCTTTCTAAACCATGTGCACTCCTTTGGCATTCCCTACCTCTGCAGTTTTTTTATTGACTATTCTCTCAGGGGTGGAATAGACGGTGCAGGTATTTAAACTGTACAAGACTCAGGCTTTTCAATATTGCAAATACCCTGGACACCAATTTAGTTTCAACCCATTCAGCCTCTTCCAGTTGTCCTACATCTCTGTCCAATTTCTCTGTTGTAGGTAGTCAGAGGTAATAATCACCATCGATCTGGAGATTGATGCTAACCACTACTCTAATGGGTTCTATAGTCAGTTTATCCTCAAGTGGACTAAATTCTGGTACTGCAATGAAGTCTTGTGTAAGAGTCTAGAGTGTGTTGGACCTGTAAATAACGATATGATTGTTAAGGGAAAATTGTGTTCAAGATCTTCAAATGCTTTTATGTGTCCCCACAACCAGTGCGTGAAATCTTAGTAGTCGAGGCACTTGCTCAAATCATCGTTCACACCATAGCAGAGTTTCCATTTTGAGTTTGCACTCCCACTTAATTCACTTCATCCCGCATCTTCCTTGACTGCACCTCTCCTCAGGTGCTAAGCTGGAGATAGGGGCTTCTGTATCCAGGATGAATTTTTTTTACCAAAGGTTAGTAACTTCAAGTAATGCCAGATCCTTTTTTCAGTGCGCCACAGTTGCATGGTACCAGAGATTTCAGAGCCTTTAGCTTGGTCTTGTCTTAGTATTAGAAACGTTTTGAGAGTGAATGTGTCAGATAATAAGTAGTCAAGCCTGAAGGTCTTCCGTGAATGTAAAAGGCAAATGTCAGTTCCAGATCCACTTCATTATTTATGTGGTCTGATGCCTGAGTATGCCAGAGTGCCTGTTTGCCTTCATGCAAAAAATATAAAAAAAGCAAAGCTTTTAGTGGCTTCCCAAATGACCTACCAATAGGCATGATGACTCCTAAGAGCTGGCCTTTTCTCATGGGGGGGATCTCTGCTAAGGTGCTAAAAACATTACATGTAAAGATACCCTGCTCACCCATTGTAGGGAAATGCCTCCCTTGGCATGGTTACCCCCTAACTTTTTGCCTTTTGTTGATGCCAGTTATGATTGAAAGTGTGCTGGGACCCTGCTAACCAGGCCCCAGCACCAGTGTTCTTTCCCTAAACTGTACCTTTGTTCCCACAATTGGCATAGCCCTGGCACACAGATAAGTCCCTTGTAAATTGTACCTCTGGTACCAAGGGCCCTGTGGCCAGGAAAGGTTTCTAAGGGCTGCAGCATGTATTATGCCACCCTGGGGACCCCTCACTCAGCCCAGGCACACTGCCTCACAGCTTGTGTGTGCTGGTGGAGAGAAAATTACTAAGTCGACTTGGCACTCCCCTCAGGGTGCCATGCCCACATCCCACTGCCTGTTGCATAGGTAAGTCACCCCTCTAGCAGGCCTTTCAGCCCTAAGGCAGGGTGTACTATATATAACAAGGGTGAGGGCATAGTTGCATGAGCACTATGCTCCTACAGTGTCTAAGCCAAACCTTAGACATTGTAAACGGAGGGTAGCCATAAAGAGTATATGGTCTGGGAGTCTGTCAGTTACGAACTCCACAGTTCCATAATGGCTACACTAAAATCTGGGAAGTTTGGTATCAAACTTCTAAGCACAATAAATGCACACTGAAGCCAGTGTAGGATTTATTGTAAAATACACCCAGAGGGCATCTTGGAGATGCCCCCTGAATACCAGTCCGACTCCTAGTGCTAGGCTGACCAGTTTCTGCCAGCCTTCCACAACCAGACGAGTTTCTGGCCACATGGGATGAGTGCCTTTGTCACTCTGTGGCCAGGAACAAAGCCTGTACTGGGTGGAGGTACTTCTTACCTCCCCATGCAGGAACTGTAACTCCTGGCTGTGAGCCTCAAAGGCTTCTGCCGGTTGTTACAGCACCCCAGGACATCCCAGCTAGTGGAGATGCCCGCCCCTCGGGACACAGCACCCACTTTTGGCAGCAAGTCCGGAGGAGATAAGGAGAAAAACAAGGAGTCACCTACCAGTCAGGACAGCCCCTAAGGTGCCCTGAGCTTAGGTGACCCCTGCCTTTAGAAATCTTCCATCTTGAGTTTGGAGGATTCCCCCAGTAGGAAAAGGGATGTGCCCCCCTCCCCTCTGGGAGGAGGCACAAGGAAGGTGTAGCTACCCTAAGGACAGTAGCCATTGGCTACTGCTCACCAGATCTAAACACACCCCTAAATTGAGTATTTAGGTGTGACCCTGAACCCAGGAAATCAGATTCCTGCAACCTGAAGAAAGAAGGAGGACTGTAGACCTGAAAGCCCTGCAGAGATGACGGAGACACCAACTGACTTGGCCCCAGTCCTACCGGCCTGTCTCCAGACTCAAAGAACCTGCAAAGCGACACATACAGTGGTACCAGCGACCTCTGAGGACTGCTCTGCACCTAAAGGACCAAGAAACTCCCAAGAACAGTGGCACTGTTCAGAAACTGCAACAACTTTGCAACTTTGAAATTACTTTTAGGGAGACTCTCCCTTCCCGCCGGAAGCGTGAGACTTCACACTCTGCACCCGACACCCCCGGCTCGAGTCCAGGACAACCAACACCGCATAGAGGACTCCCAGGTGACTCCAACGAAGTGGACACCCTGAGTCGACCTCCCTGCACCCCCACGGCAACGCCTGCAGAGAGGATCCAGAGGCTCCTCCTGACCCCAACTGCCTGGTAACGAAGGAACCTGAAGCCTGGACCAAGCACTGCACCCACAGCCCCCAGGACCGAGAGGAACCACCTACCAGCCCAGGAGCGACCAGTAGGCGGCCCTTATCCTAGCCCAGTCAGTGGCTGGCCAGAGAAGCCCCCTTGTGCCCTGACTGCATCGCCTAAGTGACCCCCGGGTCCCTCCATCGCTTTCTATAGCAAACCCGACGCCTACTTTGCACACTGCACCCGGCTGCCCCTGTGCCGCTGAGGGTGTGTTTTGTGTGCTTGGGTGTGTGTCCCTCCAGTGCTCTAGAAAACCCCCCTGGTCTGCTCCCCGAGGATGCAGGTACTTACCTGCTAGCAGACTGGAACCGGAGCACCCCTGTTCTTCATATGCACATATATGTTTTGGGCCCTCCTTTGACTGCTGCACCTGACCGACCCTGTGTTGCTGGTGCGGTGGCTTTGGGGTTGCCTTGAAAAACAAACCAAACTTACCTCCCCCAGGAACTGTTGATTTTTGCAGTGTCCACTTTTAAAATAGCTTATTGCCATTTTAACCAAAACTGTGTGTACTACTGTTTTAAATCAAAGTTCTATACTTAACTGTGTGAAGTACCTTGCATTTTATGTACTTACCTCAAATCTTGAATCTTGTGGTTCTAAAGTAAATTAAGAAAAGAGATTGTTCTATATTAAACCTATTGGCCTGGAGTTAAGTCTCTGAGTGTGTGTTCTCATTTATTGCTTGTGTGTTTACAACAAATGCTTCACACTACCTTCTGATAAGCCTACTGCTCGACCACACTACCACAAAAATAGTGCATTTGTATTATCTAATTTTGCCACTATCAACCTCTAAGGGGAACCCTTGGATTCTGTGCACACTATCTCTCACTATGAGATAGTATATACAGAGCCAACTTCCTACACCCATTACAGAGCGTAAGTCCACTCCAGTTCATAGTCGGAGTTTATTCCAAAATTGAAAAATATACAGCCAGAGCAGTTTACCTCAGGTCATCCCACCCCATCTCACCCATCCTACAAACTAGCCCTGATTAGGTTGAATGTATTAACCAAGAAATCATGCATAAGTTTAACCTCACTGTAACTGCATTTCTGACATTTTGGGTTACTTCTAACAGCAGATATCTGATAGAGACTTCTAGTTGCAGATTCTTTACCTTAGAGTTTCCCCCAGGCGTCAGACTGGATCTGGAGATTTTTCTTCAAGCAATATCTTTGCGCGTCGGTAGGTAGCGTCGGTCGCCTCTGCGGGCAGCATCAGCGGCGTAGTATATGGACACCACCTTCGTACAGTGACGTCAGTTCTTTTCTTTCCGTGCCATGCGCTGCTCCGGAGAAGGGCTACCCTAGTCTGTTTTTGACCGACTTTGACCGTTTTGTTGAGTTTTCCAGTGAGATATTTGGTGCGCCGAGGATGTCCCTTCAGACCGGTTTCAAAATGTGCGAGGACCGTCACCGCACGATGTCGGTGACGGATCCTCATCGGGTTTGTCTGTGGTGTCTCGAGCACGACCACGACCCAAAGTCGTGCTCCGAGTGTCGGACCATGCACCAGAAGGCTTTGAACCCCTAAAGCTAATGGCGGTCCAGCACTCGACTATGCGTAAGTCACAGTCTTGATCGAGCAGAAGGTCTCAAGACTGTTCGCGGAGCCATCCCCACTTGTCTTCTTCAGAATCCTTGGTTCAAGGTAAGAAGAAGAAGAAGTCGAAGAGATCCCATCGCTCTCCGACTTCGCCCCGTCACTCGGCTGACGTAAAGCGGGAAGAGCGTCGACGCTCAAGGCCTCTGTCCTCGGAGCCTGCATCTGGGTCAGCTCCACGCGTCACAGAGTTTCCAGGAGCCAGAGCGACCGCCGCCCAACTTAAAGAATCTTATGAGGCTATGCACCTCATCTTTGGGTGAACCAATCTCGATATGGCACATTCGGGCCCAAGGGGTTCGGTTGAGGGGCCTTCGGGTTCCGCGCTGGCGGCTGTGGCTCTGGCCACCGAGGTCACCCCTGGATCCACTCATGAATCCGCACCAGCGCTGGTCACACACTTGAGACCTTCCATGGCGCCGGGTCGATTGTCGACGCTCCTGACATCGGTAGTGCACACTATAGACGTCGACCCGATCCTTATCCCCGACGACTCAGAGTCGAAACGGCATTGGCCAACGCCACCTTTGTCTTTGATGGGGCCTATTCGCTCCAAGTCGGATTCGGACCCTTTTTCCTATGGGTACGAATTTGGGGAGCGATTGGAGGGGTCCCTGGACCTTTATGAATACCAGGATGACCCATCTATGGACTTGGCTCAGGAATTGGGCGATGGCAGTGGTCTGGATACTTCTCCTGATGCTGGCATGCTGTCTCCTCCTACTGTGGCTACCGCCGAGGGAGCGAATTATGGTATTGTGGTCAATAGGGTAGCTGAGGTCCTTGGCCTTGAGCTTCCTACTGTAGAGGTTAGGTCTAATATCCTGACAGAGGTGCTTCATCCTGGGGCTTCTACTTCAGAACCTCTTTTGCCATTCAATGAAGCCCACACTGATGTCCTTTTGGGTACCTGGTCCAAACCCAACACGGGCTCCTGTGGATAGGACTCTTGCACGCCGCCATCTGCCCGCTCCGAACGACCCTAAATTCCTGTCCCAACACCCCACGCCTGAGAGTCTTGTCATCCAGGCTTCCTCTTCTTTAGGCACATTCCCTTCCGCACCCCCGGACAGGGAATCAAGAAGACTGGAACAGTTTGGTAAGAAGTTGTTTTCTTACTCCAGTCTCGCACTGCGGTCTGTGAACATGTCAGGGAGACCAGATCCTCGGGGCCTGCGCACGTTCCCAACATGTCCACCACTAGACAGCTCCAAAGCTCCGATAGATATATCACAGAGCCTGAGAGATTCCAAGTGGGGGAAAAGGGGATTAGGTAGGGAACAGCTGGGAAGGAGACCTGTAGGAAGCAAGAGGTTAAACAACACAATATCAAGATATAATCACATTGACCTTCAATAGACTATGGTTCTAAGAGTTCTTATACTGTAATCATGGATAACCTAAGAAATTACTATAACTAGACCTCAAGAAATCTAGGTACCTGGAAAAATCAAGAATGTGTTAATACAATGTTTCATATGAGCTTTTCATGAAATACCACATACTGTCTAGAATACAAGAACCTTCTTGAATAATGTTTCAGAATAAACATTGCATTTTTACATGAGGACAAAGGCCATCTGAACATTCCATGGAAACAACAGGAACTGTACTAGGAACTTAATATGCACAAAGAATGTTGCTCTTTGAATTAAGCATTTTCAAAGAAATCGAAAAGCTCGGGATAAATGTGTGCACCTCAACACAAATGGCACACCAAAGTTTTCAATGTCATGAAATGATCGCGCACACTGCCGATCTAAGAGCCAAGTGTTTTATGCCAGGGTGGAATCGCGCACACTGTTGGTGACTCAAACAAGAAAATGCAAATGCCATGAAATGATTGCACACACTGTTGCAGATCTGAATGCCAAGGTTAACATGATAGAAATGAATTGCGCACTCTGCTGATTCGAACAAGAATATGCAAATGCCATGAAATGATCGCGCACACTGATGCCGATCTGAATTGCAATGTTTACATGATAGAAATGAATCGCGCACTCTGCCGATTCGAACAAGAATATGCAAATGCCATGAAATGATCGCGCACACTGTTGCTGATCTGAATGCCAAGGTTTACATGAGAAAAATGAATTGCGCACTCTGCTGATTCAAACAAGAATATGCAAATGCCATGAAACGATCGCCCACACTGATGCCGATCTGAATGCCAAGGTTTACATGAGAAAAATGAATCGCGCACTCTGCTGATTCGAACAAGAATATGCAAATGCCATGAAATGATCACGCACACTTTTGCCGATCTGAATGCCAAGGTTTACATGATAGAAATGAATCGCGCGCACTGCTGATTCGAACAAGAATATGCAAATGCCATGAATTCACACTCACGCACACAGAGAGTTTCACAACTAGGCCCAAAACTCGAATGTCTTTAACCTCCGCCCTGTTCAAGGATCACCAAATAATAATGAGGGCAGGCCTTGAATATCAAGGTACGCCTCCGTGACAGGAGCTCAGGAAGTTGCTGCTGCTCTGCACAGGACCTCTGAATAGTGAGTAAGTGGAGCTGGCCTGGCTCCCTTCTATAGAGTCAAGCCCAGCCCACAAACCACACCCAGTCATGGTGCAGGGAAAGCTTAAAGAAGGTCCTAGAAAGGGACCACACCCTAACACACTCAGTAAGCCTGCAGCAATACCTTGCAAGTGAACAGTTATTGCAAACATCATTAATAGTGTTTTTCAAGGTTAAACTCTGCAATGCAAAAGGTTAACATACTGCATATAAACACAATGCATGAATTATGCTCTTGCATAAAGACTGGGTTTTTGCATTTTTGTCGCCCGTAGAGCGCGCATTGTCCTGATGTTGACAGAAGAGCGCATTCTTTTTGCTCCGCTATACCCGCTCTTTGTGGGATACAGTTGCGCAAGTCATGCTGCAGATACCGGAGGAGGTCCGTGCTATTGTCTCCCCAGCTGTGAACGATGGGAGAGATGCTGCAAAGTTCACCATCCGTTGTGGCCTGGACACGACCGACTCTCTGTGCAGATCAGTTTCTACGACGGTGGCCTTACGACGCCACACCTGTTTGCGTACTTCTGAGTTTTCTCTGGATGTCCAATATTCACTCCTGGACAGGCCCTTTGATGGCTCCCGTCTCTTTGAAGACAAAGTGGACTCGGCCTTTGAGAGATTCAAGGATTCCCGGCTACGGCTCAGTTCGGTTGGCCTTTTTCTCTGCCCCTTGCCCCCCCCCACAGTCTGCTTTTCGCCCCTTTCATGGCCACGGAAGGAGATCCCTGTCGCGTCCTCCACCCAGCCATCTTGCCACCCATGCTGTCCAACCTCTGCGTGACCAGGGACGTGGAATCCCACGTGGGTGTGGGACAGGAAACCAGAGGTCTGCCCAGTCCACCTCTGCCCCCACTGCAGCCTCCAAACCCTCCTAGTCCCTCCCCTCACTCCCATCCAGGTAGCGGCAGGATTCGCCATCACCTGCCCCACTGGGAATCCATCACTACGGACAGGTGGGTTTCGCAGATCGTTCAAATCTGTTCCACCAGCCATGCCTCTCTCCTTCAGTCACCTTCCAGAGGATCATTTGGCACTTCTCTGCAGGAAGTCACAGCTCTCTTGGCCAGGGGCTATAGAAAAGTTCCCTGTGCCCGAAGTAGGTTGTGGTTGTTATTCCCGCTACTTTCTGGTGCCGAAAAAGGACAAGGGCTTACGTCCTATCTTAGTCCTTCGGGACCTGTACTACTTCCTCAAGAAGGAGAAATTCAAAATGCTCACCCTGGGTCAGGTTCTGTATGCCTTGGATATAGAAGACTGGATGGTAGCATTGGACTTGCAGGACGCTTATTTCCATATCCCCATCCTGCCTCCCACAGACGTTACCTACGATTTGTGGTAGGTCACGAGCACTTTCAGTTTACCGTGCTCCCCTTTGGCTTTACCAGCACCCCTCGGGTGTTCACAAAAGTGATGGCGGTTTTTGCAGCTCATCTGCGCAGGTTAGGGGTGTCAGTCTTCCCCTACCTCGACAACTGGCTGTTGAAGGTGAACTCGCCCCAGACAGTCGTCGCCCACCTTCAGAGTATGGCGAATCTCTTTCACATGCTGGGGTTCACTCTCAACGTGCTAAAGTCACACCTGACTCCCTCCCAGACGCTCTCTTTCATCAGAGCTGTTCTGGACACACTGCAGTTTCGGGCTTATCCTCCCGAAAAGTGAGTCCAAGACATTCAGGCTATGATTCCGATCTTTTGACCTCGTTCTTGGGTTTTGGTGAGACTGACTCTGAGACTACTAGGCCTCATGGCCTCCTGCATCCTGCTAGTAACACATGCCAGATGGCATATGCGGGCTCTGCAGTGGTGTAAGGAAATGCCTTCCTTGGCAAGGTTACCCCCGACGTTTTGCCTTTTGCTGATGCCAGTTATGATTGAAAGTGTGCTGGGACCCTGCTAACCAGGCCCCAGCACCAGTGTTCTTTCCCTAAACTGTACCTTTGTCTCCACAATTGGCATTACCCTGGCACTCAGGTAAGTCCCTGGTAACTAGTACCAAAGGTCCTGATGCAAGGGAAGCTCTCTAAGGGCTAAAGCATGTCTTATACCACCCTGGGGACCCCTCACTCAGCACATGCATACTGCCTCACAGCTTGTGTGTGCTGGTGGGGAGAAAAAGACTAAGTCGACATGGCACTCCCCTCAGAGTGCCATGCCAATCTCACACTGCCTGTGGCATAGGTAAGTCACCCCTCTAGCAGGCCTTACAGCCCTAAGGCAGGGTGCACTATACCACATGTGAGGGCATATGTGCATGAGCACTATGCCCCTACAGTGTCTAAGCAAACCCTACCTGAGACATGGTCTGGGAGTTTGTCAAATACGAACTCCACAGTTCCATAATGGCTACACTGAAATCTGGGAAGTTTGGTATCAAACTTCTCAGCACAATAAATGCACACTGATGCCAGTGTGCAATTTATTGTAACATACACCCAGAGGGCATCTTAGAGATGCCCCCTGAATACCAATCCGACAATAGTGACTCCCCTCACAGAACTGACCTCTAAGAAAATGCCCAACAAAGTTAACTGGACCGTGGACTGTCAAAAGGCCTTTGACACTCTGAAGCAAGCTATGTGTACAGCACCAGTTTTGAAAGCGCCATATTATTCTACGCAGTTCATAGTGCAGACTGATGCCTCTGAACATGGGATAGGAGCAGTCCTGTCCCAAACAAATGATGATGGCCTTGACCAGCTTGTTGCTTTTATTAGCAGGAGGTTACTCCCCAGGGAGAAGAGTTGGAGTGCCATTGAGAGGGAGGCCTATGCTGTGGTTTGGTCCTTGAAGAAGTTGAGACCATACCTTTTTGGTACTCACTTCACAGTTCAAACTGACCACAGACCTGGGATTGCCCATGCCAATGCTGATGGCCTTTCCAGGTTCTTCCACTTTGAAAATGAAGACTCTCTTGGGAAATGTTAGTCTCATCCTCTTTCGTTTGTAGGGGGGGGCTGTGTAAGAAAATGCCTTCCTTGGCATGGTTACTGTAGGAAGTTGGCTCTGTATATACTATCTCAAAGTGAAAGATAGCGTGAACAGAGTCCAAGGGTTCCCCTTAGAGGTTGATAGTGGCAAAATTTGATAATTCTAATGCTCTATTTTGTGGTAGTGTGGTCGAGCAGTAGGCTTATCAGAGGGTAGTGTTAAGCATGTGTTGTACCCAACCATCCAGTGTTTTCACTGAGTAGTCTAGAAAATCAACCCAGGTCTGGCTCGAGGATTTTTGAGCCCTCCTGAACCTAATTCTATACTCCTCAGTGGAGAATCCAAAGCCCTCAATCAGGGTAGCCTTCATGAGGTCATAGGATTCTGCATCTTTTCCAGAGAGTGTGAGGAGTCTATCCCTACACTTTCCAGTGAACATTTCCCAAAGGAGAGCACCCCAGTGAGATCTGTTTACTTTTCTGGTTGCACAAGCCCTCTCAAAAGCTGTGAACCATTTGGTGATGTCATCACCATCTTCATATTTGGTTACAATCCCTTTGGGGATTTTTAGCATGTCAGTATTCTCTCTGACCCTATTTAAGTTGCTGCCACCGTTGATGGGAGCTAAACCCATCTCTTTTCTTTCCCTTTCTATGGCTACGAGCTGTTTCTCCAAAGCCAATCTTTTGGCCATCCTGGCTATCAGGAGGTCCTCTTCACTGAGGCTATCCTCAGTGATTCCAGAGGTGCTGGACTCTCCTGTGAGAGAAGCAGCATCTCTGACTATCACTTGTGGAGTCAGGGCTTGAGAGACCCTGTTCTCCCTAACTATGACTGGAGGTGGGAATTCCTCCACTTCACTTGCTTCCCCCTCTGGGAGGTCATCCTCAGAGGGGTTGTTCTTGGCAAACTCTGCCAAAAGCTCCTTGAGCTGTACTTTGGTAGGGTTTGAACCAGTTCTAATCTTTTTTGTTTTGCAGAGAGACCTTAACTCTGACATCCTAAGATTCAGGTAAGGGGTGACGTCGAGTTCCATCACATTCTCTTCTGCATTATACATTATGTTTCTAAAAGTTGGAATACGTTTTTAGAATCTAAAACTATCTCTAGAACTTAATCCAAACTTTTACAAAACGTTTAAACTCTAAAAGAAATGCTAACAGGGACTAACACAAGGCCCTAGCAGGACTTTAAAAAATTTAGAAAAATAGCTCAAATTTCAAAAATCAGTTTCTAATGACAATTTTTGGAATGTAGTCGTGTCATCAGGTATTGGCTGAGTAGTCCAGCAAATGCAAAGTCTTGTACCCCACCGCTGATCCACCAATGTAGGAAGTTGGCTCTGTATGTACTATTTCAAAGTAAGAAATAGCATGCACAGAGTCCAAGGGTTCCCCTTAGAGGTAAGATAGTGGCAAAAAGATATCATTCTAATGCTCTATTTTGTGGTAGTGTGGTCGAGCAGTAGGCTTATCAGAGGGTAGTGTTAAGCATTTGTACACACACAGGCAATAAATGGGGAACACACACTCGAAGACAATTCCAGGCCAATAGTTTTTTATATAGAAAAATATATTTTCTTAGTTTATTTTAAGAACCACAGGTTCAAGATTTACAAACAATACTTTAAATGAAAGGTAGTTGACTTAGGAACTTTAGGAACTTTGAATTAGCAAAATAGCATATACAGTTTTCACACAAATGGCAATAAGCTATTTTAAAACTAGACACTGCAATTTTCAACAGTTCCTGGGGGAGGTAAGTGTTTGTTAGTTTTTGCAGGTAAGTAAACCACCTACGGGGTTCAGAATTGGGTCCAAGGTAGCCCACCATTGGGGGTTCAGGGCAACCCCAAAGTCACCACACCAGCAGCTCAGGGCCGGTCAGGTGCAGAGGTCAAAGTGGTGCCCAAAACGCATAGGCTTCAATGGAGAAGGGGGTGCCCCAGTTCCAGTCAGCCAGCAGGTAAGTACCCGCGTCTTTGGAGGGCAGACCAGGGGGGGTTTTGTAGGGCACCGGGGGGGGGGGGGACACAAGTCCACACAAAAAGTACACCCTCAGCGGCACGGGGGCGGTGGGGTGCAGTGTGCAAACAAGCGTCTGGTTCGCAATAGGTTTCAATGGGAGACCAAGGGGTCTCTTCAGCGATGCAGGCAGGCAAGGGGGGGCTCCTCGGGGTAGCCACCACCTGGGCAAGGGAGAGGGCCACCTGGGGGTCGCTCCTGCACTGCAGGTCGGATCCTTCAGGTCCTGGAGGCTACGGATGCAGTGCCTTTACCAGGTGTCGGGTCTTTGAAACAGGCAGTCGCAGTCAGGGGGAGCCTCGGGATTCCCTCTGCAGGCGTCGCTGTGGGGGCTCAGGGGGGTCAACTCTGGCTACTCACGGTCTCGTAGTCACCGGGGAGTCCTCCCTGTGGTGTTTGTTCCCCACAAGTCGAGCTGGGGGCGTAGGATGCAGAGTGCAAAGTCTCACGCTTCCGGCGGGAAACGTGTGTTGTTTCAAAGTTGCTTCTTTGTTGCAAAGTTGCAGTCTTTGGGGAACAGAGCCGCTGTCCTCTGGAGTTCTTGGTCCTTCTAGATGCAGGGTAGTCCTCTGAGGCTTCAGAGGTCGCTGGACCCTGTGGAACACGTGGCTGGAGCAGTGTCTTTAGAAGTGGGGAGACAGGCCGGTAGAGCTGGGGCCAAAGAAGTTGGTGTCTCCGTCTTCTCTGCAGGTTTTTCAGCTCAGCAGTCCTTCTTCGTCTTAGGTTGCAGGAATCTATCTTGCTGTGTTCTGGGAGCCCCTAAATACTCGATTTAGGGGTGTGTTTAGGTCTGGGGGGTTAGTAGCCAATGGCTACTAGCCCTGAGGGTGGCTACACCCTCTTTGTGCCTCCTCCCTGAGGGGAGGGGGGCACATCCCTAATCCTATTGGGGGAATCCTCCATCTGCAAGATGGAGGATTTCTAAAAGTCAGAGTCACCTCAGCTCAGGACACCTTAGGGGCTGTCCTGACTGGCCAGTGACTCCTCCTTGTTTTTCTCATTATCTCTCCTGGACTTGCTGCCAAAAGTGGGGGCTGTGTCCAGGGGGCGGGCATCTCCACTAGCTGGAGTGCCCTGGGGCATTGTAACATGAAGCCTGAGCCTTTGAGGCTCACTGCTAGGTGTTACAGTTCCTGCAGGGGGAGGTGTTAAGACCCTCCACCCAGAGCAGGCTTTTGTTTCTGTCCTCAGAGAGCACAAAGGCCCTCAGCACATGGGGTCAGAAACTCGTCTCTCAGCAGCAGGCTGGCACAGACCAGTCAGTCCTGCACTGAACAATTGGGTAAAATACAGGGGGTATCTCTAAGATGCCCTCTGTGTGCATTTTTTAATAAATCCAACACTGGCATCAGTGTGGGTTTATTATTCTGAGAAGTTTGATACCAAACTTTCCAGTATTCAGTGTAGCCATTATGGAGCTGTGGAGTTCGTTTTTGACAGACTCCCAGACCATATACTCTTATGGCTACCCTGCACTTACAATGTCTAAGGTTTTGCTTAGACACTGTAGGGGCATAGTGCTCATGCACCCATGCCCTCACCTGTGGTATAGTGCACCCTGCCTTAGGGCTGTAAGGCCTGCTAGAGGGGTGACTTACCTATGCCACAGGCAGTGTGAGGTTGGCATGGCACCCTAAGGGGAGTGCCATGTAGACTTAGTCATTTTCTCCCCACCAGCACACACAAGCTGGCAAGCAGTGTGTCTGTGCTGAGTGAGGGGTCCCTAGGGTGGCATAAGACATGCTGCAGCCCTTAGGGACCTTCCCTGGCATCAGGGCCCTTGGTACCAGGGGTACCAGTTACAAGGGACTTACCTGGGTGCCAGGGTTGTGCCAATTGTGGAGACAATGGTACATTTTAGGTGAAAGAACACTGGTGCTGGGGCCTGGTTGGCAGGGTCCCAGCACACTTCTCAGTCAAGTCAGCATCAGTATCAGGCAAAATGTGGAGGGTAACTGCAACAGGGAGCCATTTCCTTACACATAGGCCCGTATTTAAACTTTTTTAGCGCCGCATTTGCGTCGTTTTTTGATGCAAAAACGGCGCAAACTTGCAAAATACCATTGTATTTTGTAGGTTTGAGCCGTTTTGCGTCAGAAAGCGGCGCAAATGCGGCGCTAAAAAAAGTATAAATACGGGTCATAGGTACTAACCGCTAGGGGTCCCGAGTTCTCCCTGCTTCCCTCTAACTACTCCATAGCCTTTGGTGGAAGACTTCACTTCACATTCACTATTTTAGTACATGGTTTGGCCCTCCCCTAGGGCCCCAGCAATTGTCTATAATTTTTTGCCAATGCTTGTTGTTTCCTATGCTAATTCCTAACTATTACTGTATGTATATATAGTGTGTACTTACCTCCAGATGGGGGGACTGCCTTTAAGTAATTTAGTTCAGTTTTACTATAATAAAGTACTTTTATTTTTGCAACACTGTGTGGTTCCTTTCAGGTGCTGTTTGACTGCTGTGGTATTGCAAGTGCTTTACACTCCTCCTAGATAAGTCTTGGCTGATCATCCACAGCTACCTCTAGAGAGCACTGGCTTCCTAGACACTATATTCATTCACTAATAGGGGTTGCCCGGCCCGAGTAAAGGGTCCACCACACACCAGGCCAGCTTCCTACATTGGTGGTGCAGCGGTGGGATAAGACACTCGTAATTGCCTTACCACTGTGTCACTGGTAACCTTTCCACAGCACAGGAAAGCACACCACTAGTCTATAGGGTACACTACACTCAGTAATTAGGACTACTAGACTTCTAGTTTTGGTAAGTTGGGGGTTTAGCATAGCCCCTTCTCTAAACTCCTTAGAAAGTCTAGTGACTTAGAGTAGATAGGTGCACCCACACTACTGTAGGGAAAATGTCTTTAGTGGAAAACACAGCTCAGGTCCCGGACTCTCAGTATGAGGGCCTCACTTTTCAGCATTTAAGGGAGATGTGTGCTTCCAGGAAGCTAAAGACAGGGAGAAATCACAATAAAATGTTCCTCCTAGGATTGCTTCTTCAAGCTGATAATCAGACCACTGAGGAGCAGGAGGCAGAGACTGCCCCCCCCCCCCACTCTTAGACAAAGAAGAGCTAAACTTCACTGGGGAGGGCCATAAAGAAACTGGGGAACACACAAGTCCTGCGGGAGCACCCATGGAAGTGAGAAGTGGGGGGCATACAAGAAGGTCCACTTTTACTCCCAGGGGGTTGGTTCAAAGGGTCTAAAGGAGAAGGGATAGGTCCTTCTCATCTGTCCACACCCATGTCTCATCAGTGTCTCATTGGACCCACCACTGTAACTCAGGGAGGAATGCTTAGATAGGGAACTCAATAAACAGGTTAGAGGAGGCCAACCTGAGGCTGCAGCAGCAATAGTTAGCCATAGATAGCGAGGCCTTGGCGGTGGAAAGGGAAAGGCAGAGTTTGGGGCTAACACCCCATGGTGGCAGCAACAACTTTAGGGGCACCAGGATCAGGGAGGACTCCTATGATTCTAGGAACCTAAGTAAGACTGTTCCACCATACAAGGTTGGCAATGGTATCCACAAGTGTTTCACTGCCTTAGAGGGGACCTGTAAAGTTCAGAGGATCCCTCAAACAGTGGGCAGACATCTTGTGGCTCTCTTTTTCTGATAAATGTAGTGACAAACTCCTCACTGTCAGAGAAGAAGATGCTGGTAACTATCAGGCACTCAAGAATGCACTCCTTGCAGAGTTTGGCTTAACCACTGAGGAGTAGAGAATCAAATTCTCCTCCTAGGACTGGGTTGATTTTGTAACCTGCTCTGTAAAGTACCTGGAAGGCTGGTTACATGGTAGCAATGTGCATGATTTTCAGGGCTTATACAATCTACTTGTGAGAGAGCACATTCTTAATAATTGCACATCTGATAGACTGCACCAGGTCCTGGTGGACTCAGATCTGACCTCTTCTCAAGAACTGGGAAAGAATGCAGACAAATTGGTCCGCACCAGGGCGGGTAGCAAAGCTCTCACAGGGGGTGACCATAATAAGAAGGATTCTGCCAAGAATCAGAACAAGGGTGGGGACAAACATAAAGAAAATGAGTCTTCATCAGCCCTACAAAACTCTTCGGGATGGGTCTAAGTCCTCTTCCCACAAGAAACCTTGGTGCTCCATATGTAGGCAGAAAGGCCACAGGACAGGTGACAGCACCTGTCCTAAAAAAAAAAAAATAAGCACCAAGCTTACTACCACTACTACTACCACTACCAGTAGCAGTAGTAACATTAGTGGTAACAATGGTCAGTCCAAACGTGTAGCTGAGCTCACCTTGGGGGCTGTAGTGGGCTCTGGGTTAGTCAGGGAGGCCAGTTTTGGTCTCTGAAGATGACATTGACCTTGCCACCCTAGCTGCTTGTCCCCTTCATATGGATAAGTACAGGCGGCATCCCTTAATAAATGGTGTTGAGGCTGAGGCCTACAGGGACAAAGGTGCCAGTGTCTCAAAGGTGACTGAAAAACTTGTAACACCTGAACAAAACCTACTTGGTCACATGTACCAAGTGACTGACGCTCATAACAACACTCAGTGGCACCCCATGGCAGTTGTTGACTTTAGCTGGGGGAGGAGGTTACTGGCCCAAAGAAAGTAGTAGTATCCACTGATTTACCTGTAGAGTGTCTGTTGGGTAATGATTTGAAAACTTCAGCTTAGGCCGAAGTGGATTTGGAGGCCCCTGCAGCAATGCTGGGCATCCCTGGGCATATCTTTGGTTTAACCAGCGCACAGGCTAAAAAGCAAAGGAAACAAGGAGCACTGTAGCCTGGAATAATGGCCCAGGAAGCTCCTAAAAAGAGAAGCAGGCAGGGTAAAAAGTTGCCCTCTGCTCAGACTTCCAACGAAGATTCGATTCCTGAGGGAGAGGAACCTACACCAGAGGAACTTAAGTCTGACACAGCTGAGCTCCTAGGTGCAGGGGGGACCCACCAGGGTAGAACTTATTCTAGAGCAGAAGACCTGTCATACTCTAGAAAGTCTAAGGCAGCAATCTGCAGCACAGGAAGCAGGGGATGTCAGTGGGATCTATAGGGTCTACTGGGACAACAGCCTCCTTATTCTGGTACAAGGGATTCCAAACCTGGTGCCACCAGGAGGTTGGTCATTTCTCAGAAGTTTAGGGAGTTCTTGTTGACTTTAGCCTGTGACTTTCCCCTTGTAGACCATTTGGGCAAAGCATGACTTGAGACAGATTTGTCCCTCACTTTCACTGGCCCCACATGTCTGAAGACACAAAGGAGTTTTGTCACCCCTGTGTGACCTGTCAAGCCAGTGGCAAGTCAGGTGGCACTCCAAATGCCCCCTTAATTTCATTACCAGTGGTTGGGGTACCCTTTGAGAGGGTAGGGTTAGATATTGTTATGCCCCTGGACCAAGTGCATCTGGGAACAGTAGATAGCTCAGTAGAACGAGTAGTTCTTGCTGAATGCCTCTTTGACCAGCAAGAAAATGACTGTAGGAATCTCCTGGAACAGCTCTCTAACCTGTTTTCCCTCACTCCTGGTCAAACCACTTGGTGTGAACACATCATTGACACGGGTGACAGTCTGCCTGGGAAAAGTAAAATATTAAGGCAGCCTGATCAAGTTAGGGAATGCATAAAAGCTGAAGTGCCAAATATGCTTGACCTGGGAGTCATTGAGCCTTCAGAGGCCCCTGGGCTATTCCTGTAGTTTTGATCCTCAAACCCCACCCTCAAAATGGTAAAAGAGAGATGAGGCTCTGTGGCGATACAGAGGCCTCAATACAGTCACCAGGACTGATGCTCATCCCATCCCTAGGGCAGACGAGTTGAAAGATACTCTGGCTCTCTGGGTACTACAGGAGGTTCATTACGGGATATGGATCCATTGTAGCCCCCTTAAATGACCTTGCATCCAAAAGGATGCCAAAGAACATTCTCTGGACAGTTAGCTGCCAGGCCTTTGATGATCTCAAACAGGCCATGTGCTCTGCTCCCATTCTGAGAAGCCCTGGTAATGGCTGCGCAGATGCTGCCACAGGTCCCAGAGGAGGCCCGGGCCATTCTTTCCCTAGTCGTCAAGGACAGGAGAGACGCACCCAAGTTCACTATTTGTGGGGTTTAGACACAACCGCCTAGCTGGGCAGAGCGGTTTCCACGACTTTGGAGCTCAGATGACATGCCTGGCTGAAAACACCTATCTGTTCAGGGGATGTCCTGGCTTCCCAAATTGACATGCCCTTTGATAGAAGCTGTCTCTTCGGAGACAATTCAGACTCCGTGCTGGAGTACTTTAAGGATTCGTGAGCTACGGCCAAGTCCTTTGTCCTCTCAGATGCCCCACACCAACTCCAGTCTGTCTTTCGCTCTTTTCGTGGCTACAGAAGAAGCATTCAGCCACACCAGCCCTAACCCAGCCACCGTCCTGCGCACACTTCCCAGTCTGTACATGGGTGTGGTTCTTACCGACCCTGTTGGCTGCTGGATCCTGTTAGTGACACATGCCAGATGGCATATGTAGGCTGTGCAGTGAGACCTGAAGTTCTAGTGGGTGCAGCATCAGGAGCATCTCTCCGACATAGTCCAGATCTCGGAGGGAACTGCAAAGGACCTGCGGTGGTGGCTAATGAACCATGATTGGGTCAGAGGCAGACTGCTTTACCTTCCCCAACCAGATCTCACAGTAGTGACAGGTGCGCCACTTCTGGGATGGGGCGGCCACCTGGGAGAGGTGGAGATCAAATGACTCTGATCTCCGGCAGAATCCGGACTCCACATAAACATGCTGGAGCTCGGTGCGATCCAACAGGCGTTGAAAGCCGTCCTACCTCCATCAAGGGAAGGCTAGTGAAGGACAACACCACTGCCATGTGGTACTGAAACAAACAGGGTGGGGTGGGTTTGTGGACCCCATATCAAGAGGCTCTGCATCTCTGGACATGGTTGGAACAGCGGGATTTATCCCTAGTGGTTCAACATCTGGCAGGTCCCCTGAACTCCAGAGTGGACAAATTCAGCCGTCAATGCCTAGATCATGAGTGGCTTTTCTATCCAGAGGTGGTGCAAGGTCTCTTTCAGCGGTGAGGAAAGCCTTGGTTAGATCTCTTCACCTCCGCAGAGAATGTGCAATGTCAGCGGTTTTGATTGCTGGAGTTTTTAAGGAAGCTCTTGCTCAGAGACGTTTTTAGTTGCAAGTAGAGCTCAGACCCCTTAGATGCCTTTCCACCCATACCGTTTCTGCCCATAGTTTTCAAGAACATCAGGAACATCCGGACCCAAGTCATCTTTGTGGCTCTAGACTGGCCACAAAGGGTCTGGTATCCTGAGCTTCTGAACATGAGCATCGATCCTCAGTCGCAGCAGCAGGGGAGAGTCCTCCACCCAAACCTGTCAACTATTGCCTACGTACATGGAGCTTGAGCTGCGAAAGTTGACAGCTTGCGACCTTCGTCGACTGCCAATGGAACAAAAGTTTTATCATATTGTACAATAAAAGTCTATTGACCCTCTTTCTGCTTCTCTCTGTCATGTTCTTTTTATTCTTATCCTTGCTCAGCAGGGCTGTGCTTTGGGTACTCTGAAGGGTTATCTTTCTGTTCTGTCTGCCTTCTTGCAGCTGCCTGACAAACCCTCCTTATTTAAGTCTCCGACTGTAAATAGATTTTTGAAGGATCTTCTACATACGTTTCCCCCTTCTCATTTTATTATGCCTCAGTGAGACCTTAATGTGGTTCTCACTTTCTTGATGTGTGCTTCTTTCGAGCCATTTCACAACTGTCCCCTCGGGCTGGTCACAGTCAAAACAGAATTTTGTGTGGCAATTACATCTGCCCAGAGGGTAAGTGAGCTGCAGACTTTATCATCCAAGCCTCCCTATTTGTCCATTTTCCAGACACACTGGCGCTTCGCACTAGGGCTTTACTGACAAAAGTGGTAACACACTTTCATCTAGGCCAGTCTTTCCCCCTTTGCTCCCCTTTTACGTTCCTCCACATCCCTCTAAAGAAGAAGAGCGATTCCACCATCCGGACCCAAAAAGAGCATTGTCGTTCTACCTTGATCACACAAAAGAGTTCTGGCTGGACAACCAACTCTTCCTTGGGTAAGTTGGTGTGAAGAAAGGTTGGGCAGTGCAGGGACGGACCATCTCCCGATGGGTCATTCTCTGCATCAAAGTCTGCCATGCATTGGCCAAGAAGTAGCTCCCTAAAGGCTTGCAGGCTCATTCCACCAGAGCCAAATCTGCAACCACTGCATTAGTACCTGGAGCACCAGTCCTGGACATCTGCCAGGCAGCAACGTGGACTTCCTTACACATGTTTATCAAACATTACTGCATGGACAGTCAGGTCCACAGGGAAGGGCATTTCGCCCATTCGGTCCTACAGGACCTTTTAATTAATTTTGTCCACAGTCCCACCACCAATGATGGTATTGCCTGGATATCTATTCAAAGGTAAGGAATCTGCAGCTAAAAGTCTTTATCAGATGAACAAGTTATTTACCTTCAGTAATACCTTATCTGGAAGAGACAATATCTAGCTGCAGATTTCTTACCAACTCACCCTTCCCTCCGCTCTGGAGACAGATTTCTGGGATTAGAGATGATCCCTTTCAGGGCCCTAGTTTGGACATGCTAGTGTCAGTGCACTTCCTGGCTCTGCACTCCTGACGTGGAAAGTTGTGAAAAGTAACTGAGGTTAGCACCCCAAGGTGGCACCTATTTAGGTGACGCAGGCGTTACTTCCAATGCAGACGATGCTGTGCAGAGCTGATCGACACCACTTCCCAGCGCGCAGGGTTACTGCTCTTAGGAAAGTACCCTCTTTCTGGCATAGTTACCCCCACTTTTTGACTGATGTCAGTATGCTTAGACTGTTTTCATTTGGATTCTGCTACTCAGGACCCCAGTGATTGTGCTCTCTTCTTTAAATTTGGTTGTCTTCGTACTTCTTAAACCCCATAATTGGCATACTGGTGTTCCCCTTTAAGTCCCTGGTAGATGGTAGATGGTACTTGGGTACCGCATTGGAACACAAGGGGTTCCCCCTGGGTTGCAGCATGTATTATGCCACCCATGGGAATCTATGCAGGCTGTGTCTGCAAGCCTGCCATTGCAGCCTGCGTGAAAAGGTGCATGCACCCTTTCATTGCTGGTCACTACACCAGGTCACTATGTCACCTCTATGGTAGCCCCTTTCAGCCCAAAAGGCAGGGTGCAGGTCCCTGTGTGTGTGGGCCCCTCTGCATGAGCAGAGGTGCCCCTACGAACTCCAGTTTCAATTCCCTGGACTTCATAAATGCAGGGAAGACATTTTGTCTATGTACTGGCCACTGGTCACTAACTATGGTCCAGCTACATAATGGTAACTCTGAACATGGGCATGTTTGGTATCAAACATGTCGGAATCATACCCCAATACTGATGCCAATATTGGTGGCATGATTCCATGCACTCTGGAGGTTCCTCAGAGGATCCCCCAGTTGTGCTCCTACCAGTCTTCCAGGGTCTGTGGGCATCCCGTGCTGCTGCAGCCCCTCAGACACGATTTTGTCCTCTTGCTGCTTGACCAGCTCGAGCACAGGACAGCAGAACAAATAATTTCCTGTAGGAGAGGGGCACAACCTCTTCTCCTTTGGAAATATGTGTTACTGGGCTGTGGAGGGGTAGCCTCCCCATGCCAACAGACTGCTTTGAAGGTCATACTTGATGCCCTCCTTGCATAATCTGGTTTGCACCAGTCCAGGGACCACTGGTCCCTGCGCTGGCGTGAAACACAGAAAAGAAAGGGGACTGTCCGCTCCCCTGTCCATCACCACCTCCAGGGTGGTGCCCAGGGCTCTTCCAGGTGGCCTATTGGTTCTGCCATCTTGTTTCCAAGATTTGCAGAGGCCTCTGGGAACATCTGACTGGGTAGGCCAGGTAGCTGACATCAGAGACCCCTTCTGATAGGTGGTCATTCCAGAGAGTTACCAAACCCCTGTTTTGGGACTTCCTTGAGGGTGGGTCCCCAGATTTGTCATCCAATATTCCACGAGGACTCCTCTGCAAAGACCTCTTCTGCTCCTGGCCTCCGGAACCGCTGCTGGGCAACACAGGACAAGACTGCAATGCCTGAGAAGACTTTTCCTTGTAAAATTGTTTCCATGGCTCCTATCTGAAAGCTGTGCTTCCTCTGGGGTCGACAAGACTTCAGCTGCACCAGGAAGCAAGAAGGAATCTCCCTTGGAGTGAAGGAGTCACTCCCCTACATCCACAAGCACCTAAGGCAACGACATCTGGCTGGGGGTGGGGGAGATCTTCAGTCCTCCAGATCTGCAAAGATACTCTAACACAGGTGGTGGTTCTGAGGGATCCCCTGGGTCCTCTCTGCCTTCTATCAAACGTGGCAGATGGTAAGCCCTTGTCTTTGCCACTGGAACAGATTCCCTGTGCACCACAACTGTTGCAGCAACCAAGGTTTGTTGACTGCTGCCCTGAGGGATCTTCAGGCTCCAAGTACCCCCAGCCTCCAGCACTATACTTCTGCAAGCACAGTCCCCTATCTGCTGCTCCATCCCCATGGGAGTCTTCTTCAGGCGTGCTGACTGGGCCTCACTCCGACTTACTGTGCCTGCTGCCAGTGTGATTGCTTGTGGTGGCTCCGACGGCTTCTGCTTGCTCTCCTGTTTTCAGGGGGTCAGCCCAGACTCCCCTCCAAGGGTCGAATACCCAGGAACTTGCTGGTCCTCCACAGCTCTGCAAAATATCCAATAGCTCCTCTTGCATTTGCTTGTGCTTGTTGGTGGCCATCCTGACCATGAGCCCATCTGCAATCCGGCAACCATCAAGGGACAGCTCGTAGGTGACTTCAGGAACTCCTCTGCAGCTTCAGGGCCCTGCAGCTGGACTTCACCCATCACCGCCGACCCGGATCTTCAGCTACAGAAGGCTGGGCATTGGCTCCTGCCCAACCTGGACACTCCTGTGTGGACTGGACTCTGTCCCCTTCTTTTCTAGGTCTTCTTCAACCAGAATCCGCCCTTGGTTTCCACTGGTCCCATCCTGCTTCTGCATTTTCCAACTGCGACGTCCCCATGTTAGCTTATGGGTTTTCAGAGGAAATAAAGTTAAAAGTTCCTCTTAATCACTGAAATCTTAAAAATGCATTCTAACGAACATTGCCACCTGGGCAATATCACTTGTATCAATTAATTCAACATCCTGAATAGAAAAATGTCTCTATCATGTTGGCCGATAATGCAGATTCCTTTCTTGCCATAGTGTTTGACCCGAACTGTACATCTGAAATGGCAGACATAACTTCAGGGCTATTCTTGAAATCTTTGAATAAGGACTCTGCCATTAGAAGCATTGCTTGCTTCACAATGGCTTGATCCGTAAAGGTTGCTTTGTGCTTGATCAAGTGATGAGAAACTTTGAAAGATGCTACAGTTGCTTCAGTGGCTTTCTTCCTTGTCTTTGTGAAAAAAGATTGCTGTGTCTGCAATGCCGATTTCATTTCATTTTTTGTGACCTCCGGCTGCTTTCTTTAGGGAAATTCCTCTCAATCAACCAATCAATCAATCAATCAAAAACATTTATAGAGCGCGCTACTCACCCGTGAGGGTCTCAAGGTGCTTGGAGGGGATCAAGGGGGGGACAAGGAGGGTCACTGTTCGAACAACCATGTCTTGAAGTTCTTTCTGAAGAGCAGGAGTTCTTTGGTTTTGCGAAGGTTGGTGGGGAGGCAGTTCCAGATTTTGGGGGCGAGGTAGGAGAAGGACCTGCCTCCTGTGGTGCGTTGGATGCGGGGGACTGTGGCTAGGGCGAGGTCGGCTGATCGGAGGTTGCGTGTGGGAGTGTGGAAGTTCTCTCTTTCGTTGAGGTAGATTGGGCCAGTGTTGTGGAGGGATTTGTGTGCTTGGATGATGATCTTGAAAGTGATTCTCTTGTCTATGGGGAGCCAGTGAAGGGATTTGAGGTGTGGTGAGATTCGTTCGTGGCGGGGGAGGCCAAGGACGAGGCGTGCTGCTGTGTTCTGGATTCTCTGGAGTTTGCGTTTGAGTTTGAGGCCGGCGTAGAGGGCGTTAAGTAGTCTAGTCTGCTGCTGATGAGTGCTGATGAGTGCATGGGTGACTGTCTTTCTGGTCTCTGGGGGAATCCATTTGAAGGTTTTTTTTTTTAGAGTGCGGAGTGTGTGGAAGCAGGAGGAGGTTAGAGCATTGATTTGCTGTGTCATGGAGAGGGAGGGGTCCAGGATGATGCTGAGGTTGCGTGTGTGGTTTGCAGGGGTGGGTGCGGGGCCTCTGGCGGTGGGTCCCCAGGAGTCGTCCCATGTGGTTTTGTTGGGGCCGAAGATGAGGATCTCGGTTTTGTTGGAGTTAAGCTTGAGGTGTTTAGTTGTCATCCAGTTGGCGGTGTCAAGGAGAGCAGCGTGTAGGTTGGTTTTGGCGGTGGTGGGGTTGCGTGTGAGGGAGAGGATGAGTTGGGTGTCATCTGTGTAGGAGTGGATAGTGATTCCATGTGATTGGAGAATGTTGACTAGGGGGATCATGTAAATGTTGAAGAGTGTGGGGCTGAGGGAGGTCCCCTGGGGGACTCCGCAGATGATCTTGGTAGCGGTGGAGTGGAAAGGTGGAAGGCGGACTCTCTAGGTCCGGTCGGTGAGGAAGGAGGTGAGCCAGTCTAAGGCTTTGTGGTGAATTCCTATGTTGTGGAGGCGTGTGCGGAGTGTGTGGTGGCAGACGGTGTCAAAGGCTGAGGAGAGGTCTAGTAGGATGAGTGCAACGTCTCGCCTTTGTCGACTTTGGTCCTGATGTCGTCAGTGCATGCGATGAGGGTGGTTTCCGTGCTGTGGTTCTTGCGGAACCCGGATTGTGAGGGGTCAAGAGTGTTGTTTTCTTCGAGGAAGTGGGATAGGCAGGCGTTGACTAGTTTCTCGGCAACCTTGGCGGGGAAAGGGAGGAGGGAGATGGGGTGATAGTTGGAGAGGATCTCCGGTCGGCTTTGTTTTTTTTTTTAGGAGAGCGGAGATTTCCGCGTGCTTCCAGGGGTCTGGGTAGGTGGCGGAGTCGAAAGAGAAGTCGATTATGCCGTGGAGTATGGGGGCGATGGTTGGGCTGGCTTTGTTGTAGATGCGATGTGTACAGGGGTAGGAGGGGGATCCGGAGTGGATGGAGTTCGTGTTTTTTTCAGTTTCTTCGTGTGTGGTGGGGGCCCAGGTGGTGAATGTGGTGGGGGGGTCATGAGTGGGGGTTGAGTTGGGTTAGTGAGGGGTGTGTGTGGCGGGTGTGTGTGGTATGAAGCTGTTGTGGATGTCCAGGATTTTGTGGTGGAAGTGGTTGGAGAGGGCGTCACAAAGGGGCTGTGTGTGTGAGGGGTCTATGTTGCTGGCTTTGGGTTTGGCTAGTTCATTAATGATGGTGAAGAGTTCTTTGCTGTTTTGAGAGTTGTTGTCAAGGGGTGTCTTGTAGTGATCTCTTTGGTGGTGCGTATGAGTTGGTGATGGGTGCGAATGGTGGTTTTGAGGGTGGAGAAGTTGGTTGTAGAGGGTTCTTGTTGCCATATTTTCTCCGCTTGGCGGCATTTGCGCTTGGAGTCCTGGAGTTCGGGGGTGAACCATGGGGCGTTCTTGATGTTGCGGGTGGCGATGTGTTTTCTGAGGGGGGCTAGTGTGTCTGCGCAGGTAGTGATCCATTTAGAGAGGTTGTGTGCTCCTGTGTTGGGGTCATTGGTGTGGGGGGGGTTGTGAGCCAGTTGGGAGTTCAGGCGTTCTGTGGGGATCTTGTCCCACATGCGGTAGGGTGTGGTGTGTTGATGGTGGTGTGTGGGGAGTTTGGTGAAGGAGAAGTGGATGCAGTGGTGGTCAATCCAGAGGAGTTCGGTGGTGTGGGTGTAGGCTATGTGTTGGCTTGAGGTGAAAATTGCGTTGAGCGTGTTTCCTGCTGAGTGGGTGTGTGCGGTGACCAGTTGTTTGCATGTTGGCATGGGCATTTTTGAAAAATGCCTCTCAGCATTGCTGCCTTTTTTCCCACTGCAAACCGTGCTCCACAGATAAACATACACAGTTGTCTTTAATTTCTGTAAATAAACATCTGTTCTCCCACTCTTGATGGATGTAGTATGTCTTACTCTTTGGCCTTTTGAAGGGACCTGGCTCTTAATCCGTTATGGCTGTAAGCAAGAGTGGAAATCTTGATGAAGTCAACATAACAGGCAAGAGTACCAAGTGGACACCTTCAATTATGTATTTTAGGCCATTTGTGATTAGTCATGCTGGTAAATTAAACAGCACTGTTGGAAAGTGAGATAACTAACTCACATTAGCTCTGTTTAATTATGAACACTGGATGACTGCTTCTCACAAATGACCCTAACCTTGATTCAACGTAACCTAAGAAGAGGCAAAAACTACAGGTTGTGTGGATTTTAGCTGGATTTAGCAACTAGGAAGAGAACTACAATTTGAACCACACAAAGGACTCAATTCATTTCTGTTAGCAAATATTGGATTTTTTTGAAGAAAGACAGGCTTTCAAAACTACTCCAGATAATGATACTCCATGACAGCTGCAGATTTGATGTCAACCCTCTGACCTATGACAACTGGGATCACTCACATGTCAAACCAATATCACCTTCCTAAACAATATTCATTCTTCATTCCCCTTAATTGGCTCAACCTCTTAAATGCACCTGGATTTTTGAGTCAAGAAGTTTGCACGTGTGCAAGACAAGTACAAATTCAGGAAAATAATTGATATAAGTACTTGATCTGATCTTTTTTGATATGTAACATTAAGGCATAAATTACAGGAAAAAAATTCTGGACCTAAAACATGAGCTTTAAACATTACTACATTGGGTGAGGTGTATGTGTAGGAGGCTGGCCCTCTATATAGTGTGCAAAACTAGGCACACTGTGCAGGGGGTCCAGGCAACTACACGTTGGTTTCCAGTGGTAAAAATTAGACCACCTAATGCTCCAATTTTGAAGGTAGCTGGTCGAGCAGTTAGGGTAATCCAGGAGATGTGCTAAGCATTTGTTGTACTCACAAATCCAATCATGCGCCACACACACTCAATGAATAACTCAAGACCAGAATTGATAAAAATACTTCAGACCTTTCTATCATTTTTAAGACCAAAATGGTTCAGATACGTTAAGTACTTTTGAGTTATGATTTTTCGAAGTTTAATAAGGTTAGGCCCATATTTATACTTTTTTAGCGCTGCATTTTTGACGCAAAATCGGCGCAAACTTAGAAAATACAATAGTATTTTGTAAGTTTGTGCCAATTTTGCGTCAAACAACGACGCAAATGCTGCGCTAAAAAAGTATAAATATGGGCCTTAGTCTTTCTGTGCATAATTAGGCACCATAGGAATCAATCGAAGGCCAATTAGAAATATGCACATAAAATCACACAGGTGAGTTACCAGTCTCTTCTTTTGTAGAGTGGTTGATGAAGTTGGTGGACACACCGTGCCAGCTGGAGAGTCTCAGGCAGCTCCCGGTTCCGATGGGAGCAGTGCTCTAAAGTCTCTTGGCACAGGGCCACTTGGAGGGGCTACTTGGAAAAAGAGTTGGTTTGCATTTTTGAAGGTGGTGCCTTTGGGTCCCCTTGGGCTGATGAGGTCGAACACAGCAGGTTCTGCGATGCAGGGCTCAGGGCGGCCGGATGCAGGACGAGTTGGAGGTCTTGGATGCTGTGCGCAATGGAACCCTTTGGAGCTGGAGGTAAGTCTTCTTCCGGGGGCCTTGCAGGACAACTAGGGTGCTGTGGTCAGAGGACCAGGGTGTCACTGAAGTCCCTTGCCTAGGGCTTCCTCCTGGTCCAGTTGCAGCTCTGGATGAGCTGTTTTTGGTAGTGTCCAATGTGCACTGACTAGTACCTGGGGTATTGGCACAACTTGGGCACGGGAGGGTGCTATGCCACCAAAGTTGGCACACTTACAGGTCTCATCTGGGCTGTCGTTGGTGTTCCTGGGTAGGGGAGTTAACACCCCTCCCTCAGGAATGTGCACTCTCCTGGCAGTGAGCTTCAAAGGGCTACCGACCTTGAAACTCAAGCCCCTTGGCCTGCTGCTAGCAGCAGATGGCTTCCCCCTTTGTCCACCCCCACTTTTGGCAGAAGCAAAGGCGGGAAACCACACAAAGGGTAGGAGGAGGGGTCTCACTGAGCATGCACCACCCCTAGGGACTTTCAGGCGAAGTGGACCCTCCATTTCATTTTCCTCCATATTAGATGGCAGGAAAATAGAAAATAGCCAATGAGGTTGAGGGTAGTGACCCTTCCCACAGGAAGTGGTCCCTGTAGTGGGTGTAGCCACTCAAGTGTAAGTATCCAATTGGATACTACCAGGTTCCCCCTAAAATGCCCACTAAATTCAGTATTTAGTGGGCTGCCCTAGACCAAGAAATTAGATTCATCAGGAAGAAAAGAAGACAGCACCAAAGAACCCAACAGGACGAGAACAGAGGACCTGCTGCACCAGAAGAGGCTCCAAGACCCCTGCTTGCTCCACCAGAGTCCTGACGATTGCCGCTGAGGAGACGCTGACCACTGGACCAACCTCAAAAGACCCTGAGGACCTTCAGGCTTCACAAATTGCCTGGGATCGCCCTCCTGAGTGGAGGCACCACTCAAGAAACCAAACAAACCTACAAGAAACCAGCAAACTAGTGACTTTGCAGCCGGAAGTAACAGCCGGACCTGATGACACTGCTGGATGGAACCAGTCAGCTACCATGCCAGTTAGGTTTGCTTTTGCATGGGGCACCTCTAAGGTAACCCCTGGGTACATTTAGGGATAAATCTAATACTGTTACCAGTTTAGATGTATCTTCCTGAGTTGTTTGATACCAAACAACCCAGGGTGCAGAGTGGCCATCATGTATCTGGGGAACTCGTGTTTGACCAGTGTTCAGTACACGTACTTAAAATGGCTACTCTGTTCGCTCACTATGTCCCAGTTTTGGCAAGGAGACAGGGGGGGGCGTATTGCTCATGCAACTGTGCCCTCACATATGGTATGGTGCACCCTGCCTTAGGGCTGAAAGGCCTGCTAGAGGAGTGACTTACCCATAACATATGTAGTGTAGGGTAGACAGGGCACACAGGGAGTGTGCCATGTAGAATGTCTTTTTAGGTTTGCCCCAGTACACTCAGCCTGCAATGGCAGTGCTGGGTGCATCTGGGTGCAGGGCCCTAGAGGGTAGCACAATCAGTGCTGCTCCCCTCAGGTGTCTACCTTACTATCCCATGGCCTGGGTACTGGTGTACCCACTTACTAGGGACTTACAGTGATATGTAAGAGTGTATCCAATTATGCCAAGCATCACAACAGATTTAGGGAAAGAGCTCTGGGACAGGGAACCTAGTTAGCTGGGGCCCAGGGCACTACAACATCTAGGACACATCAACATCAGGAAAAAAGTGGGGGGCTAACCATGCAAAAAGAGGCCTCCTCTTACAGTGTGACCTATGCCATATGCATACTCCATATTCCACACAGCTGACAGAGGCGGGAATAACATTATCTGATTAGCCCATTATTTTCAGGACTGAAAATGTCTCAGTATCAGAATGACAAGATATTCTTTCACTGACCCTATGGCAAAGAGCCAGGTCATTAAGCACTGCTGCTCTGAACTGCCCCGGTGCTCTGCTCGTGTCTTATCTTCTTCATCAGTACACCATATGCTGTAACTCAACCTATAAAGCATTAAAGGTGGACAAACAGTCTCTAGGGAGAAGGAAATACCCACTGGGGGAGCTGTACAACATGAAACCAAAAATACATGGGTAAGTCCTGGCTCCCCTCTTCAACAAATTGTTTGATCCTGACCTGGGTAGTAACCAGCTAAGGCTGCTAGGAGACTGCTACAATCACCAGAAATACCATGGGACCTACAGAGCTATTCAAAGCGGTCAGCAGACTGAAAATCATAAACTGTATAGGTACATCCACCACACTGTGACATGTGGCATACCATAACATGATAACAGCACCTTGGTGTTCATCAGGCAAGACATGGAAAAACTTCCAACATAGCAACACAAACCACAAAAAACACTTCCAACCACAGACCCTACATGGCATAGCTTGCTGACCATGTAGGTAAGTGCTTGAGTGCCACACATTGGGTTAGTAAGCACTATAAAAGCAACCTAATGCCTCTCCTTTCTTCATTATCACACATGACAGCACCTTGAAATGGATCAGTTCACAGTTTGTGCTGTACCAAATCTCTCCTGTGTGACTATAAAGCTTTGTGTTACTAATAACCTAGGCCACATGTACGAAGCACATGATAAGCAACTGTTCTTTCTTGTCAATCTAGCTGGAGGCAGTCCATAATGTTTAAAAACTATCATTTCTAAAAATGGATCTCAATGCAGCAATATTATCTGTTAAATTCTTCTGAATGTTACAGAAATACACTGTACTTTAAGTTAAATCTCAAACTGTTGGATGTCCGTTTTTCTACCGGCATCCACAGTATTTTATTGTCCAAGCCAGTACAAAAGCAAGTGAAATCATCTAAAGCCAGTATTTTTAGCGAGCCCTTACGCGTACATACTTCATACAGCAAATAGAAATAAAAAACACTTTTAAATGTGTTCTAGTTCTGCATTACAATCCCTGACCTATAATACATAAAGTAAACAAAGGGAGGAAAGGTATGTTACAAAGGAAGACATAAGATTTTCTTTTATGTCCGGGCCTTTGCAGACTACTAAAACAACAATAAATGGTCGGCATGTGGAAAGATAGCAACCATAGTTTTACTATGCGCATTATTTTATTTTTTATGACAATTAATCCTCATGCTAAGGGGGTAACAGAACTAACCCTCACCCTTAAATCATCTCTCTCTGTTAATGTATACCACATTTACAACAGAATCAATACATACACAAATACTTTTTATTAATTGGATAAATGCAAAGTGAAGTGCTAGACATTATGATTTTTGTGGCAGAAAGATGACACTTCATTTTACATTTCTCTCATGAGCTCAGCATTTCCACCAGCATCTCTGTTATCGAAGAACAAGTTACTTACCTTTGGTAACGCCTTATCTGACATATTCTAGTTGCAGATTCCTTAACTTAGAATTTAGGTGGCGTCTGATGACTCCGCGTCTGTTGTCAGCGTCATGCGCATCAGATGTAACGTTGTGGGTCCTATATAGGTGCCAGTTGATAAGTTTGTAGGGGAATTTCTGGCATCCTGTCAACAACAGTCTCAAGGCACATGATTTTACAGTCCTCAAGGACCTCCATTCAGATGGCAAACGCAATCTAAACATCGCCCTTTGCCTTCTTCAGAAAGAGCCTAGAAATGAGGCCTTGAGAACTCTGGTGGCCACTTCCAGATCTGCATACCGAGGCAGCTTGTGGGTGCACTAACGAGGCAAGGCAGCCACGTTAGCAGGATAGCTCCTGCAAGCATTAAAGTCAAATAGGCACGTGCAGTTCTAGAGACACATAAACAGTCTAAGTTCTGCAACACACACACGCTCCATAATTAACATCTCCAAGCCTACCTGGTATCAATATCTCTCCTGACACTTTGGTCCCCCGACTCAGGGGCCTATAGGTGAGGGTCCCTCGCCCCAGGAAAAAAAACCAAGTTCAAGCACAAAGTTTCACCTGCTTTTTTTCACAATCACGCAGCCGCCTTCGAATTCGCTCAGAAACAGTGAGAAAGCAAATCATTAAGTGTCGGAGACAGGGAGCACCGCGACCCAATGGTATTCTTGCCGCCATGTACAAAGAGGACTCAGACTTTTGGACAAAACATCTTTCAGCAATCTACAACTGAATACTCGCCACCAACATCATTCCGCAATCATGGAGAGGCTCAATCATCTCCCCAATCTTCAAAAGGAAGCTTGACCAATGACCCAGCAAACTACCGAACCAAACCGGGTTCTCTAAAGGGGTAGGTACAAGTGCTAATCTTATGGCTGTATCACTACTATTTGATCAATGTCAGTGCAACAAGAAGTCCCTCTTCCTCTCCTTCATGGACTGTAAAGCAGCTTTTGATCGAGTAAACAGAGGAAAATTATTGTCTAAGCCTGCAAATTGGGGCATTCCGGACCACCTGTTAAAAGTAATAGCCCTTCATCACACTAATACTTGGGTGAGGTTCAAATTAGGTGATGGGACGCACCCCTCCAGAAAAATTCCTACCTCTCCGGTTCTGCGGCAGGAATGTGCGTGCACACCTCTTCTTTTTAATCTCTTTTTGGCAGATCTACTGGTGAGACTGGGCAAGGCAAACTCGCATTCACCAAGTTTGGGGAAAACTGGCAAGGCATGCTTGATGTATGCTGACGATCTTATTCTTTTCACCCATACCAGAATAGAACTCCAGAAGCTACTCAACACAACAGCTGAATTTTCAGAAGAAAATGCTCTCATTAACTTGGGGAAATAAAAAATCATGTCCTTCAGGGCAACCGTGGCACCAGTGGTACCTGGGCAACAGCAAAATTAAAACTAGTGCGTGAAAATAAAAACCTAGGCGTTCTCCCTGACTGCAATGGCTCTTTTAAGCCCCACCTGGAAAGCCTCCGCCGGAAATCCATCTCGCTTAAATTTGCATTTGAGAAGGTTCTTCAACTTACTTCACGCTACTAAAAGTCATTCAAGCTAAACTAATTCCAACAATTACATATGGCAGTGAAGCTTTGAAGGGTAGAGGAGAGGAGCACTTGGACAAAACGATCGTTAAGCTCTTCAAGGTGCTGTTCAGTTTACCAAACCTCTTCACTGGCTCAAATCCGTCTTGAGTTTGGCTTGGTCAGACCTTCTCTAGCAAGAAAAAGGGCATTTATCAACTTAAGCTATAAACCTAAGACAGCAAGGCAAGGTTCTTTAAGCTCCCTCATCTGGGCTGAAATCACTGCGCAATCCAACTCCCCTTTTCGTCTTTATTTTGACTCCTCTCTGGCAGCATTGGACCTGGTAGACCAATTACCCCAATTCAGCTCATACCAGCTCATCAAGCGTGTGATGAATGAAAGAGTGAAGTCTCTCTCACAGCTAATAGACAAAGAAGTTTTATTGAAACAAAGCCATGCCTCGCTCGTCTTGTCATCATACGATAGCCTTGTCTCACAGTCTTACCTGGGAGTGGCAGTCAATCCACTGATTAAAGCAGCTTTCAAGAAATACCAAATGGGCTGTCTTCCAACGTACGTCCATCTCCCCAGGTGGACACAAGGTAACATGACGGGCACCTGTCGGCTGTGCGGGCTGCCTCCGGAAACACTGATCCATCAGATATGCCTCTGCAAAAGTACTATGATGGACCTCAAAAGGCTCCTATGACCAGTATGGCTTCAAAGGGGACTGCGTAGGTGTAGGTCAGTGATTTTGCCTGGATTCAAAGGGGACGATGTGCAGCTTAGCTGTAGGATGGTGAAATTTTTGGCGAAATTAGGGAGCCAGCTCCCGTAGATCGAGGGCGCGCACACAGAATTAGTAAGCAAGCAATTCTGTAATACTTCACAATCAAGTTGCATATTTTAACTTAAAATTGGCCTTTTAATATTTTATGATCTTTTATTTGTGTTTTGATTGTGTAATGGTCTTAATTAACTGAACACTGGTAAAATAAAATATTATAGTATAGGTGCCTCCCAGGCGCGCTGACGTCAATTTCTTTTCACGACTTCCCACGCCAGAAGCAGGTGGGTCGGTAAGGAATCTGCAAATAGAATAGGTCTCTAAAAGATAAGGCATTACTGAAGGTAAGTAACTTGTTTATCTGATAGAGACTTCTAGTTGCAGATTCCTTACCTTAGAATAGGTTCCCAAAGAACACCATCCCCTGAGGTGGGTCTATGAACCAAGATCATACTAGAAAGTCCTGGAGGACCGAATAGGCAAAGTACCCGTCCCTTCGGACCTGACTGTCTAGGCAGCAGTGTTTTGGTGAACGTGTACAAAGATGCCCACATTGCTGCCTGTTAGAAATGGGGTCTCTGGTTAGCAGTGGTTTGCACCCTGTCCAAGTAGGGACCCTCACTCTAGTCAGGGTAAGGGAGTCACACACCTGAGATAACCCCACACACCCCAACAAAAGTATTTCACACCAGTTTAGAAAAGCAGCCAGTGTTTATCTGGGTAAAACAAAAATCAAATTGAGCATACACAAGTACAGATAACACTTTAAAAAAGTTTAAATGAGTTTTAAATCCATAGGAATCAATGGTTGTATCTTTTTAGCACAAAGTACCTGGGATACGTCGAAAACAAAGATGATGCGGGCCACAGAGGAGGTAAGGCGCCGAAAAGCAAAGCGATGCCTCAGTTCCTTACTGTGCAGGGGAGGTGATGTGTTGATTCTTTCCTTGCAGGAAAGGCGATGCGTTGATTACCGGAAATACAGCCTTGGTTTCTTACTGTGGTGCGGGCCCAATGAAAAATTGACACCTGGGCGATGATGCGTGGAAAATCCAGACCCGCTGTGTTGATGGAGCTGCGGTGATACAGGCTCTGCTTCGATTCTGCACCAGCAAGCCAGGCGCTGCATTGACTCTCCAGCTGCAGGACAGGCACTGTGTTTATTCTCCAGCTGCTGGGCTGGTGCTGCGTCAATTTTTCCACTGCAGTGCATTGGTGCGTAGATTTTCTCCTTCAGGTCACCAGCTTACACTTCCAAGGGCCCAGAGACTGGAGTTGGCACCATTTGGCAAGTCAGGACTTCCTGCAGAAGAGCCTGGCACTGGCAGATGATATATTTGAGGTCCCTAAGACTAATTAAAAGGAGGCAAGCTCATTTCAAACTCTTGGAGAACTTTGAAAGCAGGATGTAGAAAGCAAAGTCCAGTCATTTCACTCCCAGAACAGAAGCAGCAACCAGCAGGCCAGCATAACAAAACAACAGGCAGAGTGGCAGTTCCTCCTACAGCATCCAGCTCTACTTCCTGGTAGAATTGTTCTCAGTCCAGAAGTGTTCTAGCTTTGAGGGGTCAGAGATCCAGTACTTATACCCATTTCTGTCTTTGAAGTAGGCAAACTTCAAAGAGAAGTCTATGTAGTGCACAAGTGCCTTTCCCTGCCCTGGCCCCCGACACAACCAGGGTGTTGGACCCAGTTTTGTGTAAGGACAGGCATAGCCCTATTGAGGTTCATGTGTCAGCTCCTCCCACCACTCTAGCTCAGGAAGACCCATCAGAAAATGCAGGGCACACCTCAACTTCCTTTGTGTGACTGTCTAGAGTCAATTCACAAACAGCCCTACTGTCATCCTGACCCAGATGTGTATTCCACAGACACGCAGAGGCACAGAAAAGTTCATTAAGAAAATGCCGACTTTCTAAAACAATTCCCAGAGACAAAAGTCTGCACTGGGCATGGGTGTTAGTGCCTCACCCAGGCAGGATGGACATTCCAGAGCGCGAAGCTTCAAAGGCCTAGCCTCATTTGCAATGCAACCCACATCTCTTCAGATGGTGGAGGTTGTGAAAGAGGGCCTCTTTTTGACATGGTTATCCCCCCACTTTTTGCCTGATGTTGATGTGTCCTAGAAATTGTAATGCCCAGGGCCCCTGCTAACCAGGTTCCCTGGGCCAGAGCTCTTTCCCTAAATCTGTTGTGAAGCACTGGCACAAATGGATACACCCTTAACTACCACTATACATCTCTAGTAAGTGGGTACCTATATACCCAGGGCATATGGGGGTTCTGTGGGTAGGCCCCTGAGGGTAGCAGCACTGATTGTGCCACCCTCTAGGGCCATGCATCCAGCACTGCTGTTGCAGGCTGAGTGTCCTGGTGCAAACCTAAAAAACAAACTTGACATGGTACACTGCCTGTGTGCCCTGTCCACAATACACTACATTTACTATGGGTAAGTCACTCCTTTGGCAGGCCTTACAGCCCTAAGGCAGGGTGCTCCATATTATATGTGAGGGCATAACTGCATGAGCAATATGCCCCCACTGTGTTCTTGCCAAACTATGGACATAGTGAGTAAACAGAGCAGCCATTGAATGCATGTGCTGGCCACTGGTCAGCACGAGTTTCCTAGCTACATGATCAGAATGATAAATCCAAACTGGTGCCAGTTTTGGATGTATCTCTAAATGTATCCAGGGGCCACCTTAGAGGTGCCCCCTGCAAAAGCTAACTATCCTGGCATGGTTGCTGACTGGTCATATTTAGCTGCCACCACCAGACAGCCAATATACAAACCTTGGGGGAGAGGCCTGCCTCTCCAGTTTGTAAGACAATGTCCTTCCTGGGTGGAGGAGCTAACACCTCCTCCCTCAGGAATATGCACTGTCCTGGCGGTGAGCTTCAAAGGGCTTACCGCCCTTGAAACTCTACCCCAAGCCTGCTTGTAGCAGCAGCTGACATCCCCTTTTTCAGACCCCCACTTTTGGTGGGTGTTAAGGTGGGAAACCTAACAAAGGGTAGTAGGAGTGGCCTCACCTGGCATGCACCACCCCAAAGGTGTTGCCTGCGAGGTGGACCCTCAAATTCAGTTTCTACCATCTTGGAATGGAGGGAAATAGCCAATGAGGTTTGGGGCAGTGACCCTTTCCACAGGAAGTGGTCACTATAGTGGGTGTAGCCACCCAAAGGTAAGTGTCCCATTGGACACTACCAGGTACCCCCTAGAATGCCCACTAAATTCAGTGTTTAGTGGGCATCCCTAGACCAAGAAATCAGATTCGTAAGGACAAAGAAGACCAGCACCAAAGAAGAGCCAAAGCAAGATAAACGTGGACCTGCTGCATCAAGAAAAGGAGCCAAGCCCTGCCTGCTACACCCATGACTCAACCATTTCCGCTGAGGAGGAGCTGGACACTGGATTGACCCCAAGAAACTCACGGGTCCTCCAGGCTTCACAAATCGCCCCAGATCTCCCTTCTGAGTGGAGGCACCACTCTGCAAACCAACAAAGAACAACAACCCAGTGAGGGTCACTTCACTGACTGGCCGATATTTCCAAACCGGAAGTTGCAGCCAGACCCAATGACACACCAACGACCGCAAGGACAAACCCTGCAAGTGTGTCACGTTTGGTGGCACTGCACCCTCCAGTGGCCAAGTCGTGCCAATACCCCAGGTACTGGTCAGTGGATGCCAGAGTGCCCCCGTTGTCCTGCAATCGACCCTGACTGCAACCTGCATCTAAACCAGAGAAGCATCTTTGCGCACAGCCCTTGGATCAACATCTTGCCCTGCACCAGGCCATCCTGCAACGAGGGACCAGCTGTGCCCCAAGGGGCCCTCACCCCTTACGACCTCAACACCACAAGGGGTCCCCAAGGCACCACATTTAAACCTGCCCTAACAAACCTTTTCCATGTGGTCCCACCCAGTGGCCCTTCACCAGCTCCAAGAGTCTTTCCAACGCTGCTCCCGCACGGAACCGGGAGCGGACCAAACTTCTCCTGCTGGCATAGTGTGCCCATCGATGACTGCGACCAACCTGTCAAAGATGAACTTGGTAAAGCAACTGTACGATGTTATATACATTTTTAAAGTGACTGCCTATTGATTCCAATGGTGCGTAATTACACACAGAAAGACTGCGTTTATTAAAACTTGAAAAATTCATAACTTAAGAAGTACTTAACCAATTTTGATAATCTTGGTCTTAAAAATTATATAAAAATCCAAAATATTTTTATAAATTAGTCTTGAGTTATTCCTTTAAGTGTGTGAGTCACATGATTGATACTGTGAGTACAACAAATGCTTTGCACTTCTCCAAAATTAGCCTAACTGCTCGACCAAGCTACCTAAAAAATTACAGCATTAGGTGATGTTTTTGTCTCTGAAAACCAATGTGTGGTTGCCTGGATCCCCTACACAGTGCATCTAGTTTTGTGCACTACAGACAGAGGTGACTAACCCCACTGTCATGGCCACACTTTTGGCAGCAGCACAGGTGGGAAAAGTAGGCAGATTGGAAGGTGTGCCCATTTCATGCCAGTCCCACCCCGTAAGGTGGATGACCTAAAGTGGATCCCACTTTTTAAATCCCTCCATCTTTGTTTGGAATGTATTAGGCTGCTAAGGTTAGGGTTATGCCCACTTCACAGCAGAATTGGTCATAGAAAGTGTGTAGTCACCCTAAAGGTGGTCAGCCCATTAGCTACCACCTGATACTCCCTGTAAGGCACCTAAATTGAGTATTTAGGTGGCATCCCTAAACCCTAGAACTCAGACTCTGATGACCCACGAAGAAAAGGACAACGAAGAGGCGCACCAGCAGAAGAGAAGAGGAAGGAGCAGATGACCTGGTACCAAGCCTGCTGGCCTGTCTGCACTCCTCAATGGAATCTGCACCAAAAGGTGCCTGGTCCTGCAGCTGAACCTCCAGAAACCTGGGAGGACTGTCTGCCTTCGAAAAAGACTCAATTCTTGCATGAGCAGCGGACCTGCTCTCTAACCAACTCCAAAGAAAGGACTCTGCAGCCTCCGGAACCTGCAAAGACCGATGTCTGAAGTCACCACTGCACCCACCATCATTGACCCAAGTGGGAGTGGATGTTTGGTGGCAGCAAGGTCCCGTAGCCGTCCAGAGTCCGAGTCCATCATGGTTTCACTATTCCTGGACTCCCTGAAGTTGCTTGCAGCCTCTGCACGCAGCCCGACCCCCTTGCAGCCACTACAATGAGAAAACCCGATACCTAAAGCACCCACTTCACTTGTTGCCGCAGGCCCACATTGAAGTGGACCCTTCATGTCAATGACATCCCCTGGCTCCTCAGAGCCTGAGTTCACTGTGGTTTCACCCCTCCTGGCCTCCATGACAGCACCAGCAGCCTCAGACCACAGGACCTTCCCAACTACGAGTGCAAGGAAACCTGACGCCAAAGGCCACTCCTGCGCTCAACACCCCTTGCCCTTGGAGAAGAGGACCAAAGGTGTACTTATGCCCTGAGCACCCAAGGTTTGCAGCTTACCTGTGGTTGTCCTCAACTCAATCCCCGGCTTGACCTTGCAGCCCAAATCCAGAGATCAGTTCCCATTCAAATACATTTGGGCACCCGTTGCATATTGCACCTCTGCACTCAGCCGCCCCAGTGCGGCCTGTAGTGACCTGTTGGTGTAGTCCTGACTCTTGCCCAGTACTCACCTTAAGTCTACAAGATTGGTCCAGTGACTCATCAAAAAGTCCTTGTTTGCTGACTGTGTTTTCCTCCCATAGGTTAACATTGAAGAACCCTGAAATTGCAATGTCGATTTTTGCAACTAAAAAGTATTTATGCTTGAAAATTTACTTATCTTATAACAAAGTTCTTGGGTTTAAAGTATATATAAAAAGAACGTTATTTTTAAAAATTTGTCTCAGACTTATTCTGCGAGTGTGTGTCTTATTTATTGCCTCTGGGAGTACAACAAATGCTTAGCACTACCCTCTGATAAGCCTAACTGCTCGCCCACACTTCCACAAAAATAGAGCATTAGTCCTATCTACTTTTGCCTCTGCAAGCCAATTGGGGATCCACTGGACTCTGCATGGTGTACTTCTCTTTAGTGTACCATATAGACAGCCAGCTTCCTACAGTGCTCCACCTCTGTTCCTTGGGGAGTACTATTGAAGACTCCAGGTTGATCTAGGCCGTCTTTGTTTAGCTTTGAAAGCACAGCTCCCACACCATGCTCTGAGGTATCTGCCGGCACCCCAAATCCCTTGGAGAAGTCAGGAGCCTTGAGCTTGTGTGCTGTGCACATTGTCTCCTTCAGGGTGTTAAAAGTGGTCTGGCATGCCTCTGTCCAGGTTACTGGACGTGGCTGCTTTTTGGAAGTCAGCTCTGTCAATGGTGTCTGTAGGAGTCTGGCCCAGTGTGTGGTGGACAACTATGGTGTTACAACTTATACTAGGTCAAGGCAAACCTTATTAGATAGTGTTACAGTGTATAGGTGGTAGCTGTGGTGAGCAACCAACGCATATCTAGGAAGAGTGTGAAGCACTTGCAATACCGCAGTAGTCACACAGTAAGTTATGACACATGAAAGGAACCACACAATGTTGCAAAAATAAAGTTACTTTATTACAGGAACACCAAACTAGATTACTATAGGCAAACCCCCTTATGGAGGTAAGAACACACAAAATATACACAGGTAAGTATTAGGAAACCGCACAAAATAGCAAGTGCCTTATAGGGGGGGCCAAACCATACACTGAAAAAGTGGAATGTGAGAATGGGTCCCCCACCAGAAGATATGGGGTGCTTAGCCAAGGGCTGGGAGAGAGTAGAACCCCAAGAGGTGAGTATCTAGAAGACCCCCAGCGACCTGGGGAGCAGAGGTAAGTTCCCTGGTCGTCCCATAGGCTAACATGTGGACTCATAAATGAAATATTGCAAGAACAGCACCTGGCCGGTGAATCCCAATGGTGGAGTGTGGATGAAGAGGACCTGCAAAAGAAAGGGACAGAGTCCAGTCCACGCAAGGGTGTCCAGGTGGGGCAGGAGACAATGCCCACCCTTCTGTGGGTGAAGATCTGGGTCAATGATAGTGGATGAAGTTCAGCTGTGGGTCCAGGAGCTGCAGAGGAGTCCCTAAAGTCACCTAGGAGCAGTCCGTCGATGGTCGCCGGATTGCAGACAGGACAGTGGTCAGGAGGACCACCAACAAGCAAATGCAACTGGAGCTGTTGGAGATTTACATTGCTGAAGAGGACCAGCAAGGTCCTGGGGACGTGTCCCTTGGAAGGGAGTCCAGGCTGACCTAAAAAGACAGGAGGGCCAACAGAAGCAGTCAGAGCCCCCACGAGAAACCCATTGGCAGCAAGGCCAGGTAGCACACCTGAAGAGGAGTCTCATGTCTCTGGAGCAACAGAGAGGAGACTGTCCTTGCAGAGGTAAAGAACTGTGGGCTGGGGCTACTTGGGGCCTGAAGATACCTAGGAGCTGGAGTCAACAAGCCTTGATTGCTGCAACAGTCACGGTGCACAGGGATTCTGTCCTGGAGGAAGAGGCAAGGACTCACCAAGTTGGACAGAAGGCAGAGAGGACCCAGAGGACCGCTCAGAACCACCACCTCTGTTGGGGAATCTTTGCAGGTCCAGAGGACAGCAGATCCCTGCAGACAGATATTGTCGCCTTAGGTGCCTATGGATGCAGGGGAGTGACTCCTTCAATCCAAAAGAGATACCTTCTTCCTTCTTTGGTGCAGCTGAAGTCTTGCCGACCCCAGAGGATGGACAGCCGTGGAAATGTTGCAAGTTGCTGACAGGCTCCAAGGAAACTATTTTGCAAGGAGAGGTCGTCTCGGTGTTGCAGTCTTTTTCAGTTCCTAGGGAGTCCAGCAGCAGTTCCGGAGTCCAGGAGCAGAAGAGTTGTTGCAGAGGAGTCCTGGTGGACCAACCTGCAAGGGAGTCCCTAAATAGCCTAAAAAGGGGCCTGGTTACTTTGCAAGGTGACCATCTATCAGAGGGGGGGTCACTGACGTCAGCTGTCTCCCAGGGGCCTCTTCCCATCTTGATTTCAAGATGGCAGAATCAAGTGGCCACCTGTGGTGGTGATGAACAGGGGTGTGGTCACTCCCCTTTCCTTTGTGCAGTTTTGTGCCAGAGCAGGGGCCGGGGTCACTAGACTGGTGTAAACCGGATTATGCAAGGAGGGCACCACATGTGCCCTTCAAAGCAAACAGGTGAAGTGGGGAGGCTACCCCTCCCAAGTCTTGTAACACCTATTTCCAAAGGAGAAGAAGTCGCACCCCTCTCCCACAAGAAATCCTTTGTTCTGCCTTCCCCTGCTTGAGCTGGTCAAATAGCAGTAGGGCAGAATCCTCTCTGAGAGGCTGCAGCAGTGTGTGCTCCTTGCAGACCCTGAAAGACCGGTCAGAGTAATATTGGGGAGCTCTTCTAAGGAGCCCCTTAGTTCCTGGAATCATGCCATTAATACTGGCATCAGAATTTGGGTATGATTCCAACATTTTTGATACCAAGCATACCTAGGTTCGGAGTTACCATTATGTAGCTGGACCATAGGTAGTGACCTCTGAGCAGTACATAACTAAATTGGCTTGCTTACACTTATGAAGTCCAGGGAAATGGAACTGGAGTTCCTAGGGGTGTAAAGCATGTTTTAATGATACTTACAAATGCATTTACAAAGGAGTTTTGACACGTAGAGCCGGAGTGAAAAATCAATGACCAAAAGGTCTATTTATTTTTGCTGCAGCAAAGAGGACAGATTTACAACTGGCATCCCTGGCCCAAAGTAAAGTGTGCTAGCATGGAGCATTTAACAGTGATATTTATACTTATACATCAAAGGATACATAAAATAAGTAAATAATGATATACGTCATACAAGAATTTTAAGGAGGGAATCAGTTTCCACACACCGGTTCCATTCCCTGCTTTGTCCTCGACTCCCTTCTGCAGCTGTCTGACTTCCCACATTCTTGAGACCCTTCAAAGGATTGTGTGGTTCAAAGGTATATATATCAGCCTTTCCCTCCCCAAAATACAACAGCCGAGGTTGGTTAGTTATTTTTACCACATGATTATAATGAGTAACGTGCCCCAGCTAGGGAAAGAAACCAGCTGCAAGCCTGTGGTGTGGAATCAGGCTTATTTTACTGAAACAAATATATATAAGATAACATATGCGATAGGCAGTGCGTTCAGAGAGAGAACTCAAACTGTGGGGCATATTTATACTCCGTTTGCGCCAAATTTGCATCGTTTTTTTCGGCGCAAATTCGACGCAAAACTAACTCCATATTTATACTTTGGCGTTAGACGCGTCTAGCGCCAAAGTTCATGGAGTTAGCGTCATTTTTTTGCGTGAACACCTTCCTTGCGTTAATGATATGCAAGGTAGGCGTTCCTGTCTTAAAAAATGACTCCGATGCATATGCGTCATATTTATACTCCCGGGCAAAAATGACGCCCGGGAGTGGGCGGGTCTAAAAAACCCGCATTAGCGCCAGATTTTAACGCCTGGGTCAGGGCAGGCGTTAAGGGACCTGTGGTGCCCTCCCCTGCCCCCAGGGACACCCCCTGCCACCCTTGCCCACCCCAGGAGGACACCCAAGGATGGAGGGACCCACCCCAGGGACATTAAGGTAAGTTCAGGTAAGTATTTTTTTTTTATTTCTTTTGTGGCATAGGGGGGCCTGATTTGTGCCCCCCTACATGCCACTATGCCCAATGACCATGCCCAGGGGACAGAAGTCCCCTGGGCATGGCCATTGGGCAAGGGGGCATGACTCCTGTCTTTGCTAAGACAGGAGTCATTTCAATGGGGGTTGGGAGTGAAAAAAAAATGGCGCAAATCGGGTTGAGGCGATTTTTTTGCCTCAGCCTGACTTGCACCATTTTTGGACGCCCATACTCCATTTTCCCCCTACGCCGGCGCTGCCTGGTGTACGTCGTTTTTTTTAACGCACACCAGACGGCGCCGGCGGCTAACGCCGGCTAACGTCATTCAATAAATACGGCGCCCGCATGGCGCTTCAGAATGGCGTTAGCCGGCGCTAATTTTTTTGACGCAAAACTGCGTTAGCGCAGTTTTGCGTCAGAAAGTATAAATATGGGCCTAAATGTCTTAAAGGAAAAGGAGCAATACAAAATGGATTCTTACAATCGACCCTTTTTGAGTTTTCTCCCTGAACATAACCAACGTTTTTCAAAAGGAATTCTAAATTTCCGCATATATGTGAAATTTTACTCCTACGTCCTTGGAATTGACATTCATGGGGACATAAACCACTGATGGGTTTGAGCAACCAGTATCTGTAGTGAGAATGGTGGTATCAATAGCCATTAGGGAATTGATCTCTTCTCTCTGCATCATAGTTCGATTTGTTTCTAGTATTTTAACTGGAGGAAGTTTACACAATTTTAAACAGGAACATAAAGCAGTTAAGCACAGTACTAACAGACAGCTTAATATAATAACTATTATTATAAAAAGTATGTCTTTAAACAACCAGCCCCACCCGCAGAGCCTAGACCATAGCCATGAATAGCTCAAATTGCCTCCTTCATATTGGCCCCCCTTTTCAAATACCTGTACTGCTTCTTTTATTTTTCCCAATATCCATTTCTATCTGATTTGTTGACAAAGTAGCAGCATTTTTGCTGGTACTGATGTTGGATTAAAACACATACTCCTCCTTGTTGTACCGTAATCAAATCTAGAACAAGCCGATTTTGTATCGCCAATTGGGCTGCAGAATTTATTTCTAGCTACACACTTCCTATGGCCTCCCTGGTGGCATTAAATGCAATGGCTAATTCAGCAGACATGTTCATCATTGCCAGCTGTAGGTCGAAAATTCCAAATCCTGGAATAAGAACATGTAGGCCCATATTTATACTTTTTGATGCACAACTGCGCCAACGCAGCTGTGCGTCAAACATTTTACCGCCGGCTAATGCCATTCCAACGCGCCATGCGGGCGCCTTATTAATGGAATGACGTTAGCCGGCGCTGCGGACTGGTGTGCGTCAAAACAAATGACTCACGCCAGGCAGCGCCGGCGTATGGGAAAATGGGGGTTGTGCGTCAAAAAATGGTGCACGTCAGGTCTGAGGCAAAATTCAGGCCTCAAACCGGATTTGCGCCTTTTTTTGTTTTATGCCCAACCTCCATTGACATGACTCCTGTCTTAGCAAAGACAGGAGTCATGCCCCCTTGCCCAATGGCCATGCCCAGGGGACTTATGTCCCCTGGGCATGTTCATCGGGCATAGTGGCATGTAGGGGGGCCCAAATCAGGCCCCCCTATGCCACAAAAATAAAATCGGAAAAAAAAACTTACCCGAACTTACCTTTACTTCCCTGGGATGGGTCCCTCCATCCTTGGGTGTCCTCCTGGGGTGGGCAAGGGTGGCAGGGGGTGTCCCTGGGGGCAGGGGAGGGCACCTCTGGGCTCCTTCCGAGCCCACAGGTCCCTTAAAGCCTGCCCTGACCCAGGCGTTAAAATACAGCGCACATCAGGCTGTGCGCCGTTTTTTAAGGCCCACCCCCTCCTGTGCGTCAAAATGACACCAGAGTATAAATAAGGGGCACAGGCCTTAAAGTCATTTTTTGGAAGGGAACGCCTACCTTGCATATAATTAACGCAAGGCTGGTTCCCCCTTCCAAAAAATGACACACATGGTGGAATTTTGACGCCCGCGGGGTCGGACGTCAAAGTATAAATATGGGGCAGGCTTTGCGCCGATTGTGCGTCAAAAATTTTGATGCACATTCAGCGCAAACAGAGTATAAATATGCCCTGTAGTACTTGAAATACCCAGTTCTTTCGTTCCTCCAATATGGCCACCCCTCGTTTGTACCTAACTCCCCATGTTAAGGGGCTGGGAAGATGATATATTTGATATCACAGTAATGTTGGGTGCCAAGTATGCCACTGAGCATATCCCTTCCCAGTTTAGAGGGAGTACTTTATATGCAGTTCTTCCACATACAAAATACATGCCTCCCTGGATTTGTGAATTTATAATGCTGTATTTTACTCGGGGCAAACCCACACCCTCGGGTGAGTCATGCTCAGAACTATTACAATACTTGTAATCCGCCCAAATTTCATTTAGCAATGATACATTTGCCCAGGGTGCAACATAAGAACATCTAGCCGTCCAGAGGGGGCCAAGGAAAACCCGTGACAATATTAAAGGTGAATTCTTCCCATTTTTATCTCATTCCCTTGAGGGATCATATAACAATCCTTCTGGATCTACCAGAACCTCCTCTCCTCCCACAGTCAGGTTCCAATAATTTATAGTGTAATTTTGCTGAGTCCCATTAATTAATTAAGTCCAATTTCTGTCTATTTTCTCCTCTCCTTCAGGATCCCAGTTCCCCGTGTTAATATCAAATAAGAAAGTGTAAACACATTTTTCAGATGGGACCTTCCCCATGTATTTTGCCTCTGGGTTTTGCCTGTAAAAATAAGTACCAAAACATATGGGAAACATTTTAAGTGTGACATTCTCTCCAGGAATCGGGGAAAGCTTGTATTCTGTCTGGGTATTAGGGAGCAAAGCACACTTAGGGTACCACTGATATTCTCGTTGGTCACATCTCCAAGTGGTATTGGGTACAAGACACACTTCCCCTCTTTCATATTTGCCTGGTGATACTGGTACTTCATAAAGGCCTATAGGGTCCTCAGGGTGTCTAGACAAGTGCCGGCAAATCCAGCAGTCAGTGAGACTTAGTGTTTCAGCCAACTTTCCATGAACCTTGATCAACGGATGTTAGGTGGGATTTTGCAACAAGATGCAACACCGCTGGACATTATACATATTAACATGACGGTCACTAGGTACTTCATTATGGTTTTCTAGAAATAGTTATATGACCACTCTTCTCCATTCTCTCGAGGGATATTTGTCCTGCCAAACGGATATATTTTCATAATTTTATTCTACCCTCCTCTTTGTTCCTACTACCTTTCTATGGTGCCGTTTTACTCGTCTCCACCACCTATGTGTGTTCAAAAATATACCCACACACAATTACCAAATATGCAAATGCTAAATATTGAGACCACAATACTAATAATCACATATATAATTATGTATATATACAAATAAGTGAGTTTCCTTCAATGTTCACAACCCACTAGAGATCAGCAGCGCCGTGCTTCCCACTCTAACCGTTCGGCTGCACTAGTTGGTCCATACACTAGTTTTTCGAACACTGGACAATAGATGTTGGCTTGATCCTGGGTCCCTTGATCACTCCTTGTCGAGTTTTTACTCCTGATGAGAACTCAACTCCCAGTGAGTAGGTTGCGATACTTCAAAGCTCTTCTTCAGTATAGTTCGTCAGTTTGTTCTGTTTCTCAGCAAAATGAGGGCAAGGTCAAGCACTTGAAATCAGATCAGTGGTGTGCTAGGTACTTAACAAAAAAGGCACCTTTCCCGCTGGGACTACAAGCCGCACCAACCCTAATGACTGGCCGCTTCTGTAGAACTGGTACTTGGTTTCTCTCGATAGTCACAGAACTGTTAACCCCACGTACACACTTTCTTATCACAGATAATATCGTTGCACAAGCCGATCCCACTATGCTTGTGTTCTCATTGAGACAGTTTTTTATACTGACCAATGTTCTGGTGTTGTTGCACAGGCTAGTCACCCGTGTTCATGTTCATGCTGAGGTTTTAGTCATCACAATCATTTACAACCTCATCACCCAAGGTGCGCATGATAACAGTGAGGATAGCTCGTTTTAATGCTGGTACATCAGGGGCATCGGAAATACCTGTGGCGGTGAAAGAAAGCGGGGAACTGTATTTCATGAAGGCAAGCGTGCCGTATTCTGCTGAGCAAAGGATTCCTTGGTCATTCAGAAGAGCCCTCAGTTTGCAGTTCCAAGCTGGGAGCTATCAGGGTGATGTAAATGTAGCTTTTCGTGGGGGTCACCACTTTACGCACCTTCAGAATTCTGTTCATTTGGGTGGGTGAGGACGCAGGTTGTATTAATGAGTTTGTTGATCTTCAAATAGCAAACCTTTGCCACTGGGCTGCTGTGTCACCTCAGGAGCAGAAATGGTAGTACTTGAATCATGTGGAGGTGTTTCCTGTCTCCCTACTTCTCTGTAGTTAGGAGACAACGGTAATTCTGTTGCTGGAGTAGATTGCAGTGGAATCGGTGCACGCTTACAATGACTGGCATGTATCCAGTTTTTCCTTCCTTCCACTTTCACTGCCGTCTGTCTTGCAAGCAGTACCTGGGCTGGCCCCCGCCACCTGGGCTGAAGACTTTTGGGCCCATATTTATACTTTTTGACGCAAAACTGCGCTAACGCAGTTTTGCGCCAAAAAAATTAGCGCCGGCTAACGCCATTCTGAAGCGCCATGCGGGCGCCGTATTTATTGAATGGCGTTAGCCGGCGTTAGCCGACCGGCGCTGCCTGGTGTGCGTGAAAAAAAACCACGTACACCAGGCAGCGCCGGCGTAGGGAAAAATGGTGTTTGGGCGTCTAAAAATGGGGCAAGTCAGGCTGAGGGAAAAAAATCGTCTTAACCCGATTTGCGCCATTTTTTTACGACGCCCCTCCCCCATTGAAATGACTCCTGTCTTAGCAAAGACAGGAGTCATGCCCCCTTGCCCAATGGCCATGCCCAGGGGACATCTGTCCCCTGGGCATTGTCATTGGGCATAGTGGCATGTAGGGGGGCACAAATCAGGCCCCCCTATGCCACAAACAAAATTAAAAAAAAATACTTACCTGGACTTACCTTAATGTCCCTGGGGTGGGTCCCTCCATCCTTGGGTGTCCTCCTGGGGTGGGCAAGGGTGGCAGGGGGTGTCCCTGGGGGCAGGGGAGGGCACCTCTGGGCTCATTCTGAGCCCACAGGTCCCTTAACGCCTGCCCTGACCCAGGCGCTAAAATCCGGCGCAAATGCGGGTTTTTTAGACCCACCCACTCCCGGGCGTCATTTTTGCCTGGGAGTATAAATCCAACGCAATAGCATCGGAGTCATTTTTTAAGACGGGAACCGCCTACCTTGCATATCATTAACGCAAGGAAGGTGTTCACGCAAAAAAATGACGCTAATTCCAGGAACTTTGGCGCTAGACGCGTCTAACGCCAAAGTATAAATATGGAGTTAGTTTTGCGTCGAATTTGCGTCGAAAAAAATGACGCAAATTTGGCGCAAACGGAGTATAAATATGCCCCTTGGTTCTTTGAAAGTTCTTTGTCATAAGCCAATCCCTCGGTTTGAAAGGGTGACCAGGGCCTTCGAGAGGAGTCAGTAGGCTGGCCTTGACCTGTTGGTGGATCAAACGTAAATCTTTAGTCAATTGTTTACAATAGTCTACAAACAAAGGATATTGTACTTCAGAAAGCTTCTTTGGTCGTGGTACCCCACCAGATATTGGCTGGCCTTCCTATGACTATTTCATAGGGGGATAATCGTGACTTGCTACTGGCATCCGTCCTAATGGACATCAATGCTAGGGGCAAAGCATCTGGCCATTTTAAATTGGTCTCAGTACAAATCTTGGCTATTTTGCTCTTCAAAGTGTAATTATACCTTTCTTCAAGGCCCTCTGATTGTGGGTGATTTGCAGCATGAAATCGCTGTTTGAGGTTAAGGGCAGTACAGACTTTTCGCATTACCTCATTAGCAAAATGACAGCCATTGTCACTCCAGACTAATCTTTGTAATCCTTATCAAGGAAAGTACTCTTTGAGTAATATCTTGGCGCTAGAGAAGGCACCATTGTCTTTTAATGGGTAGGCCTCTATCCATTTTGAAAACATACATACTACCACTAAAACGTATTTCAGTTTTTTACATGGTTCCATGTGGATAAAATCCATCTGTATAGCCTCAAAGAGAAGGCCAGGAGGGGCAAAATGGCCCTGGGGCTTAGCGGTCCCTTTTCCTGCATTGTGTACTGCACATACCGTACAACTCTTGCCCAGGTTATTAGCAGCTTTGGATATCATAGGATTACTCCAAACATGGTCCAAAGTTGTCTTGGTGCCTTGGGCACTGATGTGTGCAGGACTGTGGGCCATAGTGACCATAGCGTGTACATAACAGTTAGGTAACATCCATCTTCTTCTGTCTGTGTCAACTGTGTAACAACCCTCACTGTCTAGTCTACCATTCTTCACCCACTGTTCTCTTTCCTCAGTTGTTGCTTCTGCTTGAATATCTCTCACACACTGCATGCTATTTTCTAGTACTTCGTTCCTGGGCTCCCCACTGATACTACTCTCAACGTATGCATTGTCAAATGGTGCTTGCGCTGTTGCTTTCGCAGTAGAATCTGCAAAAGCATTTCCTCGTCCTATGTCATCAATAATTTTCTTGTGGGCACTACACTTGTAGATTGCGACCTGACTGGGCAAGCTGAGAGCATTCAAAAGTGCCACAATCAAGGTGCCGTGCTGAATGGTAGTGCCATGTGACGTGATAAAGCCTCTATTGGCCCAGAGTCGCCCAAAATTATGAGCTACTCCAAACGCATTTGGCTATCAGTGTAGATATTAACACTAAGATGTTCACTTATTTCACAAGCTCTGGTGAGGGCCATTAATTCTGCAGCCTGTGCCAAATTTTGCATGATTCTATGAGATTCAACCACTGTTTTTAATGTGGTGACGGCATAGGCTGCAGTGGTTGTACCGTCTGGTAACTTGAAGCAAGACCCATCTACAAATAGCTCCCCCTGTGGGTCGGATAGGGGAGTATCTGTTAAGTCTACCCGTCCCTTGGTTTCTTCCTCAGTGCCAAAAATGCAATTATGATCGAATTCGAAATTGTCCTGAGGGAGGGGTAGTAATGTAGCTGGCTTCAAGACATTGCACCGCTTCAAAGTAATATTTGGACTGAACAATGTTCATTCATAACCTGTTAGACGAGCACTGGTGAGGTGCTGCGTCTGTGTCTTGTTTAACAAAATATCAAGGCTGGCCTTCCTATGACTATTTCATAGGGGGATAATCGTGACTTGCTACTGGCATCCGTCCTAATGGACATCAATGCTAGGGGCAAAGCATCTGGCCATTTTAAATTGGTCTCAGTACAAATCTTGGCTATTTTGCTCTTCAAAGTGTAATTATACCTTTCTTCAAGGCCCTCTGATTGTGGGTGATTTGCAGCATGAAATCGCTGTTTGATGTTAAGGGCAGTACAGACTTTTCGCATTACCTCATTAGCAAAATGACAGCCATTGTCACTCCAGACTAATCTTTGTAATCCGTATCAAGGAAAGTACTCTTTGAGTAATATCTTTGCACTAGAGAAGGCACCATTGTCTTTTAATGGGTAGGCCTCTATCCATTTTGAAAACATACATACTACCACTAAAACGTATTTCAGTTTTTTACATGGTTCCATGTGGATAAAATCCATCTGTATAGCCTCAAAAAGAAGGCCAGGAGGGGCAAAATGGCCCTGGGGCTTAGCGGTCCCTTTTCCTGCATTGTGTACTGCACATACCGTACAACTCTTGCCCAGGTTATTAGCAGCTTTGGATATCATAGGATTACTCCAAACATGGTCCAAAGTTGTCTTGATGCCTTGGGCACTGATGTGTGCAGGACTGTGGGCCATAGTGACCATAGCGTGTACATAACAGTTAGGTAACATCCATCTTCTTCTGTCTGTGTCAACTGTGTAACAACCCTCACTGTCTAGTCTACCATTCTTCTCCCACTGTTCTCTTTCCTCAGTTGTTGCTTCTGCTTGAATATCTCTCACACACTGCATGGTATTTTCTAGTACTTCGTTCCTGGGCTCCCCACTGATACTACTCTCAACGTATGCATTGTCAAATGGTGCTTGCGCTGTTGCTTTCGCAGTAGAATCTGCAAAAGCATTTCCTCGTCCTATGTCATCAATAATTTTCTTGTGGGCACTACACTTGTAGATTGCGACCTGACTGGGCAAGCTGAGAGCATTCAAAAGTGCCACAATCAAGGTGCCGTGCTGAATGGTAGTGCCATGTGACGTGATAAAGCCTCTATTGGCCCAGAGTCGCCCAAAATTATGAGCTACTCCAAACGCATTTGGCTATCAGTGTAGATATTAACACTAAGATGTTCACTTATTTCACAAGCTCTGGTGAGGGCCATTAATTCTGCAGCCTGTGCCAAATTTTGCATGATTCTATGAGATTCAACCACTGTTTTTAATGTGGTGACGGCATAGGCTGCAGTGGTTGTACCGTCTGGTAACTTGAAGCAAGACCCATCTACAAATAGCTCCCCCTGTGGGTCGGATAGGGGAGTATCTGTTAAGTCTACCCGTCCCTTGGTTTCTTCCTCAGTGCCAAAAATGCAATTATGATCGAATTCGACATTGTCCTGAGGGAGGGGTAGTAATGTAGCTGGCTTCAAGACATTGCACTGCTTCAAAGTAATATTTGGACTGAACAATGTTAATTCATAACCCGTTAGACGAGCACTGGTGAGGTGCTGCGTCTGTGTCTTGTTTAACAAAATATCAACTGCATGAGGAACCATCACAGTGAGCGGATTGCCACCAACAAACCCTTCACTTTGTTTCACCGCAGCAGCTGCAGAAGCCACTCCTCTAAGACAAGTAGGCAAAGCTTGCGCCACAGTGTCCAAGGTGGAAGAGAAGTATGCACAAGGGCGTTGTCTCCCACCTTGATCCTGTGTCAAAACAGACAATGTACAGCCATGCTTTTCATGCACAAATAAAACAAACGGTTTGCTGTAATCCGGATTACCCAATACAGGAACAGAGCACATCGCCTTTTTTAGTTCCTAAAAAGCCTCCTCACATCTGTCAGTCCAAGGTACAGGAGAGGGCACATTTGAAAGTGTCAGAGAAATCATTGGTTTCGCTATAAGTGAAAAATTTGGAATCCACTGTCTGCAAAAAGATGTAAATCCCAAAAATGCTCGGACTTCAGAAGGGGTACGTGGTGCAGTCATTGTATGAACCAGTTTTATTCTGTCTGGATGTAATTTCCTTCCCTCCTTAGAGAGGAGGTGTCCTAGATAGGTGACCTCCTCTCTACAATACTGCAATTTTGGAAGAGACACCTTATGGCCTAGGGATGCTAAATGATGTAATAATGCAACCGTATCAGTCTTACATTGTGCCATGGAATCTGAGGCAATTAAAATATCGTCAATGTACTGCAACAGTACAGAGCTGAAAGGTGGATTGAATTGATCTAGTTGACGTTTAAGACATTGACTATATATACTGGGACTCTCCACAAATCCTTGAGGTATTCTTGTCATTGAGAATGATCTACCAAATATTGCGAAACTGAACAAATATTGGCTTTCTTTGGCGATTGGAATACTGAAGAAGCATTCTTCAAATCGATGACGGAGAAATAACACGCAGTGGGTGGGATCATGGCAAAAAGACTATTCATGTCTGGGACCACAGGAAACTGGGGAATGACTATTTTATTTATTTCTCTGAGATCAATAACTAATCGATATACCGTGTTATCAGTAACTGATTGCTCAACATCTGATCTATTAGCATCACTTTGTTTCTTGACAACAGGAAGAATTGGACTGTTACAGGGGCTGCTCACTATTTCCTGTATTACACCTGCATGCACAAGGTCAGAAATGACTGCCTTGAGCCCTTTTTTGCTTGCTTTAGGTAATTTGTATTGAGGAACACGAGGTAACCGGGCACCTGGTTTGATTTTTATTACAATAGGGTCGATATCCATAATGCCTACATCATTTTTGCCTTTGGCCCATAAGCGAGGGTCTATTTCCGCTAGCTCTGGGTGCAAGTCGTATTCCTGTGAAAACATTCACCGGGTAGGGGCAATTCTATCGATAGTTGCATAGACACCATCCATTGAACAGTGAATACCTGCATTTAATTTCTTTAACATATCTAATGCAAACAAGTTTTCATTGCAACCTGAGGTTAAAGAGAGTGGCGTGTGTACTGTAAATGGTCCTACAGTTACTCTTATAGATGCTGAGATGGGGCTCACCATAGGGATCCCAGAAATCCCAATTGACGTGGTATGAAGCCCAGACAGGGGAGCCCCGGGACCTGCAGCATGTGCAATAGATGTTCTGGTAGTGCCAATATCTAGAAGAAACTTCTGGCCCTCTCCTTCGAATTTTACATCGATATAGGGACCACTCTGATCTACAGGAATACTTACTCGCCCCTGGCCCTGTCTGTGGCTGTCCTAATAATTGTATAATTCAAAAAAAAGAATCATCAGCATAATATTGTCGTTCAAATGCATTGTCAAAAATATTAGTGTTATGCGGGACCTGGTTTCCATTCTGCAAATTCTGACAATTTCTACCTCTTTCTCGCCCTCGTGTATTACCTGACGCATTCCCTCTATCAAGTGACATACTCTGCCTTCCTTTCAGTAATGGGCAAGTATCACACCAATGGCCATCCTGTTTACAGTAGGCGCATTGGTTGATATTCAATCGGCGGTCTTGGGGTGGTGCAGATACACCTCGCCCTCGACCCCTTCCCCGTCCCCTTGGTGGGCCACCCCTTGGCTGAGGGGTTGTGTCCCGCTGGGGATATGCCTGCTGTAATAGTACCTTTTTCTTTAATTCTTTTACTGACTTCTCTTTCTTTTCTAATTCTTCCTTATACCTGCTCTCATAATATTGTGCCATCTGTAAAATCTCTGTCTGTCCCTTCGTCATCCACGAACTCTCTGTTCCTTTACATTTTTGTGATATTTCAGGTAGAAGGCCATTGACAAAGCGTTTCACAAATAATGTGACACCAGTTACGGTGGCGAGGTCTTGACCGCTAAAATCTATGAACGCTTGTTCAATTCTCGTAAAATAATCTGGGACATCTTCATCTGTTTTCTGTTTATAGGTGGCAAGTTTCCCCAGTCCACAGTCTGAAGGGGAATGACAGTTTCTAATTTAGTCAATATCCGGTTAGGTAAATTTAAAATATCCTGATGAGGCAGGGATCCTGGTGCCCTTTGTGCTTCATGTGCTTCTAAATCCCCCCATGTAGCTCCCAAAGTAGGCGCATCATCTACTCTTCTAATTTTATGCCAGACTTTAGGGCCCAATAAGACACCAAAAAAATAGTCAATGTCTTTCAGGGTCATGGTGGTGGTGGAAATAGCAATTCTAAGGTCCCGATATTCTTTCGAGGATCTGGCAAGTCTTTTTTTATAGCATTACCTCCTCCCTTTTCCATGGGACATGGACAAACTGGGCCACAGGTACGGGAGGTGCTTGGTGGGCGGCAGCTGCAGCTGCAATTGCGGGCGCAGTGGGAAGATCAGGGTGTACTTCCCTCATTGGGTATTACTTGTCATACGTATTGAGAACATCTTCTCTGGCTACAACGCAAATGCGTACTCCCTCAGTTATGCCCTTACTATCAAGTTTACAAGCCACACTGTAACGCCAAAATTGGTTTCATTCCTGTTCATAAGGGAAAGGGTAGAGTCGCTAGTACAAGAATTCCAATCCTTTTCCAATTTTTCAATCATGTACTGAATTGCTAATTGCTGTCCAAAATGTGACATTTGTTGTACTGTATGCATAATATCGGTGTGAGTGTAAATAGGATGTGCCATCCAAGTCTCTGACTAATTTTTGATAACCCGTTTTTCATCCTCCCCAATAGTGGAGCGTGTACTAGGGGCCAAAGTCGACTTCATAGGTGTGCTCCACCTGGGCGACAGTGGATGGATGGCTGTATATTGTCGGCGTTGTCTATTTGGAGTATTAGGGGCAGAGGACATTATTGGTAAACTTGCAGTGCTGGCTGGTAGTTGTGAAGCAGGGGGTGTAGAAATTTGGACTTGGGCTGGGGTTGCTGTGGCACGTTCTGATATGGTGGTGCACCTGGATTTCCCAAATCGTGCCCTTGCCCTTGCTGCTGTTGCTGTGCTCCCAGGATGGGTTGGGCAACTGCAGGGGGGGGGTGTAAGGTGGAGGTGCAGTGAGGCTATTATCTAACATCTGTAGCAATACCTAGTCTTCTTCTAATGCATGTTTGGATTCTGTCTGTTTTGATACATAACTTCCCTCCACCTGGGCTCTATGGACTCTATCTTCAGACTCAATTCTTTTCTGGGTTTTGGAGTGGTGGTATTGTGCCGCTTTTTGCATTATTGCTTTTCTTTTTTCTTTCTCTACCAATTTGACCGCCTTAATTTTCCTTTTGGTAACCTCAGTCTCCCATTTTCTATATACCTCAAACATGTGTTGCCTAGCCTTTTTATGAAACAAACATTCCTGTAGGTATGTTATTTTCTTTAAATCAAAAGAACCATCCTCCGGCCACTGGAGATCAGGACAATGTCTAGTATATCTGCGCCATATACTGTTATACAAATTATTTTCTAAACCATAATCCTTGAACATGTCCCACCCTGGTGTTCCCTCTTTTGGGATCGGTTGTTTTTTATATAAACATGGAACATGATTTCGGCGAAAACAACGACATAGCCCTTGCCAGCATTTTTTATTTCCCATGTCTAACCTTTTTAAATTTCAAAATGTAACATGCAACAAAGTAACTTTCTCAAACCCCTTTTATCAAATGCTTTCCAACTTACAAATTGGTCCAGGCCTGGCCAAAATATTCAAAATTAACAAAAACACGTGTAATACAAATTGTCAAACGGTACCTTGTACAAATGCAAATGTACCAAATACTAATTATTCCCAAAATTGATAACAGTTATCTAAAAACAATTATTCTCTGAAGAGCAAGTTAAGGTAGACAAACGGCCAGCGAGGAACAGTCTCACCTGATTATCTGCTTTCCTGGATTTCTCTCTGGCCGCCCGTGTCAGACTAATCAGTCAAGTTAAAAGTCGAGGTTCAGGATCTTCGCTGGGACGTCGTGAAAAGCGGGGAGAGGCCTGCCCGGTGGATAAGATGCAGTTGCTTTGAAACTAAGGGGGTGATTCTAACCCTGGCGGTCGGTGTTAAAGCGGCGGCCAACCCGCCAACAGGCTGGCGGTAAAAAATATGAAATTCTGACCCTGGCGGGAACCGCCAACACAGACAGCCACTTTAACACTCCGCCCGCCACGGCGGTACAAACAAACAGCGCGGCGGTCACCGCCAACAGCCAGGCGGCAGACAATGTACCGCCCACCCTATCACAACTCACCAATCCGCCACCTTTTCCGGGGCGGGAGCACCGCCGATAAAAACACGGCGGAAACAGACTACGAACGGGAAAACGCTCACCACTACGCACTCCAGGAGGAAGGAGGACAGCATGGAACCCGAATTAAACATCCTACCTGCTCTTGTCTACCTTCTCATCTACCACGAGTACGAAGTCCGGCGCAGACGACAACGGTGAGTACTGCACCTACGACACACGGGAGGGGGGAGGACGAAAGGTTACGGGCACACACATATGCGACCCCCCCCCCCAACTATGTACACACCAATGCAGAGCAACAAGTCACAGTGACACCACCCAAACACCCCAGAAAAATGCTAGGACATAATCAAATTTGGAATAAATATTTATGTACCAAAAAGGTCCTGAAAAATATCGTACAACCATGAAAGATATTCACAAGAAAACAAATGACATACACATCAGTGTATAACTGAAGTAACAAGTCCTGCACATCCTACGAATTCATCATGTCCGTGGGCCAAAGTTTTGAGAAACAAGGGCAAAGCCCACACAGGAGACCTGAGTCCTTTGGAGAGAACACTGCAGGGGCATCAGATGTAAAAACTACAGGCACCTCAGGGGGAAGGGAAGGGGGGGGCACCATGTCTCTCAATGTCTCTACAGTGGGTGGGCTGCCCACTGTACCATCCTGGGGAGTGCAAAGCCACAGTCTCTCAATGTCTCTACAGTGGGTGGGCTGCCCACTGGACCATCCTGGGGAGTGCAAAGCCACAGTCTCTCAATGTCTCTACAGTGGGTGGGCTGCCCACTGGACCATCCTGGGGAGTGCAAAGCCACAGTCTCTCAATGTCTCTACAGTGGGTGGGCTGCCCACTGGACCATCCTGGGGAGTGCAAAGCCACAGTCCATCAGGTGGATGACAGTCTCCACTGGTCAAGAAGGAGGCATGGTGGGCACAGTGAACCATAAACAGTGATTGAGACCGCGGTGCCCAGCGGAGCGGTGCTTGAGATGAAGGGCCCAGCGGAGCGGTGCTTGAGAAGAAGGGCCCAGCGGAGCGGTGCTTGAGAGGAAGGGCCCAGCGGAGCGGTGCTTGAGAAGAAGGGCCCAGCGGAGCGGTGCTTGAGAGGAAGGGCCCAGCGGAGCGGTGCTTGAGACGGCGGTGCCCAGCGGAGCGGTGCTTGAGACGGCGGTGCCCAGCGGAGCGGTGCTTGAGATGAAGGGCCCAGCGGAGCGGTGCTTGAGATGAAGGGCCCAGCGGAGCGGTGCTTGAGAAGAAGGGCCCAGCGGAGCGGTGCTTGAGAAGAAGGGCCCAGCGGAGCGGTGCTTGAGAGGAAGGGCCCAGCGGAGCGGTGCTTGAGACGGCGGTGCCCAGCGGAGCGGTGCTTGAGAAGAAGGGCCCAGCGGAGCGGTGCTTGAGAAGAAGGGCCCAGCGGAGCAGTGCTTGAGAGGAAGGGCCCAGCGGAGCGGTGCTTGAGAAGAAGGGCCCAGCGGAGCGGTGCTTGAGACGGCGGTGCCCAGCGGAGCGGTGCTTGAGATGAAGGGCCCAGCGGAGCGGTGCTTGAGAAGAAGGGCCCAGCGGAGCGGTGCTTGAGAGGAAGGGCCCAGCGGAGTGGTGCTTGAGACGGCGGTGCCCAGCGGAGCGGTGCTTGAGAAGAAGGGCCCAGCGGAGCGGTGCTTGAGACGGCGGTGCCCAGCGGAGCAGTGCTTGAGATGAAGGGCCCAGCGGAGCGGTGCTTGAGAAGAAGGGCCCAGTGGAGCGGTGCTTGAGAGGAAGGGCCCAGCGGAGCGGTGCTTGAGAAGAAGGGCCCAGCGGAGCGGTGCTTGAGAAGAAGGGCCCAGCGGAGCGGTGCTTGAGAAGAAGGGCCCAGCGGAGCGGTGCTTGAGACGGCGGTGCCCAGCGGAGCGGTGCTTGAGAGGAAGGGCCCAGCGGAGCGGTCCTTGAGACGGCGGTGCCCAGCGGAGCGGTGCTTGAGAAGAAGGGCCCAGCGGAGCGGTGCTTGAGAAGAAGGGCCCTGTTCAGCGGTGCTCTTCTCCACGGCGGGCCCTGTTCAGCGGTGCTCTTCTCCACGGCGGGCCCTGTTCAGCGGTGCTCTTCTTCACCGCGGGCCCTGTTCAGCGGTGCTCTTCTCCACAGCGGGCCCTGTTCAGCGGTGCTCTTCTCCACAGTGGGCCCTGTTCAGCGGTGCTCTTCTCCACGGCGGGCCCTGTTCAGCGGTGCTCTTCTTCACCGCGGGCCCTGTTCAGCGGTGCTCTTCTTCACCGCGGGCCCTGTTCAGCGGTGCTCTTCTCCACGGCGGGCCCTGTTCAGCGGTGCTCTTCTCCACGGTGGGCCCTGTTCAGCGGTGCTCTTCTTCACCGCGGGCCCTGTTCAGCGGTGCTCTTCTCCACGGCGGGCCCTGTTCAGCGGTGCTCTTCTACACGGCGGGCCCTGTTCAGCGGTGCTCTTCTACACGGCGGGCCCTGTTCAGCGGTGCTCTTCTTCACCGCGGGCCCTGTTCAGCGGTGCTCTTCTTCACCGCGGGCCCTGTTCAGCGGTGTTCTTCTCCACGGCGGGCCCTGTTCAGCGGTGCTCTTCTCCACGGCGGGCCCTGTTCAGCGGTGCTCTTCTCCACGGCGGGCCCTGTTCAGCGGTGCTCTTCTCCACGGCGGGCCCTGTTCAGCGGTGCTCTTCTTCACCGCGGGCCCTGTTCAGCGGTGCTCTTCTCCACGGCGGGCCCTGTTCAGCGGTGCTCTTCTCCACGGCGGGCCCTGTTCAGCGGTGCTCTTCTTCACCGCGGGCCCTGTTCAGCGGTGCTCTTCTCCACGGCGGGCCCGGTTCAGCTGTGCTCATCCAGCAGGTCAAGGGAGCCAGACCTGGCCTGGACTCCCTGCTCAGTCGCCCTCGGACCGTGACGTTTCTGGACCCTTCGGGGACGGACTCCTGGCCTCCTTAGTGTCCTCCTTCCCAGCTGGGATGTGGCATGTGGGGTCCACCTTCTCCGCGCTCCTGCTGCCCTTCCGCTCCTTTGATGGGGCTCTCGGGCCCTTGCCTCCCCTAGATGGTGTGGGTGGTGAAGTGGCCGCACATTGCTCCTTGGGGGCAGCCCTGTCGGTCCTCGCACGGCGGCCCTTGTTTTTGCGGGTCCTCTTGCCGGGGGGGGGGGCTGGACGTGTCCTTGCTGCTGATCGATGTGTCACTGCTGGCAAAGGGTGGGCTCCAGAACCCATGCACAACAGTGACACCCGAAGCTGGGCTGGTGGTGGCTGCGGTGCTCTTGGGACTCTTTGAAGATGGATGGGGGAGCTCATCGGGGGGAAAGAGGTCAAGGTTAGCCATGAAAAGTTTCTTAGGGCCAAGGTAAAGGGTAGGAGAAGTGGAGATGGAAGTGGAGGTAGAGGAGGTGGTTGTAGGAGAGTCAGGTGTGCTGTCATTGGGTGAAGGTGCTGGTGCTGTCGTGAGGTGGATGGCTGTTGGGTGGGTGGCTGCCTGCGTTTGTGTGTCTTGGAAGAGGGGGTGACAGACACAGTGGGAGAGGACACAGGGGACGTGTAAATGGCAGTGGGGGTGGTGACTGCACGAGTGTGGACTGTACTGGAGGGTGAGGTGGTGATGGAAGCACTGGCTGATGTTGGGGTGCATGCAGGTGTGAGTGTAGACGTCACAGGGAGGGAGGAGGGAGACGAGGAGGAGGGGGACACAGGGGTGGCAGTGGCTGTTGGCATGTCTGCATCTGGGTGTTGCTTGGGTGAGTGTTTGTGGGATCTGTGGTGCTTGTGTTTGGATGAGCTGCTCTTGGGTGTTGAGGTGTGTGCAGGCTGGTCTGATGGTGTGGATGGGATAGGCTGAGGGACAGGAGACAGAGAAAGGCTGGAGGCAGTAAGAAGAGGGAGGCTGGAAACAGGGACAATGGCTGCCGTCAGTGCTGAGGCCAGAGCAGTGAACGCTCGTTGATGGGCAGCCTGACCCGAATGAATGCCCTCCAGGTACGCATTGCTCTGTTGCACCTCCCTTTGCACACCCTGGATGGCATTCAAAAGGGTCATCTGCCCAACAATGAGCGTCCTTACCAGGTCAATGAGCTCCGCACTGAGGGCAGCAGGGGCAACAGGGGCAGGGGCTGGGGTGCCTGGGGCGAAGGAGACGCGCGCCTTCCTGGGCGAACGGGCACGGAGCGAAGACTGAGGGGCTGCTGGGAGGGCGGGGCTGGTGCGCTGGGTGGCGGCTGTACCTGTAGAGGTGGGAGGGAACGGATGTTGCCGCCACCCCTAGGGAGCTCCCATCCGAGGACGTGTCGCTTTCGCTGCTCTCACCAGCGGTCCCCGTCGTGGTGCTCCCCTCGCCCTCCGGATCACTGGTGCCCTCGGTGTCTGTTCCTGGGCCCACCGGGGCCTTGTGTCCTGCAGCTCCCTCGTGCTCCGATGCCAAATCTCCTCCGCCTGATGATGCTAATGCACACATGCACAAGAAGATGAAGAGAAAGGGTGGGGGGAGAAAAAAGAAGACCAGGTTGAGTGCATGCAATGTCAACACCGTTGGCGGAGAGGACAGACACAGGTGCCGAATGCACTAAGCCGCGCATTCGGGGTACACTACTCAGTACTACTGACTAAGACAACAGGCCAAGAGACGTCAAACGCGCACATGGGAGATGCTGGACCTTCAATGGCTGTACTTGTCACCCTACCGAGGTGGGGGCCGGGGGCACAGGGCCATGCCTAAGGGAGAGGACTACACTACAGAAAGCGCCCTGGCCTAATGTCACCCACAGCCCTCCTCCCCCACCCATACGCCTCCACTGCGCAGAAAGATAGGAGAATGTGCTGATACTCACCCCCTTGTGTCTGCTGTGATGTCTTAAAGCGCCCATCCAATTCAGGGTAGGCCACCGCCAGGATCCGGGACATCAGGGGGGTCATGGTGCGACTGGCACCCCTCCTAGGTTGGGAGGCCATCCCCAGCAGTGTTTCTGCGGTCTTCCTTGTTCCGCGGCGGATGTCCTCCCACCTCTTGCGGCAGTGGGTGCCCCGTCTGTTGTGGACCCCCAAGTTCCGGACTTCCTTGGCGATGGCACGCCAAATCTCGATCTTCTGATGGGCGCTGACCTATTTGACATGTACAGGGTGGAAAGGAGGAAATCATCAATGACCTGCATGTTAGATGTGATTGCCCCCCCCCTCCAACTTTGCCATATGGCACATCCTCTCATCTGTCGGGCGTTGCACTCCTCATTCACCCCCCACCCCACCAACTTACATCCACCCCAATCCACACAGGCATAGCCCATTCCATGTGCACCCGGTGTACTCACTTGTTGGTCTGGAGGACCGTAGAGTAGCGCATACTGGGGGAGGACCCCATCCACGAGCTTCTCCAACTCTTCAGACGTGAAGGCAGGGGCCCTTTCCCCAGTCGCAGCAGCCATTGTATCTTCCAGACCGAGGTCACAGCAGCACTTGCAGTATAGGTCTTCTCCTGTGGATGATCAGGTCTTGAGTGATTAAGCAGATAGAAAATGGCGGTCACGCCCACGGCGGTGCGTACCGCGGCGGTGCGTACCGCGACCGCCGGCGCACTTCGTCATTGGCTCCTGAAACCCATAGGCTTCAATGTTAACCAATGCGGCTTTGCGCCGCGGTCTTCGACCGCCTACCACCACGGTGTGCCCCGCCAGCGCATTGACCTCACATCCCATTGTCCCACTTCACAGGTCAGGCAGCCGCCATTTCAAGGGCCTACATGGCTTAATTTTGACTGCGACACACAGGCCTAGGCCTTGCATTGCCACACATACACGCCTTGCAACCCATTGCCATTCTTTAACTGTGCAAGCTGTCTGTACGTACCTGTGGTTTGGCTGACTCTGTGCTCCATGTTGTCCTTCCTAGGCACCGTCCGCTGGGACTTGGGATGAGAAGGAGGAATCCTCGCGTGTACCGACCGCTGGTGGACCTGTCGACAATGGAAGAACGCCATATAATACTTCGATACAGACTTGACCGTGCCACTATCCATGAACTGTGTGCCCAGCTGGAGCCAGACCTGATGTCCCCCATCCGCCAACCCACAGGGATTCCCCCTCTGGTGCAGGTTTTGTCAGTCCTCCATTTTTTGGCAAGTGGGTCATTCCAGACCACAGTGGCCATGTCATCTGGAATGTCTCAGCCTATGTTTTCTAAGATTTTGAGCAGAGTGTTGTCTGCCCTGATGAAACTCATACGGAGCTACATCATTTTCCCAGAGGAGGGTGACTTGCCTACAGTGAAGGGTGATTTCTATGCCCTTGGACATATCCCCAACATCATTGGTGCCATTGATGGGACCCATGTGGCTTTGGTACCCCCAAAAGACGATGAGCAGGTGTACCGAAACAGAAAAAGTTATCATTCGATTAATGTCCAGGTGGTCTGTTTGGCTGACCAGTACATCTCCCATGTAAATGCCAAGTTCCCAGGGTCAGTGCATGACGCGTATGTGATGCGAAATAGCAGCATCCCCTATGTGATGGAGCAGCTACAGAGACAACGTGTGTGGCTAATAGGTGACTCTGGTTACCCCAACCTGCCGTGGCTACTGACCCCAGTGAGGAATCCCCAGACAAGGGCAGAGGAACGCTACAATGAGGCCCATGGGCGTACTAGGAGGGTGATTGAGCGAACCTTTGGCCTCCTGAAGGCCAGGTTTAGGTGCCTGCATATGACCGGTGGATCCCTAATGTACTCACCAAAGAAGGTGTGCCATATCATCGTGGCGTGCTGTATGCTTCACAACCTGGCTTTGCGACGCCAGGTGCCTTTCCTGCAGGAGGATGGTCCAGATGGTGGTGTTGTAGAAGCCGTGGAGCCTGTGGAGAGTGAAGAGGAGGAAGACTCAGAGGACGACACAGACAATAGGGACAGAGTGATACAACAGTATTTCCAGTAACACCCAGGTAAGAATCACCCACGCCATTTCACAATTGCTTATAGCCTCCTGCATCTGTACTTTCTGTAGTTCCCACCAGATCTTTTTGGGTAATTTTTGTTTTTCCCTTCCCTTTTCAGTGCTGTATGACTCAGTGCCTGACTTCTGCTTGGTTTGCCCATGAACTACAGCGTATTGACATTGGTATGTTGTCATCACTAATTGACAGAACAGATATTGAACAGTAATATGTAAAACATTTGCTAATAATACAGCATGACTCCAAACTGATTTGTGTGCAATATGGGATTTATTTACAGTGCTAGATATTGGTACATGTGATTATAAGGGTGATGGGTGGGGGTGGAGTAATGTCCATGGCAGAGTCCAGTTCTCAGTCTCACAGGTGCATTGTCCTTTTGCCTGTGGAAGGATGGAGCAGAGGCAGTTCATGGTTGGACAGGGTGGCAATGTGGGACAGTGGGAAGAGGTCAGGGGGTATGTCCTGCTGGCGGGGGTCTTGACATCATACTCTGTCTTTTTTTGGGATCTCAGGCTCCTCTTACGGGGTGGTTGTTCTTCAGCAGGAGGTGGGGTTCTGGTGGCCTGTCGTGGTGTTGGGGCCTCCTGTCCACTTGCGCCGGCGGAGGTGGTAGGCTGTTCCTGGTCCGGGCTAGTGACAGGGGCCCTGTGTGGTGCCACATGGTCCCGCAACGCGTCTTCTATCCTGTTGAGGGCCAGGACGATGGTCCCCATTGCGGTCCCGATGATTCTCAGCTCCTCCCTGAACCCCATGTAGCGTTCCTCCTGCTGTGCCTGGATCTCCGTGAACCTGGCCAGTACCGTCGCCATCGTCTCTTGGGAGTGGTGGTAGGCCCCCATGATGGTGGTGAGGGCCTCTTGGAGAGTGGGTTCCCTGGGCCTCTCCTCCCCCCCCCCTGTCGCACAGCAGCCCTCCGAGCTGCCCGGTTTCCCCCGGCCTCTGTCTCCTGGACGGTGTGCCCGCTCCCACTGCCCCCAGGTCCCTGTTGTTGTTGGGGTGTTGGGTTAGCCTGGGTGCCCTGTAGTGGCAGACACACCGCTGGTTGACGTGTCCTAGAGACAGAGGCATGGGCCCGCTGGGTGGGAGCTGTGCTGGTGTTGGCAGAGGGGGTCGGGTCTGGTGTGGCCTGTGGCTGTCTGAGGGGAACCGACTGCCCAGAGGTCCCCGATGGTCCGGGCTGGTCATCAGGTTCAGTGTCGACAGAGCTGCTGTCCTCACTGTGGGCCTGTTCCGGGGGTGGGATGGACATTTCTGGACCCTCCAGGCTGGTGTGTTGGCGTTCGGGTCCTGCATGGGGTAAGAGAGTTTGGTTATTGTTTCTGTGTGTGCAATGGCGTGCGTGTTATGGGTGCCCTCGTCCCCCAGTGCAGGCATTCCCTTGAGGGAGGTGTTGTGAGGGTAGTTGGTGGGGGGGGGTGGGTAAGTGCAGTGGTCATGCTTGGGTGATGGGTGTCCATGGATTGTGTTGGCATGCAGGAGTTGGTGTTGGGATGGGTGGGTTGTGCTGGTGAGACATTGTCAGGGAGGATGTGTGCTGGGGGTTTGGGGGTGAGGGTGGGGGTGTGGGTTGGCATGCTGGTGGGGTGGGGGGGATATAGTAGTTGAGATTGGACTTACCAGAGTCCATTCCTCCGGCTACTCCTGCGAGGCCCTGAGGATGCAGGATGTTGAAGACCTCTTGCTCCCATGATGTAAATTCGGGAGGGGTGGGTGGGGGTCCGCCGCCAGTCTTCTGGACCGCGATGTTGTGCCTGGAGACCATCGATCGGACCTTCCCCCGTAGGTCGTTCCATCGTTTGCGGATGCCCTCCCTATTCCTGGGATGCTGTCCCACCGCGTTGACCCTGTCCACGATCCGCTGCCATAGCTCCGCCTTCCTAGCTATACTGGTGTGCTGCACCTGTGAGCCGAAGAGCTGGGGTTCTACTCTTAGGATTTCCTCCACCATCACCCGGAGTTCTTGGTCCGAAAAGCGTGGGTGCCTTTGGGGTGCCATGGGGTGGTGTGGGTGAGGTGTGGGGTGGTGTATGTGATGATGAGTATGTTGGTGTGTGGTGCTTTGTGCTACTATGTGGTGTGTGTGATGGTGTAGTGTGCCTCAGTGTGTATTGCTATGGATTGTCTGCTGTGTCTCTCTCTCCTTCTCTCAGTAATTGTGGTCGTAGGGGTTTGTGGGTGATGTGGGGGTGTGTTTTATAGTTGATTGATTGTGTGGGAGTGGGTTGTGTATGTGTATCAGGTGTGTGTATTTGTAATTGTCCAATGTGCCTGTGTTTTGGTGCTGTGTGTGTATTTTGACCGCGGCGGTGTGTACCGCCAATGGAATACCGCGTTGGAAAGCCCGCCGCGTTGATTCGTGGGTCGAAATGGCATGGGCGTATTTCTGTTGGCGTGACGGTGGAGGTTTGGTCATCTCCAGTTTATCGCTGCCCGCTGATGTGGCGGCCTGCAGTGGAGGTCGGATTTTTGGAGGTTTGGCCGTTGTGGGTCAGAATGACCGTGGCGGCTTTCCGTGGCCGCGGCGGTGTTATGGCGGTCTTCTGACCGGCGGTAAGCGCCTTTTACCGCCGGGGTCAGAATGACCCCCTAAGTCTTTGTGCAGGGGTCCCTGGAATCTACACCTCTGGAACGGCGTCCCCCCCACTAGCAGCACATCTGGTGACAGCGCTACTGAAGACATCCACTGGAAGGTCCAGGACGGAGCCCCAATTGTAAAGCACGTTTTAATGATACTTACAAATGCATTTACAAAGGAGTTTTGACACGGAGAGCCGGAGTGAAAAATCAATGACCAAAGGTCTATTTATTTTTGCTACAGCAAAGAGGACAGATTTACAACTGGCATCCCTGGCCCGACATAAAGTGTGCTAGCATGGAGCATTTAACAGTGATATTTATACTTATACATCAAAGAATACATAAAATAAGTAAATAATGATATACGTCATACAAGAATTTTAAGGAGGGAATCAGTTTCCACACACCGGTTTCATTGCCTGCTTTGTACTCGACTCCCTTCTGCAGCTGTTTGGCTTCCCACATTCTTGAGACCCTTCAAAGGATTGTGTGGTTCAAAGGTATAGATATCAGCCTTTCCCTCCTCAAAATACAACAGCCGAGGTCAGTTAGTTATTTTTACCACATGATTATAATGAGTAACGTGCCCCAGCTAGGGAAAGAAACCAGCTGCGAGCCCGTGGTGTGGAACCAGGCTTATTTTACTTAAACAAATATATATAAGATAACATATGCGATAGGCAGTGTGTTCAGAGAGAGAACTCAAACTTAGGCCCATATTTATACTTTTTGACGCACAACTGCACCAACGCAGTTGTGCGTCAAAAATTTTACCGCCGGCTAACGCCATTCCAACGCACCATGCGGGCGCCTTATTTATGGAATGACGTTAGCCGGCGCTGCGGACTGGTGTGCGTAAAAAAAAATGACTCACACCAGGCAGCGCCGGCTTATGGGAAAATGGGGATTGTGCGTCAAAAAATGGGGCAAGTCAGGTCTGAGGCAAAATTCAGGCCTCAAACCGGATTTGCGCCATTTTTTTTTACGCCCAACCTCCATTGACATGACTCCTGTCTTAGCAAAGACAGGAGTCATGCCCCCTTGCCCAATGGCCATGCCCAGGGGACTTATGTCCCCTGGGCATGGTCATTGGGCATAGTGGCATGTAGGGGGGCCCAAATCAGGCCCCCCCTATGCCACAAAAAAATTCGGAAAAAAATACTTACCCGAACTTACCTTTCCTTCCCTGGGATGGGTCCCTCCATCCTTGGGTGTCCTCCTGGGGTGGGCAAGGGTGGCAGGGGGTGTCCCTGGGGGCAGGGGAGGGCACCTCTGGGCTCCTTCCGAGCCCACAGGTCCCTTAACGCCTGCCCTGACCCAGGCGTTAAAAAACGGCGCCCATCAGGCTGTGCGTTGTTTTTTAAGGCCCACCCCCTCCTGTGCGTCAAAATGACGTCAGAGTATAAATATGGGGCACAGGCCTTAAAGTCATTTTTTGGAAGGGAATGCCTACCTTGCATATAATTAACGCAAGGCTGGTTCCCCCTTCCAAAAAATGACGCACATGGTGGAATTCTGACGCCCGCGGGGTCGGACGTCAAAGTATAAATATGGGCCAGGGTTTGCGCCGATTGTGCGTCAAAATTTTTGACGCACATTCGGCGCAAACAGAGTATAAATATGCCCCTTAATGTCTTAAAGGGAAAGGAGCAATACAAAATGGATTCTTACAGGGGCACCTCTGCTCCTGCAGGGGTACTCACACACACAGGTACCTGCACCCTGCTCTCGGGGCTGGAAGAGCCTACCATAGTGGGGACTTACTATGACCTGGTGTAAATACCAGCAGTGAAAGGGTGCATGCACATTTTCAAACATGCTGCAAATGGCAGGCCTGCGGACACAGTTTACATGGGCTCCCACGGGTGGCATAATATATGCAGCAGCCCATGGGGGACCCTTGGTGTACCAATGCCCTGGATACCTAAGCACTATATACTAGGGACTTAGGGCCAGATGTAGCAAACTTTTGCGAGTCGCAAATGGGCCGAATCGCTATTTGCGACCCCGCTAAATCGGAAATGGGATGCAAAAATCCCATTTCCGACTCGCAAAATGCGATGCGAGCCGGTACCGACTCGCAAAATTTGCGACCCCATTTTGCGACCCGCTAATAGGAAGTCGCAATTTGCGAGTCGCAAACCATATGCAATAGCAACTCGCAAATTGCGACTAGTCGCAAAAAGCCCATTTTGCATGTCCAATTTACCACTAACTCAGAGCAGGTGGTAACCATTACCAAAGTATAAAAGGAGACCCAGAAGGCATCTGGGTTACTCAAGATGGCGGAGATATACCTGATAGCAGTGAGGAGGAGAGCCCACGCAGCCCAGCAGAGGAGGAGGAGGAGCCAGAGACAGGAGAAGATTTACAGGACAAGGCAGACACTCTTCCAGCAAACTGAGGAGGAAATATATGACAAATACAGACTTAGCAGCGCAGCTATACTAGATTTAATAGATTTACTCAAACCACAGCTAGAACGCCAGACTGTGCGCGGCTGCGCCATCCCTACGCATGTGCAAGTGCTATGCTCACTGCACCTCTTGGCCTCGGGGAGCTATCAGGGGGTCATTGCTGTGGCAGGTGGGGTATCCCAAAGTGCACTATCAAGGTTCTTCAGGGCATTCCTAGATGCCTTACTCACACACATGTCCCGATACATATACCTACCCAGGAATGAGGCAGAAATTAACAGCACCAAGTTGGACTTTTACCGGATTGCCAACTTTCCCCATGTCATAGGGTGTGTAGATGGGACACATATTCAAATATGCCCTCCTGCAAACCTGGAATATCTGTTCCGCAATAGAAAGTGTACCCACTCACTAAATATTCAGGTTGTTTGTGACGCCCATTATGTCATCACTGACATGGTTGCTAAATTTCCAGGCAGTACTCAGGACTCCTACATTTTTAGGCACAGTGGGATACACCAACGCCTGGAACGTGGGGAGTTTGGAGACGGATACCTCCTAGGTAGAGCTGCATACACCTTGTAGACATGCACACAGATCAATGTGCAAACCAACCATGATTTACTAACAGTGTACGTTTTGTGCCCAACAGGTGACAGTGCATATGCACTACGGCCATGGATACTGACTCCGTACTTAACACCCAGCAATGAATGTGAGAGGCAATACAACAGTGCACATAAGAGGACCAGGAACATTATTGAAAGAACCTTTGGACTGCTGAAAGCACGGTTCAGATGCCTCCACCGAAGTGGAGGTGCCCTCCAGTATACCCCCATAACGGCTTTCAAAATAGTTGTCGCATGCGCTATCCTGCACAACATTGCTACCCGACGTGGCCTACCTCTCACCCCTGCAGACCCAGATTCTGAGGATGAAGAGCAAGAGCAACCACATCGCCATCATGGGGATAGGAGCATCGCAAATCAAGGCAGACTGAGACAGGAACACATTGCAACCCAATACTTTGGAAGGTACGTGCCAACTTCTACCATACTCACCAATAGAACAAACACTCCATGTGTTAAGTGTAACGAACAAATGATTTCATATGTGCAAAAAAACAAACTATATACAAGGAAAAACAAGGAAAAACTGTTCAGGGACTTCAAAAGTCCACCTGGCATGGAACACATTGCCATCATGTGCCACAACATCAGCCTGGCTGGTACTAGGTGGCTCAGCAGTGCTCTGCCTTGTACTCCCACTCCGTAGCACCCTGGTGTCACCAGCAGAGACACTGCTGACAGTGGAGCCCTCCTCACTGTCTTGTGGGATGTCACCTGTACCCCTGGACACCTGCCGTGCCTCCATGAGGTCTATTGCATGGGTGATCTGGCCCAGTCCCCGTACATCACCTGCAAAGTGGCCCATGTCAACCTGGAGGCTGACTGTTCTCCTAGACAGCCCAGTTGTGTTCACTGCCAGTCTGACGATAGAGGAGGCCATCCTATCCAGCCTTTGCAGCAGCTGGCGGTCCCTGCGCTGTGCACCCTCACTCTGCGTTAGCAGTCCAGCCACCAGTTCGCGCATTGACAGGACAAGGTCACCTGTGTTGTTCCCAATGACCTCCAGTTGTGCATGCACCTGCTGCATGCTGTTGGCATGGTTCCTCTCGAAGCGCTGCAAAACCCCACTAATCCGCCCTAACTGTTGATTTTGCAGGCGCTGACCCCATAGCAGTTGTGCCTCCGTTGGTGTGGATGGAAGCCCTGACTCTGCCTGTTGCCCTGCTCTCATCATCCTGCATCGCCTGTGCAGTGGTGGAGGCCCTGTGATGTCTGATGTGGCACTCCGGCTTGTACCTGGTGCAGGCTCCAAGACCATTGTTGCAATGGGTGTTGCCAGAGAGGGGATGGTGTTAGTGGTGCAGGTGGGAGTGGTGGCTGGTCCTGTTCTCTCCTCTTGGGGCTGGCTGACCATTGGCACCTGGCTGCTTTGGCTGGTGGGGAGTGTCTTGTGTGAGACCTGTGGGACATGGGGAACACACTGTCAGTGTCTACTATCAGTTAACAACTTCCTAATAAACAATAGCCTATGCAATGCCTACTTGACTACATTGCCCATAATGCATCATTCTGGTGTTTGCTACTCTGAAATGGAGCTATCTTGGTTGTGCATGCCCCTGTGTACATGGTGGGTGGGGGTATGGCATTGATGGGGGAACAGGCATATCACATGGTACTCACCGGTTGATGGTCCGGGCTCAGAGGTGTCCAGTTCTCCAAATCCAGTAACAGCCTCCGGCTCCAGGGTCTCCTCAACCCTTTCCTCCAGGGGTGTGGGTGGTGGTATGGTAGATGGTCCCCCTCCTGTGCCTCTCATCTCCCGGAGCCTTTCTGCCACCCTCTCCTTGGTCCGGGAGCGGAGGTCGTACCACCTCTTCTTTAGTTCGTCCACACTCCTGTGGCTGACCCCCAGGGAGTTTACCTTCTCCTGGATTTCCTGCCAAATTAGTTTTTTGTCAGAGTCTGGCACATTGAGGGCTGCCTTTCCAAACAGCTCATCATGGTGCTGACAGCACTCATCCGTTTGCACCTCCAGCTCCTTCTCTGCAAACTTGAGCTTTCTCTTCCTGGGAGTGTCAGCCATGGTTGCTGTTGCTCTGTTAGCTGTGCTGCAGTTAAAAAGGGTGTGGTCCTCCTTCCTCCCCGGTGTATTTGTAAACTTCCTGGCTGTGATGTCATCATCATGTGCCAGGAAGTGTTTTCCTGAGTGTTCTGGAGTGGTTTCTGGAGTGTTCTGCAGCACCTGCTTTCAATTTTCAGCACAGTCGCAATTTGCGACACCCACTCGCAAATTGCGAGTCCGTTTTTTGCGCGGTCGCAAAAAGCGACCTCGCAAACAGCGGACTCGCTATCTGCGGTGCGACTCCGGGTGCGAGTCGCAATTTGTCTGCCAACTTTCTACCTGCATTCCAGTTAGCGACACGCAAATTGCGAGTCGCAAATGCTCGCAATTTGCAAGTCGCTATTTTTTTACTACCTACATCTGGCCCTTATAGGGGTATACCAGTATGCCAATTGTGGGGTGTAAAGTGTACTAAGACAACCAAATTTAGAGGAGAGAGCACAATCATTGGGGTCCTGGTTAGCAGGATCCCAGTGAAAACAGTGTAAGTATACGGACAATTGGCAACAAGTGGGGGTAACCATGCCAGAAAGAGGGACTTTCCTACTCAACCTCACCCCAAACGAAGGACAATAAGACTAACCTTGCCCAGTTGAGTCTTCATTGTCTAAGTGGAAATATCTTGAGAGTCCATCTGCAATGGCTTACCAATGCTTTTCTCTGGGGTCATCTTATACTTATAAAAGCAGCAGGTTGACCCTGGCCCTCTTCATTAAGTTGAGAAAGTACTGCCCCTATCACTACCTTAGAAGCATTTGTCTGGACAATGATTTGTTTTGAATAGTCAGGGCTTCTTTGAATGGGAGCAGAGCATATGGCCTGTTTCAGGTCATCAATGGTTTTCTGGCAGCTAGCTGTCCTTTCTTGGGCAACCTTTTGGATGTGAGGTAATTTAAGGGGGCTACAATGGAGCAATACACTTTTATGTACCGTCTGTAGTACCCAGTCAGGCCTAAGAAGGCTCTGACTTGGGTTTGAGTGAAGGGGCAACCCAATCCATGATGGTTTGGATTTTGCCCTGTAGTGGCTGAACTTCCCCCACCTACCAGGTGACCCAAATAAATCATCTTTCCCTGCCCTATTTGGAATTTGGATGCCTTGATAGTGAGGCCTGCCTTTTCTAAGGCCCCCAGCACAATTCCAAGGTGGACCAGGTGATCCTCCCAGGTAGAGCTAAAAACAGCTATATCATCTAGACAAGCTGCACCGAAGCTTTCCAAGCCTTGGCAAACTTTGTTCATCAACCTTTGAAATGTTACAGGGACAGACTTCAAACCAAAGGGCATCGCTAGGAGTTGAGAAAGCAGTTTTGGCTTTTGGAGCATCAGCTAACTTGATCTGCTGATATCCTGCAGTCAAGTCAATTGTGCTGAGATACTTTGGCTGCAGCCAAAGTATGTATTGGTTTATCTGCCCTTGGAATTGGATGGGCATCAGTCCTCGTGACTGCATTGAGGCTTTGGTAATCAACACAAAACCTCATTTCTCTTTTTCCATTTTTTGAGTGAGGCTTGGGTACCAAGACAACATGACTAGTCCAAGGGCTGCCTGAAGGCTCAATGACTCTCAACTCAAGCATCATTGGCACTTCTGCTTTGATGCATTCTCTGACATGGTCAGGCCACCTCTAGATTTTACTTTTTACAGACTGTCACCTGTGTCAGTATCATGTTCACACCAAGTGATTTGTCCAGGGGTCTAAGAAAAGAGTTGTGAGAACTGACTGAGGAGATTTCTACATTCAGATTGTTGTTGGTCAGAGAGGCAGTCAGCAAGGACTACTCCCTCCATTGAACCATCAACTAGGTTGTGGGAGAAGAGGTCAGGGAGAGGGTCTCTCTCTTCTTCTTGACCTTCATCAGTGGCCATGAGTAAAGTAATGTCAGCCCTGTCACAATAAGGCTTCAGGCAATTCACATGAAGCACCATGTGGGGGCTTATAGGAGTGCCCAGGTCAACCAAATAGGTGACCTCATCCTTCTTCTCCACAATGGTGTGGGGACCACTCCATGTATCTTGGAGTGCCCTGGGAGCCAGAGTCTCCAGGACCTACACTTGCTGTCCTGACTGATAAACAGTCAGTACAGCCTTTTGGTCATGCCACTGCTTTTGCAGTTCTTGCCTGGCTTCAAGGTTTTTTGTTGCCCTCTTCATGTAATCTGCCATTCTAGATCTTAGATCTGGTACATACTCTATTATGTATTGCTTTGGGGGTTGAGAGGTTGCTCCCAACTGTCGCTTACAAGAGCAAGTAGACACCAAATTGGTTGTCCAAACAGACATTCAAATGGGCAAATAGCCCACTCCCTTCTGTCGAACTTCCCTGTAGGTGAAGAGGAGACAAGGCAGCAGGACATCCCATCTCCTCCTGAGTTTTTCATAGAGTCCCATGATAATGCCTTTTAAGGTTTTGTTGAATCTTTCAACTAAACCATGTGTTTGTGGATGGTAAGGGATGGTGGATTTATATGTCACACCCCAATCCTTCCACATAGTTTTTAGGTATGCAGACATTAAGTTTGTACCTCTGTCTGACACCAACTCCCTAGGAAAACCTGCCCTGGAGAAAATTCACAGGAGGGTCTTGGCCACTGCAGGGGCTATGGTGGTCCTAAGGGGAATTGCTTCTGGGCACCTGGTGGCATAGTCCACTACCACCAGTATAAATCTGTTCCCAGTTGCAATTGGATAGTCTCAGGGGTCACAATGTCTATCCCCACCCTCTCAAAAGGTACCCCAACCACTGGGAGTGGAATTAGGAGGACGTTCAGAGTGCTGCTGGCTTGACAGGTGACACAGGAGTGACAAACTACTTTGTGTCTTCAGACATATGAGGCCAGTGAAAGTGAGAGACAAGTCTGTCACAAGCCTTGCTTTGCACCAAATGGCCTGTAAGGAGAATATTGTGCTAAGGTCAATGAGAACTCCCTAAACCTTTAGGCAATGACCAACCTCCTGGTTGCACCAGGTTTGGGGTCCTTTGCCTCAGAATGAAGGAGGCCATTGTCCCAGTAGACCTTATGAGTCCCACTGATAATCCCTGCTTCCTGAGTAGCGGCTTGCTGCCTCAGACTCTCCAGAGAAGGACAGGATTTCAGTCCCAGGCTAAGTTCCTCCCTGGTGGATACCCCTGTGTAGGAAAGTACCCTTTTTTTGCCATGGTTACCCCCATTTTCTGCCTGATGTCAGTGTTCTTGACTGTGTTCACTGGGATCCTGATAACCAGGACCCCAGTGATTCTGCTCTCTCTCCTCTAAATTTGGTACCCAGGGCATTGGGGTTCCAGAGGATCATTATGAGCTGCAGCCTATCTTTTGCCACCCATAGGGAGCAAAGGCTTCTGCGGGACTGCCATTGCAGCCTGCTTGAAAAGGTGCATGCACCCTTTCACTGCCATTTACACTGCACCAGGTCACTTATAAATCACCCCTATAGCAGGCCCTCCAGCCCTGAGGGCAGGGTGCAGAGTACCTGTGTGTGAGGGCACCCCTGCACTAGCAGAGGTACCCCATGACCTCCAGGACCATTTCCTCAGACTTTGTGAGTGTGGGGATGCCATTTTACACCTGTACTGGACATAGATCACTACCTATGTCCAGCTACATAATGGTAACTCTGAACATAGGCATGTTTTTTTTTATCAAACATGTTGGAATCATAACCCAAGGCTTTTGCAAGCATTGGTTGTATGATTCCATGCACTCTGGGGGCTCCTTAGAGGACCTCCAGTATTGCCATTACACACTTCTGAGGTTTTTCAGGCAGTCCCAGCTGCTGCCACCTCTCAGACAGGTTTCTGCCCTCCTGTTGCTTGAGAAGCTCAAGCCCAGAAAGGCAGAACAAAGGATTTATTTGGGAGAGGGGTGTTACACCCTCTCCCTTTGGAAATAGGTGTTACAGGCTTGGGAGGGGTAGCCTCCCCAAGCCATTTAAATAATTTGAAGGGCACATTTGGTGTGCTCCTTGCATAATCCAGTCTACACTAGTTCAGGGATCCCCAGTCCCTGATCTGGCACGAAACTGGACAAAGTAAAGGGAAATGACCACTCCCCTGTCCATCACCACCGCATAGGTGGTGCTCAGAGCTCCTCCTGAGGGTCCCTGGATTTTGCCATCTTGGATTCCAAGGTGGCAGGGAACTCTGGGAGCATCTGAGTGGCCAGTGCTAGCAGGTGATGTGAGAGCCCTCCCGTGATAGGTGCTTACCTTTTTAGCTGACCAATCCCCTTTTCAGAGCTATTTAGGGTCTCTCCTTTGGGTGGTTCTTCAGATTTGGATTGCAAGAGTCCAGCAGGAATCCCCTGCATCCTCCACTTCAACTTCTCACCGAAGAAAATGCATGTGGACCCTCCAGGAACTCGACAAACTGCAACAAAGAAGCAAAGATGACTTCTGCAACATTGTATCTTTAGCTCCTGCCAGCAACTGCATCTGTTTCCATTTGTGCAGCTTCAGAGGACAGGCTCTCTTCAGCCTGCACCAGAAAAGCGAAGGAATCTCTCTTGGGGAGAAGGAGTCACTCCCCTGCTTCAGCAGGCACTTACTGCAATGACAACCGGCTGCGTGGATCCCCTCTCCTGCTGAGCTGAATGGATCCTGCATCATGGGTGGTGGACTGAAGTGGTCCCGGCGGTCCTAATGTCCTACTGTGAAACTTTGGTGGAGGTTAGAGCTTGCCTCCCCACGCAAGACAGTACCCCCGTGCTCTGCATGTTCTGCAGTTGTCAAGGCTTGTTGGCATCCTTCCACAAAGTTCTTTGTGCACTGTGCAGCTCTGGCCCCCAGCGCTCTATGCTGCAACGCACATCTTCCTGAGTGATTCTCCGGCTGTGTGTGAGCCTTTGTCATAGTGCTGCTTGGGCCTCCTTTTGCACCTCCTTTGTCCCCGTGCTGTGGGACTCCTGCGTGCGCTGCCAGGTCTTCTGTGGGCTCTTTGAGTTTCTGAAA